>NC_079333.1:44173592-44489259 GCF_029582105.1 Oenanthe melanoleuca
CAAAATAGCAGTATTTTGCAACTTTGCTATTATATACAATTATATACAAATACAATTTGCTTCCATTCAGGCTGCAGTCATTCCCATTGTCTCTGTCAGGCAAATATTTAAATATTTTATGCAAAGAGTAATAATTGAATGGAAAGATATTGAGATACTTACTGCACAAAACTGTTGCCAAAGAAGAACTTTTCAGTAGTGATACATATTTTCATTTAAATATATTTTCTTTAGGCATTTGATTATTCTGAATTATATTATTAATTAAATCACATGTATGTAAAAGGGTGTGGAGAACATTTGTTTTAAGTGGACTGTTGTAATAATCTATAATATTAATAAAGAATTATAAAAATTCAGAGTACAGTGAGATTAGAGTGCGAATTTAAGAACTGGATTTAGGAAAACCCTTTTGACAACCTTTAAAAATCAAAGGAAAATATTTAATTCCATTCCTTCAGCTAAGTTGCATAATGACAATAATTATGTTAATATAACAAAATTAATTACCCAACTTAGAAAAACCTAGTTCCTGAAGAAATACATGTAGCAGTGAGAGTAGCAGTCTATTTCTTCAGTCTGTTTTTCTAACACAGGAGTTGTAATGCCAGATGTAATGGCATTTTTTAATATCTGTGCAGTACAGAACCAAAGTTGGTTCTTCGCTGAACAAGGAAATGAAGCTAAAACTGACTCTCTTTTGAGAAGATATTCTTTCCTCCTGAGTAACACCTGTTTTAATTAATTCTTTAAGTAAGGAAGTTTGTTACTCTGTATATCAGGACAAAGAAGAGAAACTGAAAATATCTTGAAAGTATGCATTTTAAATATGAAACCTGTTTTATGAAAGAAATGTTATAAAAATAATCAGTGGTTTGATAATTTGTGTAATTCATAGCTGTTTTCTTACAAATCTGTTGAAGTCAAAGTGGCCATCTACTTTTCTAAATCTCAAAATAATATCTACCCAATTTTCAGTCTTGTGTGCAAATGCTGTTTTGGTTTGTATCCAGCCCTAAGCCAGGTGTGACTAACTTCTATACCAGGAGTGCTTGCTGTTGCCAAGGGCTCTGATTTGACCAATGTCTTTGGCTGAGATGACTCCACTGTCATCTAAGCAGATGAGTCAGATAACCTCTGCCTGAGCCCAGCAAATAGAGTCCTTGCAACTGAAAATGAGATGAGGCTTCAGTAATGTTATCATACCAAGCACGTACTTAGCTCCAGAATTGATATTGTAAGTCAAACAGAGAGTTTCATCAGATTCATTACCAATCCTGTTTTGCTGATTGCTCTTTAACAATCTCTACCCACAGTCCTATTATCTCAATGAAACAGTACACTCTTGTTTGCAAAGCAAGTTCTCTAATAGTAATTGCTGCAAGAAGTGCTGCAGTGCACTGGATCTATAAAGCCATTAATTGAACTAGCTTTGGGGCACAAGTGATGTCTTGGTCTGAACTTGCCAAGGTCTTTCTCTGATCTGGCCTAGAAGGAGGATGTAAGGATCCTACAAGAAAGAAAAGGAGTGGAAATGCTGCATCCTTTTCACTCTGAAGTTAATATCATTACTGGTTTCATTCAGCCACTGCAGCATGTGTGGACTTTTTAATATATGGAAAAGTTGAATATCCAGGGAGCAAATACTGCAAATCAAACATGCTTTTAACTCCGGAGATGGAAGCTACTTGATTTGAATTGAATGTGTGTTAAAACTTATGCTGGAATCAACTTCGAAAATTTTTTTGCTGTAACCATGCTAACACATGAGTCAGCCTGTTTTTCTAGTCTTTGATCTCTCCAAAAGGAGAAAATACACATCTTCCCTTGCAACTATTAGCTGATACACAGAGCAGAAGTTCAATTTCTCTTTTTCAAAGGGGTCTGAGGACTGCATTTGTGTCTAATGCTGAGAAGGTGCAGAAACAGTGATGATGTGATGTGATATGGTGTGACATATGATTGACCAGATATATTGAGCCAGTGTGTATCAATTTCAGTGTTGGTAGGAAAATAAAGCTATAGTTATTGATTGAATTTAGGTGACTAGAAATACTCATTCTTAAACTGAATGATTATTGCCCATGCCTCATGCTTATTTCTGAGGGCTGCATGCCTGCAGCAGCAGACCTGCATTGCCATATTCCTGGGAGGTAAATCCCAAATAAATCAACTGATGCTCTTTAGCTTCCATATGCCATAGGCAGCATGAGGCTCAGCTACCAGAGAGCAATTCACTGTGAGTGCAAGAGCCCTAGAGCAGCACCTGCCTGTTTTCTACCCCTAGTGGTCTGGAGTCTGTGTTTAGAGTCTAAGAATGATAACACATCCAAGACAGTCCTCCCATTCAGATGTTCCACAACACAATGCATCTTACCTTAGGATTCTGCAGTGGTGGCTGCTCATTTCAGCTGGTTTGGAGTATCCCTATGTAGATAATTCATTGAAAAGCTAGATGTCAAATGTCTTTTAGACTAGGACTTCTCAATCAAGGAATCTTTTAATGAGCTTTTATGAGGATTCACAGATTGAATTTTTTTGTTAGAAGGCTTTGTCTCCGTTTCTTCAAGCACTTACCTGCTTGGGAGCATTTTTCAAATTATGAAAGAATGCTTCTGCTGTAGTTGAAGGCATCCTGTTGCTGCAGTTAGAGTAAGTCAAGCAGTTCTGAAATGAAAACTAGTCACACCTTTGTGAACACTAATGCTAAGTTGCATCTTTGGTACATAAGAGTTTGGCAGCTGCCAGCAGTTTCCATGCTAGTCAACTCCTTGTGGCAATAAAACCTGCTTGCTGTCTACAGAGATGCCATTTCATCCTTCCCTACATCCTGTACATCTGCCTCCCTGCCTTGCTGAGGGCTTTGAGTAATTACAAAATGTGAGTCTCAGCTACATCTGTATGTACAACTGTGTGTTACAGCTCAGGGCCAGCAAACTCAACCAGTGACAGTCACCAGCATCAGGATAACCAGAATCCAGACATCTCCAGTGTTTAATGAAGCACTTTTGTTTCCCCATCCTAAGCAATAGCTTGTTGTACAACTGCATCAAAGTCCACATCTAACTGGTATCAAGTTCCTTTTCTCAATTCAGTAGAAATATTTTTATTCAGTTATTTGAATAGGAACAGAATTAAATCCTTGAAACAGAAAGCATCAAGTTTGTTCATCACTGAGGAAGCTGCAATACTCAGTAAACAGCAATTGGTAATGTAAGAAACAATGGTTGTAGAGAGAACATTATGTGTAACTATTATGCCTTTTCATGGAACTTAGCATTGGATCTTAGTGCATGGGGGTGGTTGTTTATTCTAAATCCCTCTCTTTTATATTCCATGTACTTCAATTTGCCAGTTTTAAAAGGGGCATAATAGAATTCCCCTGTCTCACTGTACTGCATAACTCAGTACTTTTACAATCTTAAGATGCTCAAATATTGTGGTACTAAGATCACAATCATTGTTTGCAGTCACGAGGGTAACAGAAGTAAGGATCATTATATAAAATCCACATTTTTATTGTTTGTATGATTGCATGCAAGTTACAAAGTTTGTTAGTCTTCACAGATAGTCCTTTGTGCACATAACCCAAATCTAAATTTCCCTGGGTTTGCACTTCTCAAGTGGTCAATGAGAATGGAAAATGAGACTGTTAGGCAAATATGTGAGAATGTGAGCTTTGTGTCAATGCTTAAATTAAATATCTTATGAAGAAAATATGGTGTATTGGAGGACATACTTAGACAAAGTAATCCTGAGGGATATGACTGGATTTACTGAAAAAATAGGAACTTTTCAATAAAAGTTCTGAGTTTTGTGCTATGACATTCTTTATGTCAAAGACATTTCTTTGTCTATATAGCATTTTCACAATAATCATTGCTAGGAAACCTGAATCCTTTAGAAAGAGTGTGCTGAGTAAATTGCTTACTTTTTTCCACATAAATTTTTTTTTTCTCTCTACTAAAAATTTCTTCCTGACAAAGGCAGGACAGAGATTACCACCCAGGAGTTTTTTCCCCAGTCTGCTTCAGAGCAAGAATTAATTTCTACTTCTTCCTCTGCCTTCTTAAATTTCAGATTTGTCAATGTCATTTTTTTTGTACTTAATCTATAATATACTATTTATTTATTTCTTTATATTCCATAAAAATATGCAATCTCTGTTTAAACCTGATAGCTAATATAAACTACTTTCACCTGATGGGAAAAGGTATGAGCTTAATCCAATAATCAGACCCTAAATTTGGTTAATAAAAGAGAAGATACTTGGTGGTATTTCTTTAGACTATCCTGATATTTCACATCAGGCTTTTCAAAAGTGTTTTTCTTAAAACCTGTGTGTCTTGATAATGTTGTAGTGTTGCAGGTTAGAGAAAAAGAGAAAATTGTCTGTAGTCTTCACTAGAAAAACATATTTCTAAATCAGTCAGTGCTGGCTATGAATTGTCATTATAAAAGCTCATCTTAGTAATTATTTCAGTTTTGCCTTATGGGATGTATCAGTATATACTGGGTACTTTTTAGAAGCTTTTTCCTGGTCTAGTATTTGGAAACCATATCTGTTCTCTTGACTGAGAAGTCACTACATTATATATTGTAAAACAGTAAAATATTTGACCCTGAAAAACAGGTTCCATAAATAGCTGTTTAAAAGCCTCTTTCCTGAAGCAAATCTATCTGAGAAAGGGTCATGGTTGTACTCTCCAGTGGAGTGGATGAACATTTCCCACCTTATGGAATTTAAGCAAAACTTGTTTCTCTGTCTCATTTTGGGCCTGCTAGAAAAATAGCTCTGATTTCTCATGGAAGGCTGGTTTGATATGTTACTTAGCATTACATATATACATGTATAATCTGATTAGTCAGAACATATATTTGAAAACAATCACCATCTCTTCAATTATAACTTTTATCAGTGGCAAGCATAATTCATTAGATGAACAATTTATTGATGTATAATTGGTGGCCTGTTTTGTATCTCTTCTGCTTATTTGAGAATACTTAAAAACTCTTTGGAGTGGAAATACTTTACTGGGTTTATTGTTTTTTATTTAGCCATTCCATCTGCTTCTTGTAGTTTGCAGCAGTTATCTTGAAATATTATCATGTGGCCAAGCTGGAAGGCTGCTTTTTTTGCTTGGTTTTTTTTGCATTTTTTTGGGGCAAGTTTTCTGTCACTCTTTATGTCAGGGAAAGGGGTGAATCCTTTACAAATTAGCTAAATACCTTTGCAATACCTTGCAACTGAAGCCTGCAAACCCTCAGATGTACTTACTGAAGTAGTTCCTCACTCATTTTTCACATTATCAATTCTATGATAATGATGAAAGGAAGTGAAAAGAATGAAAGGAGTTATCAGCTGGAAAGAACTGGGCTGAAGTCAAGAGGGAATGATGAAGAAAGGATGAGAAAACTGAGAAGCAGGTGATAGAGAAAAAGGTACATGATAATGAGATATAGAGCCTTGACCTAAGGAGAAAAAATCTAAACCAATGAATTAAAACTTAATTAAAAAGAAGTAATTGCTGAAAATGAAAGCAAATAAAAATCCCTCTTTGCCTGTTTTGTAGGCTTACATTATTGATAGAATGAACCCTGAGATGTTAATGGAAGGTTTTTATGTGAGTACTCATATGTAAAAGTTTATTGTTCATTACATTTTTAGAAGGCAAGCACAAAATCTGTTTTAGCACAGCCAATACAAATGCACTTCTTTTTCATTTAATGACTATAAAACTGTATTTCTACTCCACACCCTCCCCCCCACCATAAAAAAAAAACAAACACCAAGTTTAATAACTTCATGAAACCTGCAATTTCTCTCAAAAAATTACTCCTGGAAAGAAATAAGGAATTCTCAAAGTTTTAAATGCATTCCTATTTGTAGATTTATCAGTAGACTGGAGGCAGGCAGCTCTGAAAGTGTTTAATTCATGAAAAGAACACAAAATAGATACAGTAAAATAGTAAATTTTGCATAATTCTCACATCTTCTCCTCAGACTGGAATGGGACACCTGCGTGTTACGAAGGAAGGCCTTCGACTGGAAGGGGAATCTGAATTCCTGTTCCCTCTTTATGCCAAAGAAATCCATTCAAGAGTGGTGAGTGGGTGATCTTGCAGTAATGCTAAACAGAATGAATGCACTTCTGAATAATTGAACTTTCCATTTTTCCTGTCATTAAAATATAGATATATACACACACACACATGTATGTCTGTATACACACATATTCTGCACACTTTACAAGGTCAGTGTTATGAAGCTTTGTCAGAATTAAAATTTATCTCTCAGGCATGTGATAAGCAGCTCAAACAGGAATTATAATTGTTATCTTATGTAAGTCATGCTAAAACTTGAGGAGTGTGTAGAAAGGTTTTTCATTATTTTTACTGAGATTATTTTTTAATATAGGCTTCCCTAGGAAACTATTTGTTTATTCATCCATTATACAATAGTTTTATCATCTCTAAAATTAGTGGATTCCAATGGAAAGTTTTGATTTCTCTAAAACATACAGGTTTTTTCACTTCAAGGACAATGCCATGAAATGTCTGGCATGTTTATATATTTATGTACATAAAATTTACAAGTCTAAATTGAAAGACCTAGTATTTAATCTAGTTTACCTAGACAGAAAAGTTTGTTGCTATTACTAGTGAGGTAAAAAAGGAATACCATACGTGGTCAAATATTTATCAAAATGATTAACTTTAAAATGTCACCGAGAATGGGAAATGTATGGAAGTTGTGGGTTTAGAAAAAAGAAGCAAGAATCTGATCTGGATTTTATCCAGGGGGACTCTGAAACTTTTTCCAGTGTTTTTTTTCTAGAGAAATGTCTGCTTGTGGCCAATAAAAGAAGTATTTTTCTGAACTATTGTCCATAGTCCAATGTCTCACAAAATAAAGTTTTATATTTTGTAAAAATTATCATCAACCAATGGGACATTTCATTGAATTCAGTGACAGTAAAAGCCAAATATTGCTCTTTCATGGGAAGAAATAGCCAGACATGAGTTTTTTCTGAACCTAGGAAAAAAGTTATTGTTTATACTGCTATACCAAGAGAAAATGTACATAAATTTATCAGGATGAGGTTGTTAACATGCTTGATTACTAAAATTTAAGCAATGGCAGCATATTTTACTTATATTGAGCTTTTCTTTTTCTCTCTTTTTGCAACAAGTATTTCCAGTTCCAGGAACAGCTCTTAATTAAGACAGTGAAATTCCATTACTATATCTCTATTTCCATTTAGCTTCTTATGTTGTATTCTTTTCTGCCTCACAGGCAGTGAGAAAACTATTTATGGGCTTTGGTGAATTTCCCTTGAGGTTGTTTATCCAATAAGATATGTAACTTTTTAAGACCAGCACAGCTAATGTTTAAGAACTCCCTCTAGTCCCAAAGATCGTTATGCAGTGTTAAGCTACCATTTGTGCTCTCTTAATATTCTTTTCAGCTCTTAATACATTTAGTACAATATAGGAAAAAGAGGTGTGGCAGCATCTAATATAAACTTAGCTGTCCAATGACCCATCATGGTCATTAGTAGCATGCATTAATTAGAGCCTTCAGGCTACTGCTTCTCTCTGCCTACTGACAATTCATCTGTTTTTTGTTTGTATCCTTGCTTTTTTAAATATTTGAACTCTCTAAAGGCTTAATTGCCTGCAGCTTGGTCTCCTGAGTTGCCATTTATGTATTTATTCTCATAATGTTACTTATTTGTTAAGCTTTCTTTTTCTAAGTTTATCTTGGAGAACCGAGCCCCGCTCAGCTTCCCAAGCAGCTTTCTCCCTGGCCTTAATAGTTTTCTCCTTGCAGTCTCCTAACAGGTTTTCTCACCTAATAGGGTCTCCAAAGTGCTAAGAAAATATGTAGAAGAAAATCTACTTGCTGTGCATTGTCTCTGGAACCTATTACAAGTTTATGCCTTCATTATGAGTCCAACGCAGAGCTGTGGGCAAGACCATTGCACCTTTGCTAAAGCATCTTCATGGGGAGATAAAAGACAAGCATTTTTAAATATGTTACTAGATTTGAATTAGTCAAAAGCACATATGTGGCAGCAGCAAGGCTAGAGTACAGTTTATTCACACTTTCATTTAGTATCACAAATCAATTTTTTTTTTTCATCAACCAGTGGCAATCAAATAACTGTGGCATCAATAAAGATGCCCAGATTTGTGGGTCATTTAGCAGATTTGCTTAAATGTACTATATTTACCCAATCTCCAATTTTTGTTGACCTTCCTTTTCCACTTCATACTAACTTATTACCATCAATGTTCATTCTAACACATGGATTACTTTTTTTCCTAAGACTTTTCATTATTTGTGTTAATTCTGTGAGCTTTCATGTTTTCCTGATATAATTTTAAAAGTGAGATTAGTTTATTTTGCTCACTTAATGACTTCTTTTGAGAGAACCTTTCTACCTACTTGTAAGATACCGTTTGTTTTCTTTAAAAAAATGTGTAAGTTTGAGTCCAGATTTTGTGTTGCTTCTATTTTAATACTTTTTAATTGGGTTTGTGGTTCTGTTACAAAATAAGTGTTTGTAGTAAAATTCATCATTTAAAACTTGTTTGAAACTCTCAGGTTGTCTCATGCTCTAAGCATTAAAATGAGATGAGAACATGCCTTGGGGTTATTTTCAGGGTTTAGCCCTTCAAGATACTGTCTGGTCAGTCCAGAAAAATAGCTAGAAGCCATAGCTGTGAAAGAGGCTGATCTGTTAACAATATTCCAGTGGTTAGAAACTTGTTTAGGAATGGGTGTCTCCACTGATGTCTCAAGCAGGCAGCTGGCTGATATCCTCTTCATACCATGTATTCCCTGATACTTTGGCAACTGAGATCTGCGTAGGCACTTCTATCACTTACTGAGTTCTTGTCCTTTAGACACAAAGTATGCTTTAGTATGAAAACATCTGTACTGCAGAAAACTTACTCCTCTTTTCTTGAAGTCTACCAGGGTATTCATAGTTTGCTGATCCAAATGAGTGTGATACTATTTTGTGTCCCCAGATAATTTTCCAATACTTAATGTCAAATAAAGACAGTGGCCACTATGATTACCCTGAGAATCACCTCTTAAAGTCAGCATTGATCTAGTCAGCCTGCCACTCTCTCCATCACTCACTGTGGCAGCTTCCTTGCCTGCAGTCAGTGCCAGGTGCCAGAATAAGGCCACAGCCTAGAGACTGCATGGACTATTGAGGAAGCAGAATGCACATGCATGTTTCTCACCAAGCTAATTCTCAAAGTGGAGTGCTCACACTCAGTTAAATGGCTGTCTTCTAGGAGTCTCAGTTATGTACTGGAAGGTAGTAAATCTAGTACTAGAGCATTTTTTCCAAAAGATGAAATGTTAGCAGCCCTGCTTATTGGTCCAGTAACAGAGATTTTGTTCACCTGATGTAATCCCTTTAATTATTTTTCTTACTTTAAATCTGATATAGTTGTAGTAATCAGAAATATCTGCCCACATTATTTGATGAGATCTGTGGATAGTTTTGTAGCTGCAGAGACCTTTCAGTGACTGAGATGATACCAACCAGCAGACTAAATTTTGACAATTTTTCACAATTCTAAGTGTTCTGTCCAACATACTTTTTTTCTTTCTCCATATTTCAGGACTCATCACTGCTTCTCCAATCTACTCACAATGTGACCGTGAATGCTCGCAATTCAAACGGGGAAGTCACAGGCAGATTAAATGTGGGTAAGTCTGACTGATTATCCCTTGTCCACTGCTTTGGAAACATTGTAGTGAATGTTTGTATAGAGATTTGAGAATATAAAGCACTAAACACATGATTATTTATTACTATTATTGTAATATTTGAATAATCCACCTCGCACTCAGTGAAAAGCAGCAGTATATTTTCAATTTCTCAGTTAAGCTTTAATCCTATAAATATTTGAGGCACTTCTTTATTGCAGAATTATGCAAGAAAGGTCTCTGCAAGATCTCTTGTGTAAATATCTATTGGTAGTTGCAAATCAGTTTCTGAGAAAATGCAGCAAGAAAACATAGCTAGAGTCTCTCTTTATTTCCTAGTATTCTAGAAACTAATACATTTAAGCAGACATCCTAAAAAAATTCAAGTTCAAAACTCAGACATTTATATCTTTTAATATCTGTGGTAACATAAAATACATTGCTTTACTAAGTGAAATCAATAGATCTAGACAGATGTAAGTGAGAGATCTTGGCAGGAAAAATAAACAGACGTTACTCTTTAAATCATATTTTTAAGGCAAGAATGACAACAATATGTGTGAGCTATGACAGATTTTTTCTTAGCTTTGTTACTATTTTTCAACCTTTATTTGACATTGGAGAAAAATGTAACAATTTATTAACTCATTTCTTACAAGGTTCTCAGGCAGCAAAGCATAAATTCCTCCTTATTTAACTGTAGCCTAACCTGATATGTTGAAGTAGTTTGCTAAATTGGGACCCAGCAGAGCATTGATGAGCAACTTTTCCATGCTGTTGAGACTGTGTAACTTCTGTGACACCTCCTCTTTGAAGAATTACCATTTCAATACATAGAATGTTTTGCAAGCTTCACTGTTTTTCAAAAAAAGGAAAAAGGAGCCTGTTCTTCCCCTTAAAAATGTATAATTATACACTTAATCACAAGCCAGCCTTTAAATGCTTTCAAATTCCCTTTTTTTAATTCAGTCGATCATAAAGACCTGAATTACTTGTCTTAAGAAAATACTCCTAAATATTTGTAATAAGGAATGTGATAAATAGGTGTGTGGCATGTTTACTTTATATTCCACAAGCTTTTGCTAACAGTTAATATCTTCCACCATTGCCAACATGCTGGAATTATGTCTCAAAACTCTATAGTCATCTTATAAATAGGACTAGTTACAGTTGTGTAGGAGTCATATAGATAAGCTTGGAATTGTTCCAGAGATGACAATATAATATAGCATCTCTCATAAGATTATAACAAAAATACCTTTTAACTCATGGAAATTGTGATTCAAATGATCTGTTAAAAGAGTTTAATAAGTTACTAAGAATGATTTAAATACCCAGTCTTCAACAGAAGTAATTCACAACAGAGATGTGAAATAAATCTTTACCTGAGTTTCTGTGAAATTCCCCCTGTGATAACAGGCACACATTATACATTCCCTCATGAATCACAGATATACTAAAAAGACATAAAATGTGAGCAACTTCCAACATGATCACTCTGACCTTAAAGCTTCTACATGCCCCTCAGTTCATCTGCATGAAATACCCCTTGGAGGAGTTGTGTGGACATTGTTTTTTAAAACAAAGTGCTGTAGATATTGAGTTTTGTACTGTGACCCATGATCACTTTGTTTTCAGAAATCTCACTAAATGCAAATACTTTAAAAACTGTTTGCCAGGAAAATAATACTTTAGAAATAATAGGGATCATAATTTAAAAAAAAAAAAAAAAAAAAAAACCAAGCAATTACATTCTTTACAGTTTTTTGCTTCAGTGGCCCTCTGGATGACAAAAATACTCATTTTGTTTTAATTACTTTTTACAAATAAACAAACAAGAACAAAACAACAAGGCATAAAAGGATATAAGAGCTTTATTTAAGGGAACTAATTGCTTTGTTAATATTTGTAGGAGAAATGGGACTTGAAAGAATGTTGGCCAACAGACAGCAAGGAAGGAATTTAAGCTAAGCATTGTTCTGGGAATGTACAGGGTTGATAGTCTTAGGGAATTCAGAAAGTTGTTGAGAGTTGTTTATAGGCAAAGCAACAATGTGTACAGAGCAGATGGTAAATATTTTCAGTAGAATAGCTCCTCTCCTTCGAATAATGAGTAAGATTCTGGTGTCCTTGTTACAGCTTGCTTATCAACTTTCAAAACTGAAATATCTAGAACTTTCTTTGGTAATCCAAGAAAGCTGCTAATTATGATCTCCAAGATTCTTGTTCTTAACCACTTCAAAGCTGTATTCAATCCTAGAAAAAAAAAATGCAGAACTTTTGATTTATATCCTGATGAATAATAAATCAACTTAGTGCAAAAAACTTGACAAACTTTTTCAAAAGTGAGGGGTGATAAATGTATTATGTATAAAAGAAACAGAGACTATATAGTCAATTACCAAATCAGTGAAAGCAACATTGGTATCAAACAGTAAGTGATGTTTTACATAAGTAAACATAGGCTTCTATGCACAGGTTATCAGCAGATGAAAATTATACAGTCAGTTTTTCCAGTTGTGTTCCAGTCATGGATAATAAGTCAGTGAAGAGCAGCAGGTGAAAAGTAGGACCAGATTTTTAAGAGATCTGTCTTTCAAGGACCATGTAACGAGGCTTCAGCCTACAGAAGACCCTAAATTCTCCTTGTAGATGTCTTCTTCAGGAGAAAAATCTTTTAAAAAATGTATAACTTTAAAAGAAAAAAGGATGTTCCCAAAGTCATGAAAGGTCTGTGAGAACAGATTCCAGTAGAATAGATTGCTGATCCTCAACCTAGTTCAATTTTTTACACCAAGGAATAGTAACATCAGTAGCTTCAGGTCAGGGGTTCGGTTTAAAGTGTTTAAAGCTTGTAGGAATTTAGATAGTTGGATTATGAAGCTGTTCTGCATTG
The DNA here is from genome assembly GCF_029582105.1 of Oenanthe melanoleuca. Lineage (NCBI taxonomy): Eukaryota > Metazoa > Chordata > Aves > Passeriformes > Muscicapidae > Oenanthe > Oenanthe melanoleuca. The sequence goes on from NC_079333.1 coordinate 44,186,225, forward strand.
TTAAGCATGAAATCAGCTTCACTCAGAAATCATGGGAATATGGTGAAAGTCAAAATCGCTTATGCAGTGTGAAAAGAGAATTACAGTCAAAATTCTGCTTAGAGACTATTTTCATGTCTGTAACATTAATCTGAACAGCTGTTACAATGAGAGTATTTGTGCTATCTCTTTTTTCAGACTGGAACACCATTCTGAGGAAACAGATGAGTGTCAATACCTCATACATTGCTTTAGCACTAATAATTGCCATTTGGAAAACTACTGCTTTCCAAAGTCAAATCATGTACGGTTTTCTTATCAGCATTTGAATTTTTCATTTTCAACTGATGGTATTTTTTCATAAGAGGCATAGGAAGAAGAAAAGAGTGCTAAGAAGGCATGATGACTCTAAGAAGAGTTTGATCTTGTTTTCACAGGGAAGACCCTGAAGCCAGTTTCATAAACTTAATGACATTGTAAAATCATTTAGCTTTTCCTTCTTTATTTTTCCCAGAAGTCTTTCATTAAAAACCCCATTTTTGTCCAAATAAATTCCTTCTTATCTTTAAGATAAAAGGCAGAATGTATTTCTTGAAGATCTTTGTCTGCCAGAAGATGATTATTTGCATAGCTTTAATTGCTGCCCAATTGGGTTATAAGAAAGGAAGATACACCATAGGACCAATTAATAGAAAGATAAATCTGAAAATTCATTGAAGTATTTTTGAGGTGGTTTAGTCTTCTTGTGATTATGAATTTACACTATTTATTCCAAGGAGATTAAAGTAGGAATGTTTACTTCCTAAAGTATAGAAATTTAAGCTATCAGTGAATCTGATCATATCAAGACATACATGCTAGTTTACTTTAAAGTAAAAATTGGTTAGATGTATAAGATTTAGAGAATGACATCCTACAGATGTTTTAACCAATTCTGCTTTTTTTTTGAGAATATGCATTAAATGCATATGCTTTTAAATATGCATTAAATGCAAATGCATTTAGTATTTTGTGAGACTGTTGTGTGTTTAAATGTATATATGTTGAAACGGATTAAAACAAAGAGCAGAAAACAGTAATAAATATTCAAAATACATTTAAATGAAAGCTAGCTAAGCAAATCAAAGTGCAGTTTAATATATAGACTCAAATAATAAGTATCCTCTTCTGAAAAAAAAATACCTTTGATGGTCTATACACCATGTAGAGTAAGATGTTCACCATAGCAAGATATGCACACCCTATCCCCAAATATAATAATCTTTATGAAGAAATACATGATGATGTTTACAGTCAGACAGGCTGACTTAAGCCAGAATTAAAACATCCTCTAGGAGTTATTCAGATAGTTCCTGTGAGGGTGGAGGAGCACTGGAACAGCGTGCCCAGAGAAACTGTAGCTGCCCCATCCCTGCAAGTGTTCCAGACCAGGCTTGGATGGAGCTTTGAGAAGCCTGATCTAGTGGAAGGTGCCCCTTCCCATTTCAGGGGGTTGAAACTACACATGCTTTGAAGTCCCTTCCAACCCACACCATTCTATGATTCTGTGATAACATACATTGCCAACTTTTTAAATATGACAGTATCACATTAAGGGGAAATTTAACCTGAATCCTAGGACATAAGTCTATAGAATTTAGCTCTGAAAAATAACCACTAATATTTGGGAAACCTTTTTTTATTTGGCAAATAAACATTTGGGGGATACCTGTCTGTCATCAGAGAGCAATTACTCATCTGAGTAGCTTCATTGTCTCTTTATTCCAATGGGAGGAAATAATTCAAAATGAGTGAAAAAAGGGGAATTATTAAAGATTTTACAACCTTCTCAACTTTGTTTCATTAAATTTGCAATCCCAAATATATTTTGCTTTCAGTAATCATTAACATAAGTAATTGGGTGGTAATTATAAGGTAGTAGTTACTGCTAAAGGTGAGGAGAGTTCCTGCACCAAAAATAACGGAATTTTTGGCACCAGTTAATGCTAGATGAATTAAAGGTTAGCTTAAAGTAGCAGAAATTTACTGAGACTATAATTTAAGATAGAATTTGGATAATTAAGTACATCTAAAATCCTAGTCACTGCAAATGCAACAGTAGCTTTGAACCCTGATGGCAGCTACTGCCTGAACCTCCCTTGGTTGAGGCCATTTCCCACTGTCCAGTCCCTACCAGACTCAGGGTGCACAGCAAGAGGGCTAAAGGCAATGGTCATGGGTTGCAGAGAGGCAAAATGCAACTGGATAGAAGGGGCAGGGGAGAATTGCCACTGTTAGAATGGTTAACCACAGAACAGATTGCTCAGAAAGGCTGCTAAATCCCCTTCCTCAGAGGTATTAAAATTTCACCTGGACAAGACCCTGAGCACCTTTATCTAATTTCCAACCAAGCTGGCCCTGATGTGGTTAGGAAGTAGGACATACAGAGGTGACCTCTGGCTTGCATTCCTCTGTGATTCCTTCTTGCCCAGTCTTCAGCTGACATGCTGGAAGGGCTCACATTGCTTACAGACCCCATGTCAGACTTTCTGGTCTGATACCAAAGTCCTAGATACTCTAGGACATCTGAAACAAGCTGAAGGCTGGGCAGAGAACACAAAAGAATGTATTATGGTAGTAGACAGTGATGCTGTGAACTGAATCATGCCCCATCTGTTCAGCTGATCCTCTCACACTGTCCTCTGCCCACATCCAGTAGGTATGCTTAGAATACTGCTGAAACACAGTGCAGGAGTTGACCTTATGAAAGTGAACTCATGGCTTACTTTTTTTAAAAAAAAGGGAAAAGAGGAAGAAGAATAACCATTATATAGATGATAAAGTAGTTGAAGTACTCACTTAGGAATGAGAGACTCAGATCAGCTATCTTCTCTGCATACAGGGTTTCAAATTATCATGCTTCATCTCCTTTAGTATTTTCCTTTTCACCTTATCTGTCTGAGAACTGTGTGTTTCAGCTTTTCCCATGGAAGTTCTTCATTATGCAACAAAATCTGGATTCATTAAGCATGTGAGAAAAGGTGACCAGTTTTTTGAGATCTCTAGGCTTGCGTTCAATCACAGATAACAACAAAGCATAAACAGTGGTGACGGTAAGGCCCTCTTACTTTGATCTGAGAGGACATAATTGTTTCATCCATTGCATAAAAGGAGGACTGAGAGAAAAAGAGGAAACAGGAGCAGCAAGTGTTCTATTAATGTATTAGAGCTGTTGTTCAAAGCTAAGAGATATGTATGATATGGACATAAAATGTGTATGTGAAATGTGCTGCATATTCTTTGTAATATTGCTTTTGTTCTAATGAAATACCATACCATTCCATATGAAAATATAACTTATTTTATGCTTCTGGAAGTAAGGACTTTATTGGTATTGTATTCTATCACTCATGGAATGAGAACAGAATCTGTAGGAGTATTACATTTTTAAAACACCTTTAATGAGATCTTATTTTAAGCAAGGTGCTTTAGTTTAATAAAAATTAACTAAAAAAAGAAATTACATAGGAATACCAAAGAGCACTCAGGATTTTGGTTTATACCCAATACTTCAGTGATTTTAGGTGGTAGGAGAAGAGCAAAGCATACAGAGTAGCTGACAGCCATAGGTTAATTGGATATGGCAGATAAGAAAAGAGACTAAGAAAAAAAAAGGTATGAAATTACTTAATGATAGAAGTAAATCCAGTGTTGGAAAGTCCTTTTCTTCTGGAAGATCTAAAGGCACACTAAAAATGCTTAGTATTTGTCAGAACTAACTATTTGAAGAGTCTGCCTGCTGGTAACATGTAGGCAAATTCTTCAAATTTCAGACTCCTCAAATTTCATTGACATTAAGCTTTTGTGGATATTTATTTTATGGCAGGCCCTGTATTTGGCAGAAGATCCTTTATTGTCTGGTACATCTATATTTGTGTTGTCCCGGAATTCAAACCTTGTGTAGCAGTAGAAGGCAGTTTATTAAAATGCTTTTCAACTGAAATGGAGTCACTAAACAAAAGAGCTTCCTTCCCTGGAAAATCTCCAGGGAAGTAAAGAGTGAGGAGGACAAATGAAAATGTAGACTGTTTAGCAGTACGTCAATTTCTTTTTGGATAAAAAAGTTCATCATTTAAAGCAGCGTACTCAGTGTCACGAGGTATGTGATGTGAAGATCACTTATGAGGTCTGCCTCAGGGCTGCACATTAAAGGAGGAAACACACAGAAACAATGAGCAATAATCAGCCTGATCAGCAAGAATAACCCATTGATCTGGAAATTCATGTGACACATCTGACAGTAAGCAGAAAACAAATACTTTCTAGAACACACATTCAGTCAGGTTGCATTTTTAATCATAGGATTTTATCAGCAAATGTGATTATACAGTATTCGTTGACTTACATGTAGTTAATATACTAGGGTAGTAAAGAAAACACATTTAGGCATTAGGAGATTACACTTTCAGATGCTGAGTTTGGCTGCTGTTTGTGAGTTGAAAATTAATCTCACTGGGATTACAATTAGTGTTATTGCAATATAGCTAGTTTATGTCTATGATGGAATACCATTAAGAGAAATTAATGGCTACTTTTCATTACATAAAATTATATAAAAGCCTATTATTTCTTTCTGAAACCCTGAAATGTCTCATCTCTAGCATGAGTAAAACATATGTTTGAATTTTGTTTACCCTAGCATTCCCTCTTAAGATTTAAAATACATCACTTATTATCCATACCATTCTCTGATAACAAAGATTATCTGTAGGGCAATCATTGTCTCACATTAGTGGGGCACTTGTATTAAAAAAATTGTGGACCTAAAGATTCTTGTTAAGGATATATTCAGTTGTGCAGAGTCCAGGATCAAACAGTCTGAATGCAAATCCAGCATGGGCAAGGCCATGAGTTGGAGTTTCAAAGAGAGTCAAGTATCTTTGGAAGGTATAAAATGTTCAGTGAGTGCTCTCACAGTGCCTGCAGAGTTTTTCCTTAAATAAGCTTTAAAAATCATGGGGTTGGATGAATGGGAAGGATGAGGGACCAGCCCCTGCAGCACCAGTAAAGTTGATAGCATCCATTTTACTCAGGCCTTTGATTTGTTTGAATACACAAGAAATACACTACACAAATGGCCAGTTTAATTATTGTTGCTGGGCACAAACAGGGACAATCAATCACTGGACCATAAAATGGCTCGGATTGGAAGGGACCTTAAATAAAACCTTAACCAAGATTCTCTAGGAAACCATTGACAGGGATCCATCCCTGCCTCACTTACCCAGAACTGTTTCTTTTGCTGTAAATTTTTTTTTTAAAAATACTTAAGGCTTTTCACGTGGTGAAGATATTTTCTGATCTCACTTTTTGCAACATACTTCTCAGAAATAAAGTCGTGGGCTTCAGAATAGCTTTAGAGAAGAGCCAAACTGGGCTCCATAAGGCTGTGCTTGGGTGCACATGTGCAGCAGAGCATAACATAATGCAGAGCTCAGCCCTCAATCCTGACCATTTTCAGGTAGAATCAGTATTAGGTTTTATGCCTTAAAATCATTGCCCTGGTTTAGGACATTATGGTTTCTCTTACTCATTCTGTGTTTCTTGGGCAGTTAGAATCAATGCTCTGCATCTGCTTAGTGGAGCAATAAGTAATTTATATAGAGCCTCATGGTGCTTCTCTCATACCAGCTGCCAAGCAGATTTTGTGAAATACCTGCATGTATTTCATAGCAGTCCCGATCATCTGTCATCTAACATAACATCTAACATAACATAACATAACATAACATTTAACATCTAACATCAAGAGCCCCTTTAACACAAGATTAAAAAAAAATTCCTATTTCTTTTGAGAATTACTGCCTGGAATATATTTTACATTTATGGGAGCAGACATGGGGAAAACAGGTTCTTAATGGGAAGGAAGCATTTCAGTGCCTCTCAGTCCTGTGGATAGTCTGTGAAATACATTTATTAAAAATTGCTGAAAAGGAGACTTAACTACTTTCTCTGTAATTTTAATTTTGAATATAGATTTATGATGACAACTCTGTGTAATAGATATTCAGGCTAGATGTGGTGTGAATTCTAATGGATCAAGTTGTTAGAAGAGGGAATATTAAGGGTTTGATTTTTGATCTACTTACCAAACCAATACTGTAGAACAGGATGTTTTACTGAATTTGTGATCTGGAAGTACCCACAGACTCTCTTACTCATATTATTTTCATTTTTGGAGTACCAGAATCAATTGCAAATATTCTCATGGCTTCTTGAAACCCTTACATGATCAGCAAAGTTTGTTAGATATGTGGAGCCAAACTGGCCTCTCTTGTGAAGAGCTGAGGTCCTGCTCTTACATGGGATATTTGTAATTCTAAAGCATTTGAGGTCCCTAGTGAAAAGAGATGATGCTGCACAGACTTTAATAATTAGTTTCTGCTTAAAAAATAAATAAATAAATAAATAAATAAAAAGATAGATTCATTCTGATCAAAGCAGTTTCAACACGAAGAACATGAATGTTTGTCTGGATCAATTTGTTTGGGATTTTCTAGATTCCCTGGAAACCCAACTATAAAGGAAGACTTCAGGCATGGTTTTGAACAACAAGTTAGGTCACATAAATAGACTTAACCCATTTCAGAACTTACAAGGCCACTATGCATAGAATATATGAGTGCTCTGTGAACTTCAGTGTACTTAAATGAGTCTCTACATTATTAACACACCAATTAAAATTATTAATAATTTCTATAGAAAATTGAAGAAAGATTATTAAATTATTCCATTATTTTGTGTTTTGCAGGTCCTAAAATGGTAGAATTCCACAGTCAGCAATTTCAGATCAATTCAAAGGATGGAAAGCCACTTTTTACAGTGGATGAAAATGAAGTTGTAATTGGCACAGATAAGCTTCGAGTCACAGGTTTGTAAGGGTTTAAGAAATGCTCAGATCATACCCATATGAAAAGCACAATAAGAATGGCATTTTTAAATATGTTATTATGCATGAATGCAAGTTCTGGTTTTACTTCATTAGAAGTAGAAATATGAAGACAATCTGACCTTTTTCAATAAATAATCAGTAAGAATTTTTAAAACAAATTTATACATATATATATATATATATATATATATCTGTATGTGTGTTTTATTTCAAAGTGATTAGTAACTGGAACTGTAGTGGTGCATCTTTTTATGAATTATTTAATTTTTCCAGTGTGTGCTGTCTGAGGCTGAAAAAGTTCTAGATATTCCACTGTGAGTAGTAACAGGTCTGATCTTTGAAAACTTTAGGGAGATAAGAAAATAAGAAATAAGAGAATATCTCTGATATTTTTATGTGGTTTTATCTTTCAGAGTGAAAGCTACTATTTTTCTGTTCTGTGAGTAGCACATATGTCACAGGAAGATATTTGTAGTATATCTTAAATGTCACCTGTCAAGAGAAAAGTTTGTCTTAGGCTGTTTCTTCAAATCACTGAAGTACTCATTTACAAAGTTATATGTCAAAGTTATCACATGAAAAGCTGTTTCCTTTCATACAACCTGATAAAGTCAACCTTCATTTTCTAGGTGCAAAGTTGCATTAAAATAGATACATCAAGTGTGATTTCTCTTTGAGCAGAAAGATCCGTCAAAGGAAATATTGAAATTATTCTGTAATTTCTTTTCAATTAATTTTTTAATATTTTTTGCCTGATTGCAACTATCATGTTTGGCTAATTATCGGTCCTCTGAAATGTTGAGGTCTTCATTTTAATGAATAGATTCATATTATTTCACTGTCAAAACTATAAATATGGTAGTAACTGTACAATTAGTGTTTCAAAGCCAAAGTTAAGTTATAATAATTGTGTTGATATATTTTGTTTACGCCTGAGGGTCTTATCTTAAGGTTTTTTACTTTTAGCCTAATTGAAATTACAACTTTGTTTAACCAGGAAACCATATCAAATAATTATTGTTTGCCCAAGGGATGTTAAACTTTAATAGAAAAGCATGTTTAACAAAGATATGAAAAACTGCATAATTGTTAACTGATTTGGAAAAGGTCTGTCTCTGCTCAAAGTAAGTAAAAATCATTCAAACACGAGTTGAAATTGTTATGCTAATATTAATGAGTCACTCATCCAATATTAATCTTTACAGTGCATTGATAATTATTTACTGCAGCAGATAGTGTACTAAGACACATTAAAGTCAGTGAGGTTATTTCAGTGTAAAATTAATGTAAGTGAGAGGAGATTCATGCCTACTTTGCTTCAAATTAATTTATTAAAATTGTGATTTAAGTGATACTATTAGCATGAAGGATAAATTATTGTGATTTAAATGATACTATTAGCATGAAGGATAAATTAGTAATACTTTGCATACCGAGATTATTTTTAAACATTTTAGATAGAGACCAAGATCAATGTGAAATAAATTTTGGAAAGTTCATACCATTAAAATCAGATGATCGTGGGCTTAAAATACACAAACAACATTTTACAGTTTTTTATGCACAGTGTGGTGAACTATTTGATTCTCTTTATTTATGTGAATTATGAAAAGCTCAGTAATGATTTTTAAGAAAACCTGACAGTTTTCAACTAAAATATAATGTAGCAGAGAGCAAATGTGTATGATTTATGATATTTCAAGACAAAGGAAAAGGTCTGAGACTAATATAATCCGATCCAACACCTCGAGAATTGTCGTTTTCCTACGATTAATATGTTTCAACTCATACTATTTCAGTCAGGCGTTCTCTGGCCCCTGTGTAGAGTAGAATAGTGTACATCAAAGAAGAGCAAACACCTGGGCAAAGCCCCCACCAGGAGCGTGCCTCCCATAGCCTGCAGGGTCACTGGCAGCTCTGGTGGCCACGCTCCCCTGGAGCACAGAGAGATGCCAGCAGCTGCCCCAGGCAGAGCTCTTGTGCCCACCAAATGCTGTTCTCTGCTTTGGGGAGGCTCCAGGGCTTGTCCTCTCCCTTGGATGTTGTGGCTAGAGGCTGAGCTGATGTGCTCAAACATCAACATCCAGCTGCGTGTGCAGCACCTGGGGTGTGTGAGACACCGCATGGTACCACTTTGCCTCCCAGAGATGCTTCTGTGATCATGGCAGCTGGAGGCCAGGCAGGATGCTCAGGGGTGTTCCAGATGACAGTAACTACATACACCTAGGCAAAGATACACTGCCTCTGGCTCATCTGTGACACCTACATCACATATGCATTTCAGTGTATACGAAACTGAAGCTCAGCTTAACCCTCCATGACAATTACTGCTCCTGAAGGAGCAAGGACTCCAACTGCATCCTCTTTAATATTATTTCAGTAAGGACCTGCGTTTTGCAGGCATTTATTATGTTGCTGTGGCAGTACTGAACATCCATGTTTTGTTCTGGGAGGGTTTTGTACATTCAGCTGGCATTGGTGACAGTGAAACCACTGTGCAACTGTATTGGCTGGCAATGAGCTGATTGTCATGGCAGGCTTGCAAAAATACAGAATTGTAAAGATAAGAGAAGATATCTAAGGTAACATCCAACCATTAACCTAACACTGTTATGTTCACCACTAAACCACATCTCCAAGTGCCACATCTACACTTTTTTTTTCCTAAAAGTAATGTTAGCAGGGCAAAGAGGATCAGTATTTTTAAGGATAAGCAAATTTGTATCACCCTTTCTCCAGTTTACTACTTCCATTCTGCTTGTTTGTCTTTAAAAATCCCCTAAAGAATTGGCAGAGTATTGTGTGTGATTTTCTAGTGCTCTGTTCTGTGCAAAGGATTTCAGTTTGCATAGCAGATGCTGAAGTGTGCAATGTGACTGTGCTTAATTTAAACACTTCTGCTCAGAAGATAAGTTCAGTAGGAGGCAATTTGAGGGTATGAGTAAACATTCTGTTAGACTTTGAGGAGGCAAATGGTCCTTGCCTGATAGAGTGTGTGGGGTGTTAATGAATATTGCTGACTTCAACTCACTCAATGAGCAAAATTAATACCTTGTTCTTGTGTATTTTAGGAATAAATTACAATATCTTAATAAACAGTAGTCTATAAAATAGTAAATATAGTAATAGTCATATCACAGTTAAAAAGACAAAGTAGGAAATGAAGACAGGAAATCAATTTAGGGCTATTTTCCAAAAAAAGTTGCCCTGAGATTTATTTTTCTATTAGTAGCATACTGTTATAACTTAATGCTGTTTGATGAAGAAGTTTTACTCACATTAAAGGCAAGGTTTTGCCCTTGCTTAGAGGTGACAGCTCTAGAATATGGAAATAAGCCTTTTCATTCCATTTTACACCATCTGCCTACTGCCCAGAACATTAGCACTGATGTTTCCTGTTCTCTTCCTTCCATTAGCCCCTATTTTCATGAAACTGATACTATCTCTGTAACCACTTACTTGTCTTTACAGAATCATAGGATCATAGAATCACTTAGGTTGGAAAAGAATTATTAAGATCACCAAGCTGAACCATTAACCCAGCACTTCAAAGCCTACCACTAAATCATGTCCCCAAGTGCCACATCTGCACTTTTGACATATCAGGATATCCCTGCAAAATATCTTAGTTGTACCAAACCTGCATTTTCTGATAAACATTTTAATTCTTTAAGGTGCAGAATAATCTTAATGTTAATGAAAATCAAATGAAATGTGAATGAAGCAGGGTTAAAGCTCTGTCTGAATTAATAAATTTTAAGTTTTCCAGTGTTATATTCATGCCCATTCGTAATTTACAGAAAGATTAATCGATTTAAATTGATGGGAAGGGTATCAGCAGCTAAATAAAATTTAAATTCAAGCTTGGTATATCAAAGAATCCTCAAAGTGCTGAAGTGATTTAATATGGTAATTCTTCTATCTTGTGTACTTCTCTTCCATCCAAGCCAAGAATATTTAATTCTAAGGAATCTCGATTTCAGCTAAAACTCTTCTCATAAAACTGCATATTTCTTGCCCTCTCAGGACATCCTGAGAATTTTCCTGCAATCCTCGTGAAGTGACAGTCTTCCTATCTGTTGTCTCAGCAATGTATTCATTTTTAAAGTTTTTTCTTGATTTAACTTATTTTCCTTTTACCATATTCTCTGAGGTTGCCCCAACCCATTTTTAGTTCTCTTTTTCCCTTTATACCACATTTAATACAATCCAATACCACATTTATACAGTCTACACCACGCTTTTTAATCATCCATTGCCATTCTCTGTCTGGACAGAGGCCAAATCCCTAATGTAGGGATTTTTACAGCCCAGAATTCATTCCAGAGTGTAATGGCGTAAAGAGCAGCCAGACAAGCCACCTTGACTAATATCCTAACTATTAAAATATATTGCCTTGCCACATATCCACCTGGGAAGTGCTCAGGTATGTGAATCCTCAAAGCCAGAAGATCTCTCAACCTAAGACCTCTCCAATTTTTGATGAGTATGTTCACAAAGCCAGGGAACAGAAGTTCAGAGGCTCCATTCTTGCTGTAGAGAGTGGTGTTCAGCTGCTTTTTTGAGCTGCCTCTGTTGCTGGGGGGCTTTTGTCCTACGTTGGCCAATTTCCCAATCCTACTGAAGCTTTGGTGGAAGGTGGTCACCGAGCTGGTGATACTTAAATAATGCTAATACTCGGGAGAGTGGAAATGGAGGTCCTTGGAAGATTTTCAGGTCCAACAAAGAGGCTGGGTGCCCATTGTTTCTTCCCCTTTTGAATGAAAGTAGTTGTATATCAAGACATAAACTATCTGATCCCATAGTCATTAACACTTTGCATGCAGAAACACCATTTCATATTGAGCAAGTCTGCCTATAAAAATCTTTGATAGAGCTACATGACAGAAGTTGTGATATCCATGGAGCAGTCTAAAATAAATACAATTATTTGAGACTGTAGTATTTGCAGAGGTTTGTGGGATTTTAGTTATCTCTAGTAAATGTAATGAAAGTTACATTGTATAAATCTTATTATTGTCTCAAGTAGTTTAAAATTTCTCTTTTTTAAAAATTTACAGCTGTGCATTTACTTTACTTCTATATTGTATTGTTCCAACCAATACTACAATGGTAATAATGTAGCTGTATTTCAATTGTCTTACAATTCTTAACATGTGTTCTCTTATACCCATTTCCAACATCAAAGTGCCCATATTAAAAATAAAAAATAAAAACTCTTGCTATTTTTGTTCTTTTTTATTTTTGCAGGGCCTGAAGGAGCACTTTTTGAACACTCTGTAGAAACACCACTTGTGAAAGCAGAAGCTTTTAAACAGCTTAGGTAAGAATTTATACATAAATCTAATAAGTAAATGTTATTTTCTCTAAGTATTCAGTTTTTTTGAATGTGTGATTTTCAACACAGGATTCCTAATAATTTTTTTTCTGGTTTATGTGACAAGCTATTATTTTAAAGGAAAATCATACACATTGTTCTGCAATTTTAAAATACATTATGAATTACTTGTTGCTGATGGTGAATATATTTAAAACCCCTCTGGAAGGATTTTCTGTAAACTTCTATTTTTCAGTTTTGAAACACTTTGAAATATGATTTTTTCTACTATGTTACAATATAAGTTGCTTGTCTGCAGTAGGTCATCAACCTGTAATTAGTCAAGGGTTTTGAAAACTAGTATCTGAGGAAGCAGTCTAAGAAGAAAAGTTTGGACATTAAAATTAAATTAAAAGAATTAAAATATAAGAATTAAAAATTGTTTGGGGCAACCTCCGAGAACACGCTGAAAAGAAAAGAAGTGAAATCAAGAGAAAACATTAAAACTGGCTAAAAAGCAGTTTGGGCTGAGAAAATCATTATTAAGTACTTTGTATGTTTCAGAGCTCCTTAATTCTGGGGTAGCATTTCTTTGTGCAGTATTCTATTTAATTTTGAGTATCCCAGATCAGTTTATAATATGCTGGTTGGGATGAGGTGATAAACTCAAAGTATATTCTCTTCATGAACATGTTATCTTTCATTTTACAAGCCAGTTCAAAGAAAGATTTGAAATGAAAGAAGATCTCTTTAACAATTGTGTTTGTATCCTTTCATATCTTGGCCATTTTCTACTTTCTGTCATAATTTCTTTTCTTAGTTTTCCTGTCTAATAGGGATAACTACTAGAGAGTGGTGAAAGCTTTCAAAAACACTATCTGTATCTTGCTGATTGAATTTTCAAATTGAGAATGAGAAATGAGAGAGGGAATGTTATGATAATTATTTTGATTTTCCCATTAATATTTAAGATTCTCTTTATGTTTTGCTTACATTTGCATACTGTGAGCTCAAGGCAGTATTTTTAACATACTGATGTCCACTTTCAAAAATGTGTTTCTTCTGTTATGGTAGAATTTGGATATCAGAGACTTTGACCAATATTCTGCATCATAAGTGTACATGGTTTGGTTTTGTAGGGAGTGGATTCATTATGTTGTAAATTTGACATTTTCTGTGATTATCTTGACTTCAGTGAAGTAGGAAATTGAATTTCTTAATTGCAAAGGCAAGAAGCTCTTTGCAAATTTTGATTGGATACATATCTACTATTTTCTGTGGTTGTTACAGTGCTTCAAATGCATGATCAATTAATATTTCAATAGGCTTAATATAGTTTTATTCTGTATGTTATATGCTGTTACATTTTAAGTTCTTATTTGCACTTTTGCTTAACAACAGTTACAATGTTCCTGATTACATATAACTATTTAAGAATATTTTTTCTGCCTCTCTTTGAAATAGGGTAGCAGTGGGAAGGAAAACACTGAGCTTAATTCAAAATGTTCCTAAAGTTCTCCTACATGGATGAGTTTACCCCACAGCTTGCCTCCAGTGATTTTTACCATGTCAGCTATAAACACACATTTTGATCTAGAGTTCTGCTATTTATTAGCAGAGCTTAAATGTAATACATAAAATCCCACTCATTTCCATTTTTATATTAACTTAAAATAATGGGAATTACAGACTTTTCCAGAATTAACAGAAGTTTGCAACTAATTATTGTGATGTCAGGGAACTAGTGACATGGCCACTGACATTTGTGACTGTATTTGACATGAATCCAGAGCTGCTAAACATCTGTGCTAGAAACTGGGTTAGCTTAACCCTAAGAAAACTGATTTTCTGAGCATGATGCTGTGCAATTTGCACCACTCACTTGTGCCAGCAGAGGATAGCTTGGGCTGGAAGGGACCTTAAAGATCATCAAGTTCCAACCCATCCTGCCATGGGCACCTCCCACCAGACCAGGTTGCTCAGAGTCCCACCCAGCCTGGCCTTGGACACCTCCAACACCCACAGCTCCTCTGGGCATCCTGTTCCAGTGCCCTACATCCTCACATTAAAGAATTGTTTCCCAATATCTTGCCTTCTTGCTCTCTCACTAGATGTCCCTCCTTATAAAACATCCCTCTCCTCTCTCCTGTCCTGGCAGGCCTTTACCCATAGCAGTTTAGGTACCTCAGTCCTTTAATTTATTTTCTTTTTCTGTCATAATCAGTGTCAAGTTTGAAAGCAGAGATGGCAATTATTTCATTTTTTCATTAAGGGCTTCTAGGGAGGTTTAAGAAGTAAATGCACTGATCTGCAGTGCAGGTGGTAAATGAAGGTGTAGGCAGAGAAGACCGTTTTGTCAAGATGGTAAAAGGTTACTTTCAAGGGTAATCTTAAATGCCAGCATAAACAAAATTCATGTGTTCTGTTGTGAAAGAGCTCAGACTAGCTTACCAAAAAAATTGATATTTTGTAATGCTTCATAAATATTCAGTTTCATTCCACACTGTTAAATACAGGTACCTATCCACTGGAAAGGACTTCAATATGAACATTTAAATGCAATTTTAAGTATGACCTTCCCATTTTATATTTGGACATGCTTTCTTTCCAGATCAGGGTAGTGAGTACAGAGTTATAGTTAATATAACATATTTGCTTACCTTGAGCCTTATCTCTACACTTTCACCATCTATTAATCTTCTGCTATTTTTCCTTTCTTTTTCCTTCGGTGGTTGTGCTGTGCCATGTGGATGTGATATGCTGGATGAATGTGTTATAAAGTGCCATGGTCTGCAGCACTAAATGTGGGAAATAGTGTTTTGAGAAGCCCCATCCACTACAAGTGGAGTTGCAGGTTTCAAGGAGCTGACTGGAGAGCTGTTAATGCTCATAATTTTTCAGCTTGTGTCATATGAGCAGGGGCCACATTCTTTCTCTGACATTCAGATTTAGAGCAGGATTTCAAACAAAGCTGACACAAATGGCCTCTGAATTCGACATTCTGCTGGCTTTCTTGTCCAAATGCTGAATTTCAAGATAGACTGCTTCTCTGGAAACAAAGAGATATGTGTGCTAGAACTTATCTTTTTATAGCTAACTTACTGAGACAGAGCAATGCAATTATACTGCGGTCAGTGACTGTCTTTTCATTTGGAATTTCAAGGAAAATTATAGAGTTCTTTTTGGTCTAAAAGATCAAACTTCTGACTCACTCATAAAGAAAAGGAAATGTGCTTGCACTTGCTTCCAGTTGGTAGGAAGAATTAAAACAATAAAATCTACATTTCAAGATCGTAGTTTTCCTAACTTTAAAATAACATTGCCTAATTTTAATATCTTTAATGGTCTTCTTATATCTAAATAAGATACATAGTTTTCATTTACAAAATTTGTTAAGAATTTAGGACCAGGTGGACATCTAAAAATGGGGCCTTGCATGTAATAAGTGTCTGACAAACATCTCAATGACATGTTTACAGTCAACAGGAGGTTTGGATATATCCAGGAAATAGCCCTCCCAGACAAATGCCACTGAGGAGGCATCTGGCTGAAAACAGCCAATTGTCATTAGTGAGAGCAGAAATATGTTAGTGATTGCCACAATCCAGCTCTTCATTCCTACCAAGATGTTTTGTAGTCTTTTCCATGGCTCTTCATGAGGCCTTGGACTTTAGTGTGTATTTGGCACCTTGAGAACTTGCCTCAGTCAGGTCTCCTGAGGCTTCCCAAGAATTTATTTAGCTGACACCTATGTAACTGGATCACAGTAAAGTTTTAAAAGAAAACAGGTGTCTTGCTTCCCAGAAAAATCCAAGTTTAAACAGAATTAGGAAAGCTCATGTTTAGATACATACCTTGTGGGTCCAAAATCTGTTACGGCAACTACTGGATGTAGATGATGTAGACAGAGACATTTGTAACAGTTCCCTAAAAGTCATCTTTTCCCCAGATTCCAAGTTAAGTACTGGAATTAGCCTCTTCTGATGTTTATGTCATTGTGGTACTGTTCACTTCTACATGGCTTGTGGTTTTTAAGACAAAACAGTGGATCAGCAAAACTCTTTAAGTCTCAAAACAATGTTTCTGAGCTGAGCATTTGCATTTCCCAAATTTACAAAAATGTGCCTCCGAATGTGGCATTTTTCCATTTATCAACTAACTGTATACTATGAATAGTGAATATAATGCTTATAAATTAGTACTCTCTTTGTTCTCATATTTGCCATGTATGGCTGTCTGACAGCAGCAACTGAGCCTTCTGAGCACAAATCCTGTGGGAAATCACTTTTAGTACATTCAGCCATTCTGACAGTCCTTTAGCTGATGGTTTACATCCAAGTTCAGAATGATCTGCATCATTCCACTACTCTTGATTTTGCAAAGCACTATAGCAGGAATGATATCACTGTTTCAGAGAATCAACTTTTGTCAGAGTATGATTATAAATGTATAGAGAGATATGTGTTATCAGAATATGGGTATATTTAATGGTTTATGGGTATATACTGAAAATACTTCAATATTCCCTAAGGAAACTGATGTATTCTAAACGAATGTATAATACTGGCATTAAATAAAACTTTCAGTGTGTAACTTTAAGCGTGTTTTATATCTAAGTGAAATACCTGTCCGACACATAAAAGCATAGAAGTCTATATTTACTGGTATGTAACTGACATGTTACAGAATACTGATAATTTGAAGATCAATTGTATGGCTTCTAGGTATCTGATTAGAGTAAATTACTTTACTGATGGTAGACTTTTCCCTGTCTATATATTCATAATTGACATATATCCTTACATCTCTTCTGTGGCATCCAGTAACTCTACTGATGGAGTTACGGCTTCTACTTTTCTCAGATATTTTCTGAAGTCTTATTTTTATCCTTTCCAGTCCCCGTATTATTTTTTCCTTTTGCACTTGAAGCATTTGCTATGGTTCATAAGACAGAGAAAAAGCTGGAAACTGATTTTGTGGAGTTTTGTGGTTGTATGAGTAAGAATTATGAAGGAAATCTAGAGAAATGTATAGAAGCCAACCAGAGGAAAAACATTTGCCAAATAATTTTTTAATCATATTTGTAATACTAATGCTTACATGCTAATTGCCCAAAAATACCATCTAACCAATTGAAGTACAGTCATTTTGATTTGCATTCATTATGTAAATCAAAAGCCCAGTCAGTCAGAAGAGAATGAATTACATAAAAAAGAAAGTAAGAATAAGGTTATGATTCAGTGTTTGCAAGGCACCTCTGCTCCCTGACTAGTGAGATATTTCTACTTCACTTTAATATTATGAGCCCTGGCCTTAATTTGCTAGATATAAATTTGCATTCATATACATATAATCAGGTTAACTTAGAACACCATCAAATATGTCTTTTGGAAGCTTTAAAGAATTTCTTTCCATTCATCTGATAGACTCAAATGTGTAAAAAGGTGTCATTCAGAAGGATTAGATAGTACAGGGCATCATGTTGATCATCTTTTCAGATACATTTCTGACTTGGATATTTGAAAAAAACTCTTTTAGCAAAGTCTTGTGTATTGCATCACATCTGATTATCTTGCAAGTTGTGATTTTATCTGTAAATGTAAGTCTTAAAGTGAAAAGCATTTTTCAAGTACTGTCATAAATAATTTTCACTTGCTCCAGTCACATGGCTGATGTTCTTCCTAAAGGCTCGATTTTTCAGAGATGTCACTTAACACATTAAAACAAATAGAAGTTGTTCCTGCTGCTTGCATGGGACAGTCATTTAAGTATTTTCCATGGCTGCTTATGTCAGTAGCACAAAGAGCAAAGCTGTAATGATTAATGCACCTGTTGAGCTGGGTCCCTGACAATGTCAGACTGCTCAGTGAGTTTGCTAAAGTGAACTTGTCATCAGTGATTACAGCATATTCCACTAGAGCACAAGCCACTGTGAAAACTTTGTTGGTGATTGTCACAGTTTTAGACACCACCTTGGAGATGAGCACCTGGAGCCCTGTCTGTTGGGTGCTGTCACTGATCCAAATTGTAATGATGAGTTGAGCAAACAATCCCTTACATTATCTTTCACCTCCATACCTATCTGCACATATATCAGAAGAAAGGAGGAGGAGGAGACATGAAAGGAGACACCCACCATAAGGATGTGGGTGTGACAAGCACTGGAAAAAGGAAAAAGAAGCATTTCCTGGTAAGAGTAACTTTTCCAAGAAGCATTGCACATGTACACCATCACTGCTGCCTCTTTCCCCTCTCTCAGACTGTGTGCACAGTTGTGATAGTGCAGTTGTGAGGAATCTGGTGACAGTGTGGCACATTCAGCCCCTGTACTAACACAAGAAGGAAAGGGTATGACCTGCTTTTCAGCAAAGCCTCTTCGCTTGAGTGCTTGTTTTCATGGAGAACATGTGGATACTATGAGCAGCATGTACTGAAGAACTCCAGTTACTAGAAATGGTGCTATGTTTCAGCATATTAAATAAAAAATTGCTTGAGATACACACAAAAGAAAGGCATGGCAAATTTCAACCTGGAAGATAATTTTATGAAACTACTCATAAGGAAAATGCTAACCCTATTTTTTACAACAATGATGCAAGTGCTGTTATTATATGAGATTAAAATTTTATAATACAAGACATTATTTTATAATATTATTAAAGTAATTTGAAAAAGATAGCTATGCTGGAAACATCTGTGATGTGCCAGATTTAATCACATTCACTAAGGCCTTGGTCATTTTTAATTACCTGGAGAGTCAGCACATCATAAAATTGAGGTCATCACAAAGACCTCTTTTGAATTAGCTCTTACTACTCTTCATCACAACTGTCAGCCTTGAGAGAAGCTTCTATTTTAATCATGTCTCAGTCTTATCTGTAGTCTTCATTCCTTCAGCAACTCTGCATTGAGTGACAGAGGGCAAACAGGAAAAACACATCAATATTTAAAATGGATGGAGAACTAGTAAACAAATAAGTACACTGTGACAATTATATCACAGTTTTGGAATCATATGTTTTGGAATACGTTACAAATGTTGTTTTAAATTGCTTTTAGAGCCTTTTCAAAGTGCCATTAAAACTGGGAACTGTTTTATTCTTTTTTTAAGAGAACACATAAATTAATTTTTCCTAGAACTTTGAACACTACTTTTGTGTGGCTTACATTAAAAAAAAATTCTGTTAGCCAAAACCTTGGGAGCTAGAGACATCTGTTATTCAAATCTGGCTTTGTAATTGTGCAGAGATCCCCCCTAAGCCATAAGCAGTGTTAGTGCCTGCTGTGCTTATGCTGAACAATTCCCTTGAATCCAGAATCTCATAACTGAGCTTTACTGGAATCATCTGCTGCCACACATTTCAGATTTACAACATAAATATGGAACTAACTTGGAACACAGGCTATTTCAAGAAATAAAAGTATGATAAGAATTTTTTATTTAAAGGAAAGGAAAATATCCTGAAGAAAAGACCAGATGACACCTTCAAGAGCAGCAGATACTTCCAATATTTAAGAATGGCACCCAAAAGGAATGCAATGCCTTGGGGTTCTGCCTTTGATCACTATCCTTGATCATTTTTAGCATAAGGCAAAATGAGCTTTAAAAATCCCATTAGATTTATTTATTTAAAAATCAACTGGGGTTCCCATGCATATGGAGTAGGGCTAAAATCTAAAAATATACAGAAACCCCTTCATCTGCATGTGCCTAACATTTTTGCTGATTCTAAATGATTTCTTCCTTGTTCATGTATGTGATCTAGCTGATGGTTCAGCACACACTCCTGGTTATCATTCTGTTACATATTTAGGCAGCATTCATACAACAGAGACCAAAGCTAGAGGACTTCTGTGTACCCAGAATAAGCAGGTGCATCTCAGATGTCCCTCCAGGTTTAGAGTACTCCTCTCATTACAAGCAAAATCAGTTATTTGTTCATTGATTGATTGATTGATTGATTCATTCATTCATTCATTCATTCATTCATTTACTGGAGTGGAAAGGGATCCTCCCACAAGCCACCCACACAGAAACTAATATTCCTGGAGCATGGCCCTGGGGGTTTACAACTATTTGGGCAGATGTTCAGGTGGAGTTGTTTCAACTCTGTGGTGCAGATACCTGTACCACATCTCATCACTTTTGTTGGAAGGCAACAGGTATTGTGAGGGCACTTTAGAGAGACATATAAAGCAGTGCAGATTAATTATGCTCTAGCACTAGTTTTTTCTTTCTATTAATTTTGAAGGATGCACAGGGGATCAATGGCATTTATTTAGGAATTGTGCAACTTGCCAACTCCACCACGTTTGGTGTAGGTCTGAAGAAATGAAAACTCATCATAAGAAATGAGGTACTGTTCTGGGAAATATTCAAATTGCAGAATTAAGGCTTTCCACTTGGAACCTAGTATTTCATAAATTCATCTAAATTGCTAATTATAGTTTATATGATTATATAGAAAAATGCTGCCAATTACTGGTTCTTGTTTGATATCAGGCATGAGATAATGAGTCCTTCCAAGCTAATAATTAGCTTGGAGGCCCCAGCCATGCTCTGACTTTCTTTTCAGGAAAGTCATGACACCACCATATTTACCTAAAAGAAGTATCCTTTCTTAGTTGGTAAAAATCCATGGTTGTTTTATACTCACTAAAGACTTAGAGAATTTCAAATACTGTCTAAGTGTTTTCATTGCTATCAAGTTTCTGATTCTCTTCTTGCTTGAAAACCTTCTCTGTATCTTCTGCATCAAATTCAGACTTCTTTCTTATACTGATCTTGATAATTATGCATCCCATGTATTTGCATTTATATTTATCTTTTACAGTTTTTCCCTTGGCTCCTGCAATTCTTGTTTTGAACATTTTTCTGGTTTTCTATCCTACACTGCACACTCATCTCCAATGTCTTCCTGCAACTGACTTGTTTCTTAAAGCTAATGAGTACTCAAATATGTACCAGGAAAATAGCACAATCTCTCTTTTCTTGTAATCTGGGGTCATCAGATTACCCACAGCCTGAAGCACAACAGAGGATGAAAACCCTGTAGTGTTAGTGCTTTTCTTTCATAGAGTCCTTAGCACAGACATCACCAGAGGAACACAGTCCAGGCTGGTTTCCTGGGTCCTGCACCTCTAATGTTGGAATATGTAGAACACCCTGATGCACCAGTAGAGCATGTAACAGACTTGACTCCATATCCAAAATGTTTGACCTATAAGCTTGTATTAAGTCTGTGGATAAAATTATTTAAATACAGGAATAAATAAGGATAAATGGATTAATTTATCTATGAAAAACTAAACTTACGATAGAATCTGATTAATTATTATTTTATTTTCCTACAGTGATTGTCTTAACATAGAAAGCATAATGTCTAAGGTCAATTAATGCAGTAGCTCAATATTCCAAAAGGTCATTACAAGATTGTTTTAGCTCTAGAAAATGCATTCCCTATAGGTTGCTTGTTTGAGCCTAGTGACTATTTGTGATCTGATTCCTTGGTTTTCACAGTGACTCCCCTTCATTCCAGCCAAGATCAATAAGCCCCAGCTGTGTTGTGTATGATGAAAACTCCTTCCCAAAAGTTTTGGGATAGGATTTTGGTATAGTTAAGTTAAAAGCACAGTTTTAATATTAAGCTATCTCATGCTACTCTTAAGTTTTCCTGTAGATTTTTTTGCAATGGAAGAGCCAGATTCATTTGGTAGAAAAATTATTAAATGTTCTTTTTATAAAATTTAAGATAATTGTTAAATTTTGATTCATTAAAAACATACTGGTTTGCATATTACATTTTATTGTGGCATAAATAATAAATTAACTTAGTGTTCAGTGTATAGGAGCTGTAGATATTGACATTAGTCATACTGAAACAGAATATGCCTCCTAGTTCAGACAACTCCCAGAGGCAACCATCCTTGGAAAATGATTTTTTTGAACTAAGCTACAAAAAATTGGGCAATAGATTATAACCATTGACCAACTAATGGGCTTGACAAGGAAAAATGGATGCAGTTTTCCAGTCAATTCTTCTCATTATGTTTCATTTAGTTTAAATCAGTGAAGTTCATACTTAGAATATCAAAGTGAACAAAGGCAATATGGAAGACAGTATCATCTAGTGGGAAGTAATTATTCCACCTCTAGATGAAGGAATTCAATAGGTGTGATACAAAATGGGACATTTTAGAAAGAAAAATCAGTCAGCATTTGAAAGATTTATAGAAGTTATGTCAAATCAGAATTTTGTGCTGAGGCTTGACTAAGTAACTGTTATATTTCCATTACACAGAAACTGATCAGGGAAGAAGATTTAATGAGTCATTAGTGTTTTCTATTCTTTGACATTCAGCAAGAGCTATCACAGTTTACTGTTGAATACTGATACTTCCATGTCCTTAAGATAGACACAGTTGCTGGAATATGCTGTGAAACTCATTTTTCCTTTTTGCAAGGAGATGTAATTTTAGGAGCTGTTCCAAGGAAAATAGTTTCACAAAATACAGAAATGAGGCATATATTGAGACAGATCTCAGTCCTGTTGTTTTGTCCTTCTTTGCCTTTGGACCTTCTGGCAAGCTAACAAAAGCCACAAGGCAGAACACCAAGATCCTCAAGTTTGGGTCATCATGTTCTTCTTGCTGCATCCTGATCGCCCTCCCCATTCACCTGACCTCAAAACAGCAAGCTGCTGGGAGATAAGTGAATATGGGTGAGGATTGGCAGCAGGCATTGCTCTATGCCTGCTGCTCACTCTCCACCTCTAGCTCCAGCCCAGTTTTGCTCATGTCAACAGGAATCCAGCTTCCTCATAA
This sequence comes from Oenanthe melanoleuca, assembly GCF_029582105.1. Lineage (NCBI taxonomy): Eukaryota > Metazoa > Chordata > Aves > Passeriformes > Muscicapidae > Oenanthe > Oenanthe melanoleuca. Next base: position 44,209,276 of record NC_079333.1, read on the forward strand.
AGAAAGGCTACAGTTTGAAATTGTGGATACTGCACCATAAATAAATGCTGACAGTCTCTTTTTCCTGTGTGACTAGTGCATGCTCTGCCTATGGTTTACTCTCTTACAATGTCTAGCTGAATGGCTGGGGAATTAGACTACTTTCAGACTAATCAAAAAGTCAATATACTGCTATTGCCTTTTAAAGGTTAACATGAATTCAAAAAGCAGGGCTCAAAGCAGACATCTACAGAGAACCAAGGCAAATTAAGCCCACAGAATCCTCTAGGTTGATTTTTTGCCTTTCAAAACATTAGTTCTTTGACAAGTTAAAGATTTTCCTTTTTCCCCTTTTCCCCTCATATGTTTTCTTTTTTTCCTCTTCATTTCTAGCCTTTTCTATTCATCCTTTGCTCCAGGACCTCTAGTAATTGCATAATTTAATTTCTGTTCCCCTTTGACCTTTTCAAAGTCAGATGAACTCTCAGACAGGTGTTCATAGCAGGATTTCTTTTTGCACACCAAAGGGGTGTAAGGATCTCTTCCTTACCTGATGATTTGAAAAAGATATTTTGATTATAGAGTCACAAAATGGTTTGGGTTGCAAGGGTCCTTAAAGATCATCTGGTTCCAACCCCCTGTCATGAGCAGGTACACCTTCCACTAGACCAGGTTGCTCAAGGCCCTGTCCAGCCTGACCTTGGATGCTTCCAGGGATGCAGTTTTTGAGTGCACCACAATATTTGAGGTAGTGTTGATCCCTGTTGCAGTAACCATGATCTTCCTTAGATAGGTGCTGGGAAGAAGGCATACAGATGGGCAATTTCTGTCTAAGGCCATACCATGGAATTCTCTTCCCATTGAATTCAGGAGAGATGATGACTCATGAGCTGGAAAAATCAAAAAGGTCAGAAGGAAAGGATAAATAATTACCCAAGAGCAAGGTGGTTCCTCTGTTCTGCTCTAAGGGTCAAGCAAACCCAAACTGTGGTAGGAAACTTGTGGTATTCTTTTTTCAGTCCTAGAACCAGCTCTCTGGTACCTTGTGGTACTTACAAGATCTGTAAGGTATCCTTCTGACTCCTGCCAGACCAGGATGAAAAAAGAGATCAATATTCCTGCAGCATGCACAGGCAGTGCCATCTGTTTCTTTCCCAGAACTGCTGCAGGCTGCCACTGCCCTCACATCCTCCCTAGCAGCCAACCGAGCAATTTCTGGTGATCTGGCACGAGTTAGCACCATGCTCATAGGAAAAGGGAAATCTCCAAGCCTTTGGGTTGTTGGGATGGTTTCAGAGACTGGATGCTCTCGAGGTTCCCTCAGAATATTCTTCACACAGTCCTTCATGAATTATTTAGCACAGCTCAGCACCAGAATTCTTTGGCAGCCAGACAAGACTGTGTAGTTGACTCCTGGAACTCTTACCAACAAGTAAGAAGACAGCAATGAAAATATTATCTTTGCTGTAATCAATTGCTTTAGTTGCAATGGACTATGAAGAACCAATATCCAGCAAATAACAGCAGTAAATTATTACCAGGGACTACCTATTCCCTCACCCTTCTCTGCCATTCTTAGGCTGACATGGTGCAGCTTCTCAGGCTACAGGGGTTGGGGTGAAGGGGAGCAAGGCAGAGTAACTGTTCTGCAAGTGAGGCTTGCATTGCCTTGCAATCTGTGGGTATGTCTAGTTGAGTGTCTTTAGAAACATGCTGCTGAGGGAGATCTCCCAATGGCCTGAGCTCTCCACATCTGGATTTTCATTGTGGAACTGTTTGGGGTACATGGACAGGGAGACATTTGTGTTAAACTGATCTGAAAGCTGTGATCTCTTAGAGAACACCTAATGTGGTCCACCTTTTCTGGGCATCCAGATGGCAACAGCTAGTGCAGAGTACTCCTCAGGACACATATAATGGGCTGTCAGGTCCTTGGCATCAAATGTTGTGCTGCCCAGATCAATTTCTCTTGCACCACACCCATTGCTAATTGACCCTGGCAGCTACCACAGTACCTAGAAGCTACTTGAAAGTATAGAATCCATCTTCCCAAGTGAGATAGAGGCTGTGACAGATGTCACATTTAGGACAGCAGATTACATAGATTAATTCCCCTAGATAGTAAAGATCATTCACTTCATCCTCTTAAATGCAATTTATGTGTCTGTAAGTTAAAAAAAAAAAAAAAAAAAAAAAAGGTGACTGGTAGCAATATATTCCCTGATCATTCTAATGCACAAATGCAAACACTATCAAGTGACCAAAAACTCTAAGACAATTAATTTCTTCCCTCTTACTCTCCAAGCACCCTCCATCATTTGCAAACAAACTGAATTCTTGTTGTGCCAGGACACCTGAGGGATGCAGGTGATGTGGGCACTGAGAAGGGACATTCAAAGTCAAAGTTCAACTCAGGCTGTTTTTACACCAGGTGCCCATTTCCCTTTGAGTACATCTGGACTTCAGACACTGAACCTTTGAATACTGTAGGAAGAAGTGCATCATTAGTGTTATTGACTCTTGCCTTTGCAAGAATCTCACATATTACAGTTCATATCACTGACTCACGACAGTTTGCACTGCCAGGAAGCTTCAATGACGTGCTTAATTAGGCAAATCCAGGCTGAGTTAATCTAGAAATAGGACCTGTATAAACAGCAGAAATTTAGCTTTGTGATTAATATAGCCAATGTAATTTAAATTATGTCTATGTCATGTCATAAATCTAAGTGCTTCCGAAGTCTGTAGGCTTCATTCCAGCATTAATTTTTGTAAAAAGTAAGAAATATTTCACTTGTGTTTGATTGCTTTTTAAACTCCATGTCTGATATACTCTCAGAAATTTGTCCCAGTCTGCTGTCTTGTGATATTGACGGAGTTTAAAAATAAAAATTTATGGCTACATTTAGTTGCTTATGTAGGTGAAATACTTTATAAAAGAACATAAGCTATTTCAGAGTTTAAAGCTTTTTGTCAAGACAAACTATGGCAAAGTTATACTTAACTACCTTGACACTAACTTATGAAAATATATTAAATTTAAAAGATTGAAAATAGAAACTTTGTTTAATTTTTCAGTATATAATGCATACTAATGTGCACTGAAAAGTATTCCAATGAAGCAGACCTCCCACATTAATCACTCAGGGAAGAACTGATTTTTATTTCATAGAGGTATAAATCTAGAGATCTAAAGCAAAAATTTATGCCAAAGTTGTTAAATACCAAACACTGCTTAATAAAGATTTCTAATACTATATTGGTTATCTGATGCAGAACGAGCTCATACTCATGCCCTGGTACACAGCATGACCATGACAGCAGTTTGTGCTAGCTCAGATTCATGGATTGAAGCATCAAATTTTTTTGTGGATATGGTCTCAATATGGGGCCATGATGCATTTACTCATTGTTAATATTTTATTTATTTATCAGTCTTGAGTTTAAACTGATTGAAGGTGGTAAACCCAGGAGGTGTCAGGGAGAGGCAGATCATAGAAACATGAAGTCATAGAATGGTTTGGGTTGGAAGGGACCTTTGAAGATCAGAGAAGATAGAGTCTTCTGCTAACTCTGGCAAGCAGTGATAAGCCAATATTGCTTGAGCTATTTTCAGATTTGTGGATAAAAAAATGAAGTTTCAGTGACTGTGCTGAGATATCATGGATTTAGGTTTTAAGTTATCAGCTGGATTTAGCTTCTTCAGAATTCCAAGATACAACTGACCTTTCTCACATGCCCAAATTTTCTTATTTTATCTTCTGGTTTTAATGAAGGAACAGGAAAACAAAAAGAAAAGGAAGAATTGAAAGAGTCTCAGTAGATTAGACAGTTAATTCCTGCCAATGATTGGCAGTCAGTCTGGACTCGCGACACAATGCATTCCCAGTAAGGGACCTGCTTGGGCACAGCTTCCCCTGCCACAGCACTGCACAGCCCTGGAGCACCAGTGGAGCCAGCACAGCATCTGCTGGGGGTGCATGCACCACACACAACCCTCTGCATTTCTAGAAAACAGTGGGTGAGAGCATGCAGGCTTGGGAGCAAGTGTGTCTGTGTTCTGCAGCGTGGATGCAGCCCACATTCTGTGGTATGTGTCCAGGGAATAGGAAAGCTAGCACAGCTGTAAACAGGGACCAGCAGTTGCCTCACTTTCCCTAGCCTTCATATTCACCTGTTTAGTGTTGGCTGGGGTCATCAGGAAGGGTGAGTGAATAATCATTATCAAAACCTGGTAGGTAACAATTCTGATCCTGCAGAGCCTCCAGATGCAGCAGTTCTAGGTAATGGTCAAAAGAAGCAACATAATCCCCTGCTTGTTGCTAGGATTGGGCTTTTTCTTTCCTTCTTGTGATTTTTAATTATACTTCTACCCTGCTACTTTATATGGAAATGATACCAAAATTCTGAAGAAACAAGGCCTTATCTCTTTGAAAAGTAAAAATTTTTAATCCTGCACAGCTGATCCGACGAGGTGATTACTCAGATAATACAGTGCCTTCCTGCCATCTTGTGGCACTGCAAGGTTTGCAACTCCCTGTTTGTTATACTGTATAATTTTTATTTCAAATTAACAGTTTTTCAGTTTCAGATGTCATCTAGTTAACAGCACACACACACACGCGCACACACTGAGTGAAACCTTGGTCCAACTAATTGTAGTGTCAAAAACCTCATTGATTAAAAAAAGTTCCAGGTTGCATTATTTGTATTTATTTCAATGTCTTATTATGCTAAAAATAAAAAGAAATTGAAACTAACTAATGTAAAACTGAGTTCCAGGTTAATACATTAAGTTACTGTTATACTGAATTAATCTGTAGTTGGGTATTAAATAATACCTTCCATTTGTATTATTAATTAATCTGGAATTTTCATTTGGGATGCTTTGTTGGTTTTTGAGATAGCTGCCTCCTTTTTCAAGTCTGCCTGAAGAAAAGGGAGGCTGCATCTTTTATATGACTTCAGGCAAGAGCCTGCAAGGGCTTGTTCAATGTTTACTTATTTTCCTAAAATAAGGGAACGTTTGAGATTGTGCTACTGTCCGATTTCCTGCTCCTGCTTTTAGGCTGGAATCACCAACTCGATCTTTGAGCATGGATGCACCACGAGGAATTAATATCAAAGCACAAGCTGGGAATATTGAAGCCCTTTCCCAGATGGATATCAAACTACACAGCAGTGATGGCGTGGTGAGTACAAGCCCTTCTTTTCCCTAACTGTGGTTGATCTTCTGTGTGGCTATAACCTCAAGTCTTTTTTTCAAGTTCTGTTAATTTAATTCCTCAGGTTTTGGGTGGCAGGATATTAAAATTATTAGTGCCAACAAAATTTTATGTAAATAGTACTACCAACAGACATAATATTGTATAAGCTTAGAGAGATGCTTTCTAATAAAACTTGGATACTGCTTAACTCCCCACTAGCACAGAGATTCCCAGGCACCTTGGCTCAGAGCAGACACAGCCCCAGAGTGGCAAAATTTAGGAATGAAGCTCTGCAGACATCATTAACAGGAGGCAACATGCAGCAGCCTATTTATCCCCTCTGCAAGGTTGTACTGTGCCAGTTATTCCACAGAGGAACTAAAACCAGCCCACATCCATCCTCAACCTGCTGGCTCTGCAGTGAGCCTCAGCACTCAGGCCAGGACAGACCTGGGTCCAGCAGCAGTGCTAGTGTCCTGTTCTGTGTGTGGGCAGGGACCCTGCCACTTACCTTAGGTGAATTGTGCTAGAAGAGACCTCAGAGATCATCCTGCTCCAACTTCCCCTGCCGTGGACAGGGACACCTTCATTCAACTAGACCAGTCTGCTCAGAGCTCAGTCCAGTCTGGCCTTAAACACTTCCAGGGATGGGTCATCCACAGTTTCTCTGGGCAACCTGTTCCTGTGCCTCACCACTGAAAGAAATTATTTTTTAGACCTAATCTAAATCTATCTTCTTCCAATTTAAAACCAGTATCCCTGATGAAGCGTCCCTCCTCAGCTTTCTTGTAGGCCCCCTTTAAGTTCTGGAAGGCTACGATGAGGTCTTCAGGCTGAACAATCCCAATTCTCTCAGCCTTTCCTCATAGGAGAGATGCTCCATCCCTCTGAGCATCTTCATGTCCCTCCTCATTTCAACAGGCCCATGTCTTTCTTATGTGCTGGCCCCCAGAGCTGATGCAGCACAGCAGAGCAGAGGGGCAGAATCCCCTCCCTGGCCCCTGACCACGCTGCTCCTGTGGCATCCCAGGATGCGATTGATTTTCTGGGCTGAGTGCGCATTGCTGGCTCATACAAAGATTTTCATTTGTCAATACCCCCACATCTTTCTCCTCAGGGCTTCTCTCCATCCATTCATCACCCTGCTTGTATCCATTCTGGGGATTGTACAGGACATTGCACTTGGCTTTGTTGGCCACCAGTTCTCTGCTAAGAAGAGAGTGAGCACAGCTTATTCCTGTCCTGTTAATGTCTGCCAAGAGCCTGGGGCTCAGAGAAGCTTTCTATGCAACAAGTCCCGTGTAAAAGGCCATTCTTAAGCCTCTGCCTGGACAAATTCAGCTTGCCTCATGGCACATTATTACTGTATTATCCCTAACAACCCCGTTTGTCCTGCTCTTTCCCCGAACAGCTTTTGCTCGATGCCGAAACCGTGCGACTGCCCAAGCTGCCCGAGGGTGCGAGGGGCGGCTCCGGGATTTCCCAGGGGCTCTATGAGATCTGCGTGTGCCCCGATGGAAAGCTCTACCTGTCAGTGGCCGGCGTGGGCTCCACTTGCCAGGAGTACAGCCGGGTCTGCCAGTGAGACCCAACAGGCTGCACACCCTGAGCATCCCAGCGTTGTGTTACCCCTAAAGGGCGGTACTGAAAGCGCACTTTTCAGCATTTTATAAACAAAGTTCTTACAATTTAGGAAACAAATCTGCATCTACAGTTCTGGAATACAGGGTGTAAGGGGAAGAAGAGCACAAACGACATTTTCACTTCAAAAGAATGACTTGAATCTAATTAAGTTTTGTCAGTAACACTTGGAAAACAGCCTTACAAAGAGCATAAAAAATAAAACAAATATGTTTCCTTGCTGAACTATTATTCAGATGATTATGTCATTGTTCATATTTTTGAGATCCGTGGGTTTTTCCTCTCACAACATGTAAAACACTTACTGTATTAGTGGGTGAAATTAAATTGAGGGAACTACTTGAATTATTTGTAAGACAAAGTATTATTTGGAGAATTCAGAAAGTGCCAGCAAATGGTCTATGCAATTTTGTTCTTGCAATAACACAAGATAGAAAAACGTGGTATTTGTATAAGTTCTGTGTCAAATATGTTAATTTGCTAATAGCTTTCTATTTTAATTTGGCAACACATATGCTGATTTGCTTCTTATTGGGTTTCATATAAAAATAACTAATGCAGAATGCTCCAGAAGTCATGAAGATCTCTCTGTGTCTCAGATCACTATACAACAGTGAAATATGTTATTATGTTTTATAATAGCAATTGTTTGTTCTACTGCCTGTACCGCCATATTCATTTTAATCCTTTTTTATTTTATTTTAGCACATTCAACAAGGCAATCTGTTGTGCCAGCTGGACTAGTAAAAAGAAAAAAAAACAAATGTCTTCAGATTGTCTGGCACAAGGAACTATTTGGGCAGTGGGAAAAAATCCTTTTATGCAGCCCACAGATTTTAATTAAGAGGAATATTTCATTTCTATCTGCACCTGTTGACTGCTATTTCTGATCCTGTCAGAGTGGGACTGCATCACAAACAGAGAGTAAAACTGTTACTACTTTTTACATTAGGACTTTGGATACAAAATAAATGCTCACCAGAGCTGACAAACTATTTATTGGTCTTGTAAAGAAACACAACTGCAGACCTGTTCCCCTGTATGGTGTTGCACTGAACACAAATAAATTGTTTGCACACCTCTGGGTAGCAAGATTTGTATTTAGTAGTCTGTTGTTTAAACCTCATGGGTTTTTAATTCCTTTGATGCCGTTTTGTATATACGTTATCATTTTACTTTCCAGGAAGGAGCTATCACACAGTGCCTTGGTGTCTATTTACAGAAGGATTTTAACCCACAGTGTTAGTAAACCACAAATATCCACTTTTTGGAAAAAATTATTCATCATCCTTAAAACAGAAGAATCAGGACAAAATAACTACTAACTTTTTAAAAACTTGCTACTTTGGCTCTGGTGAACATAGGAAGAAAACCAATACTCAGATGAGATCTCCAGGCACACACAAAAACCTGAGCTGAGTCCCAGTTAACCTTTTCCACTAATAGGTAAAGCCCAGGGTAAGGGCTGCCTTTGCAGTTTCTCCTAGAGTCTGATGTACAGAACTTCAGCAGCAGGACACAGCTCTCAGTAATTAATGCTCAAAGAGCTTCAGCAGTGCAAGTAGGAAACACTTGAGGTGAGCTTGAGCCAGTGAAGCAAGGTTTCACATTACCTGGAGAGTGCTCCAGTTGCTGTCACACTGCCTAAAGGAGATGTAGGAAGCTACACATCTTCCATATCTGAAATCCCTTTTCTTGGGCTTAGAATCACTTAGAATCCTGAAGACAGGAGTGAGTCCAAGGCTGTTGGCCATAAAGAAAAAAATGTTTGTTTCCACAGCTGTATCTCTTGACTATGTCTGTCTCTACAGCTAAGCTCTCAGCTGAGGCACATTTTAACAGAAACTTGTCTTCAGTATTTCTTTAAAGTCAGTTTTGGTGGTCCCAGCTCTGTGCACAAGCTTTTACAAACCAAAATACAAGCAGACTTAGCTTACTCATTGGATAGAAAGTATGAGTACTAAAATAAAGGTCAGCAAATACCCTCACATGTGCCAGATACCTAAAAACTGCTGCTACAGGGAACTTGGAGAACTGTAATGTCACCAGTCTCTTACAGGTGTAATATTAACAGCAAAACTGGGACTTGAGTCCTTAGAAATTTGAGCCACTGTTCTGACATCAAGGAACATATGCCCACTTCCATGGAGTATCAAACAAATAATTCACCCTAAATATTAGCCAGATACTGCAAAATAGTTAAAATCTGCTTGTTCTGCTGACAATAGAAGCACGGCATTTTTAAGTTACACGTTTTAAGCTTTTGTTTTGGAGGCACATTTTCAAATGTGATTTGCCAATTAATTCACAGCAAGGGATTGAAGTGAGGCTTTCCAGGCAAGAATAACCTGACCCTACAGAGCTAGGAAAATCAGGGTGCAGTCCCCTGGCTGGTAACACTATTAAGTAGGATGGCACTTCCTTTAGACACTGCAGTAACTACCACTTTTCTTCTGGAGATAAATCTTCTGCACTTGCTTCATTTCACAGGAGATTTCTGAGTAGTACCAAAACCTAAAGAGGTCTGCTGTACCCTCAGCACTGCCATCACCCAAATCACCAATGTGATCCTTTTCATTGCTTAAATATCATTCTTCTTTTCATTATGCTACAACACTGACATCAGAAGTATTGTTCCAGTATAGAAGTTGTGCACATTTTGTAAAGTATAACTGGCAACATCTTGTCCTTTTTTTTTTTTTTTTTTCTTTTAGGTATGGTAGTAGAGAAACAAAATTTATGCTAAAATTACCAGAGTGTAATCAGCTGATGCTACAATTTGAATTAATCTGAATAATCTCAACATAGTTTGTTCAAAATGACTGTTTCTACTTGAATCAAACTTCAGTAAATAGTTACAGAGTAACAGAAAATTATGGCACAGGGAGGTGAGAGTATGCACTTCTCTACTTTATTTCCAAAAGTATTATCCAAACAGAGAAGAGAAAAAAAGCACTACCAGCGTAGTGAACTGATTTGTTTGCATAATTACTCCCTCAAAAAGAATTATTTACAGCAGTTCTAGCAACTGGTTGCAGTTGTTACACAATGGAAAAATGATAGAAAAACTTTACTGGTGATTGCCCAAACATGAGCTTTTTTCCCATTTCTTTTAGTATTTGCATTTGTCTATCTTTATATAGCTTTATGCAAAAGGAAATTGCAAGAATTGGAAACTGAGTCCTTGAATAAACTTTATACATTTTGAACAATCTGCTTCTGCTTTTGTATTCAAATGAAACACAGGGTAAATTAAAGCTTTCATTTTTAAAACAAACTTATTTTTCCAAGACTAAGAATATGAAATGTACTTTATTTAAAATATGAACACAAGTCTTGGTCCCAACTAAAAATGTACTTTGCAGAATTTACAAAATGCTTTACAATTATGTTTCATTTGACATTTCTAGAATTCCTTTATCTTAATCAGTAGTAGGTAAAAGTAAACAAAGAAATTTTGGTAGTGCTACTGAATTAATCATCCAGAAAACAAACCAAAGACAAGATAAACAGTTTTGATTAAAAATTCATTGACAATTCCCTTCATGTGAAAAAAAAAAGTGTGTCTTCTTCAAATGAAAACATTTACATTTGGCTGGCAAGTTTACTTATTTTTTAATTATTCCTTCTGCCTTTGTTCCCCACCCCAAGACAAATCCAGCCTTTTTCAAAGAGTTTAGATCCAGAAAATCTCAAAGGTGGTACTACCCTCCTCTACTTTAATTGGAGAAATTATAATAGATTTAATTACAGCCTTGTTTAAAGCAACCCAAGTATACCATACCAACTGAATAGAATCCTTATAGTAAATTTTAAATCCTATCTTATAAATCATTACAGTAACTTCACTGATAATGATTTGAGTACAAATATTGCAAAATTGTATTTCTTACATGATTAAAACATTTATCTTTCTTCTGGTAGTCAGCTACACAAAAATCTATTTCCTAAAAAAAAAAAAAAAAAAAAAAAGCAACCAAAAAAAAAAACAGAAAAAACAAAACAATCAAGAAAAAAACTAACAAAAAACACAAAAAAGCACACTAACAAACAAAAGGTATTTTTCTTGTCACTAATTGCTGAGGAAAGTGTCCCGTGCTCTTTAGAAGAGCTGTGTATGCTATTGTTTGAGAGAAAAGCTTTTAAAGCACAAGATAGTAACAAGCCTATCAAGGCTTATTCCAGCTGCAGTTCCTTAGATTTAAACTGCCCAATGTATGGTTAAATCAGCTTCCTATACCACTGACTTTTTGTTAACCGCAATCAGCTGTAATTTTGGGAGACAAGAACTGAAGCTGCTTTTCCTAGATAAACTGCTGGTACCTGTGGAAGGTAGGAGATAGACGTGAATGAAAAGACATTTTCTCCAATGAGAACTCATTTAATGTGCAGAATTACTTGTTAAATGTATTTTTGTGGAATGTACATGCTAACATTTTCTTCTACAGACCCTTACTTACTACAGAATCATCACATCCTAACTGTTCTAAGCTTCCACACCTGACTTAGACACATTGTCAAATCTACCAGCTGAGCCAAAAGGAAGAATCAATTAAGTATTTTATTTGTTTGTTTTTGTTTTTAATCAGAAATTAAATGGCACTTTAAAAATCATGTTCTGTCAGAATATGATCTCCTAGTCTCACAAAGTCTCTTTATTTAGGCTAGCTGTACAGTGAGTTAAATTAATAAGAAACTAAGAGACTTCCAACTGAGATGCCACTCTTGCCTATCTCTCTGCAGCCAAATGTAAATTTTATTGTGAGTTTCAATTCAGGGATAATAGAATTTATTAGTTTTTCAGTGTTATTCAAGTTTTCTTTTTCAGCTTGGCTCACTATTTAAAATTGCTTCAGACCATTAGCTTTCTAAGAACTGGGACCCTTTTCTTTCTCAGTGTTGGTGCTCAACAGTATATACAAAATAAAAATTAGAATAGTTCAGTGGTTCTATACAGCCATTTTAACAGTTCATAATAATAATACTGGTAAGGCAACATAAGTTGCTTATAAAACAGTTATACACTTTGAAGAGTTTCTTCCTTGAGAGCTCACGTAAAAACAGGAAAGTGTTCATGGTGCTCCTGCTGCACTTTCACGTGCTTCCATGAGATCTTATGTTTTAGCTCCATTTAAAATGAAAAGCATGAGAACTGTTTCCTTTTCAAGTATTTTGCTTACCCTGAATACTATTCATCTGACTTAATGCACGAAGGGAAAAAAACCACAAGGGAATCTATTTTAAAAATATAGGGAATTAACTAAACTGATTTATTTCATGGCACACCAGGATCTGTATTTTATTTACATGCTGTTTATTGCAAAACATCAGCAAAATGTACAATTTGAGAAAACTGCAAACATTTGTCATTGCAAAAAAAAAAAAAAAAACTAATTTCCTTTTCAATAGTATTTTAATATTTGTACAATTATTTAGAATTATTAAAAAAAAGATAGTGTATTTACCTATATAAAAGCTTCAAACAATAGGTGAAGTTAGCTTACATTATAAAACCAAAACACATCGGACTGAAATATGTGTTTGCATTTTTCTTTATTAAATTTATGGCACTTAATTTAATAGCAGAAATAATAATAATAGGTCTCCACAATCAGAAGCAATATCACTTTCCAAATGTCACATTTCTTGAACAAGGCCTTTATAATTTACTCAAAACTGAGGCAGACCTCATCATGATTTTTTATTTTTGTATTACAACACTATCACAGATGTATCAGCCCTGTAAGCTTGCTGTTATTTTCCTTTGTATTCAGTAAGTTAAATTGCAGTTTCACTGTGCTGTCAAGTAGACAAGTGTAACAGCATGCCGCTGGAAAATGTCTGACATTTATGTTTAATGTGGTTGATCCAGCAAAGAAAAATCCTTCCATTTAGTAGTATCCTTCCAATTTTTATTTTTAATTTTTTTTTTACAAAAAGCTAATGTTGAACATACTGCATGACATTACCAAAAGTATTACAAACTATAAAAGAAAGAGTGTAAACTAATAATCAGATTTCTCAAGAGCTGTAGTGAATAACAAAATAAAACTAGCATTACATTGCAGCACCTTTAAACATGTAACAAAAAACAGTGCTTTGTGTACACCAAAAATGACTTACTGAATTCTACTATTACCAATGTTTGTGGAAAAATACATATATATGTACACACACAAAGGCACACACGCAGGGGAAAAAAGAGGAACTCAAGCATTTAGGCATCTGAAAACTGAGTTCTGTTGTTCCAAAAAAATCATAAAACACCATATAATAATGTTCACAGATTTTACATCATCCACATGCTTTATCACTAAACAAAAAATGACAAGCTCTAAAAAAAAAGTAAATTAAATACTTCATTGCTTTATAATAAAGTAAATGCAATCAATGCATGACATGATGTGGCATACTTAAATCAAGTATCATTATTCAGTATTAAAATAACTGTACCAGTTTACAGGTACTAAACTATCCTTTAAATGTTTACAGTGTGATGCTGCAGCAAATTTATAATCAGATCCAGCTGATAAGAGTATTACTATGAGTGACATGAATATCCACAGAATGCAAAATAATACAGATATGCTTCGGAGCAATATCTCCAAAGTTATTTTAACTTCCACCCCATTTCCCATTTCATTGTATGTCCAGTCTTAAGATAAGTACATTGAAAACTTGACATTACCCTTTCAGAAACATTACATTAAATGAAATAAATCTAACAAGGAGTTATAAGTACAGGCTTCATCTAACAGAAAGCTAAGCTTTGGTTATATAAAGTGCAGTTCAATAATATGCCAATTAATCACAATATTGTTCATACATCTAATTTTTGCAGCTCAATTTCCTTGCAAATTCTAAAAAATATTCAGGTTTTACAGTTTGCTTAACAGCAGGCTCAGTTAAGAAAAAAAATCCCATTTAAGTAAATTTCAGTTCTAAGTACCTCTGTACCATCCACCTTTGTGTACTACACTTCTAAACTGCTTGGCACAATTTAACCCCTTGGACGTTCCATAATCTGCACAATTGCATTTGTATCCCACTACTTGAAATGCCTAAACTCTTGACGAAACAGTCCCCTGACCTCTTCAAATCACTTATACTTTTTGTTGTATGAAGTTTTCAAGTTTTATTATGATACAAGCAGTACATTCCATCACTCTCATAGCAACTTCTGAAGTAAATCTATCATTGGGAATCTGTGGAAAAGGAAGTAAGTCAGGATACCTAGTTTTTAAGCTATCTACTCCATAAGCCTCCAATGTCTGAACGTCATTTGAAAGTCCTTCAAGTTGCTGACTGTACTCCTCTATTTTTTGTGCAAGAGCTGCTGGTTTTATGTCTTTGTCTGACTTGCCCTTCACAGCGTAGTCAGCTGCAATCAAGGCTAGCTTAGTAGAAAGGTAGCACTTAAAGCACACCCATTCATTGGCATTTTTATGAAGGTCATTTCGTGCAGCTGAGAAGTTGGCTCGGGCCTGCCTAAGCCATCGACGTGCCTCCACGGGATTGCCAACGGACCTGAATGTAGGTGGGACGAAAAAGCGCTGGGAGTAAGATGGCCCTGTGGAGGAGGGACACTTCTCTTTATACTGCTGCCTTTCAGATTTGTGGCTTGTGGCTTCCTGATTCCATGAAGTGTAAAATCTCTGAAATGAAAATTTATCTGACTGAAATCGAGAGGCAGAAGATGAAAATGGTCTCCTCGAGGCTCTGTCCATATTTTGATCCATAAAGGCCTGTTTTTCCATTCTGTTAATCTCATTCTGTAGATGTTTGAAAACCTCATTAGCTATATCAAGATTCTCTGCATTTTTATCTGGATGCCATTTAAGATACAGCCTCCTAATAATCTTTTTTCTTTCAGATTCTGGAAGCTTCCAAGCCTGTTCAATCACAGATGTCACTTCTCTTAATATTTCTGGCAATGAGTTTGACTTTATCTTTTTTGGAGAGTGGTGTTTTGAGGACATTGTTTTGTGGCTCTCTCTACCAGTGAAGATAGGTGGAATTGCCCTTGGTCCATGTGCTGGAAATTCTGTAGGACTGGTTGGGGTTGAAGGTGTGCTATCCCTACCTTGAGAACTTTCCTCTGGTCTGGAAAATTTGTACAAGTCAAGAGAGCTCACTATTTTGTATTCACTATATCCAATATCAATCTGGTAAATCTTCCCTAGAAAACTGTGGCTTTCATCATCTTCTCTTTCTACTTCTTGCACGATGATTGCATAGGTATAAGTAGGCTGATATGATCCATATATATCGCCACCTTCAGAATCAACAAGGTAACCAACATATTCACCAGGATAAAATACGTTCATCGGATCCATTAGAAGTGTATAGTGAATTTCAGCTGGTATAGGAGTGCCAGGTGTTGGTAGTTCAAGTTTTGATGGCTCGGAAGAGTCATACTTCACTCCTAAGCTGTCAAGCTTCTCACTGATCCGATAAATATCGTTGCAACCCAGCATCGCAATTAAATATGAGGTATCAGAAATCAGGTTGTCAGTTGCAGATTTTAAGGTCATGGCTAATGCTAAGAGGAAATTTATGTCCTTGCTGTCAGAATGCTGTATGTAAAGCAATATTACTGCATTTCCATATCTCTTCAAGAAAGCAAATGTTTCACTTTTGCTGTGGGGAATAGGAGCAAACCCTTTAACTCTTAATGTTGTTTGCAACTTCTCGAAACAGGAAACTTTCAAACCTTCTCGCAAAGCTTTGCAAAGTCTTATTGCTTTTTCTTCATTAGCCAGAAATGCATTGTCATTTTCATGCTTCATAATCCTAATGAGTCCTGTGATGAACTGCTCCGAAGACAACAGTAACTGTAACCTTCCCTGCAAAGAACATAACGCTCCAAACTGACAAATTTTGGGAGACTCCTCATCTAACTGTTCTTCAAGTATACTGCTAAGTAAGCGAGGCCTCAGTTTCTGGGGGAATAACATGATCAATTTAGTGTGAAAGCCATGGTCTTTGCCTAAGTAACACTGGCTAAGATCAACAAGCATCTGCACACCAATGTTACCTTGGATTCTGCTTTTGTAGTGGGGTGCATCATCAAAAACTAAGATACTAGACTTTACCAACCTACCATCTTGACTGGGAAGGTAAAGGGCAAAATCTCTCATATTCTCAAGGTCATTCCTCACCTTTACAGAATCATTCTGAAGACTTTTGAACAGGCCTGAAACTACTCTTTTAACTGTGCGCATTTCATTAGGATCCAATTGCTTTCCTTCTGAGCTCTTATATATGCGACCTAGAACTTCAACATACTGCTTTGTTGAAATAACGTCTTCAGTACCCAAATGTTTAAACAGCTGGTGAAAAGTACCAAGTTCTAAAGGAAGTTTGTAAAGATAAGGTTTAAAATCAGATTCATACTCAAGGTTTATGACAACCTCCTCAGGCTTAAGGAGCTTCCAGCCTTCTTCCACCATTATAAAAGAAACTCCTCGAAGCTGAAAGCGGAATTCCCTCTTCTCTGTACTAAGAAACTCATAAATGCTTCTTAGGACCTTGGCCCTAGTTTTCACCATGTCCTCATCCAAAGTTGTTATGTTGCATATGTTCCTGCAGTTATTGATCACTTTGTCTAGAGGAGGGTCCAAATTAACATTCAGCATGGATAAGACTTGCTCAAGCTGTTCTTGCGCACCAATGCTACTCCCCTCTTGCTCTTTGATGCTTAAAGGTGTTGCTTTCTCAGGAAGAATTGGACATGACGTCCACAGCAACTGCAGCACATCTGTCTGCTTGAATTTAGGGTTCACCTGTGCCCCATTGAATCGTATAAGAGGAAGAGTTCCATTAACCTCTTGATACTGAGGATGAAACCTCACAAATTCTGCCGGAGCTCGTTCAGGGCACAGAAAAGGAATTAAAGACAATTCTTTCAGAAAATTTCCTGAAAAAAGGTCAGTTCTTTCTTGAAATATATGATGGAGGAGAACATCGACAGTATTCTGTAGTGTTTCCTTAGACCAGTTTTCTGTATTTGCTCGCATGCTAATTTCCTTAGCAAACTGCAGTAATTGCTGCTGTGAAATGATGAATTTCAAACCAATATGTCGCAGAAAAGTTACCCACGATGGAAGGAACACAGCTTGATTTTTTGGTTTTGTAAGTTGCTCTAGCTTCTTAAAAAAATCTTGAGGTATAAAGAATTTTTCAGGCAGCATAACTTCAAAGACCTTTACAGTCCTGTCATAAAAGTATTTTGCAGGTTTTAACCTATTGCTTGCATCATGAATTATCAAAATGCTTTCAAGCTTTTCAAACAGCTGCTCTTTCATTTCTGAAGTTTCTTCAATGCTAGTTAGCCTATTCTTTAAGTAGATCAAATGTTCTAATTTTGCATCATAAGACAGAGTTTCAATTTTTGGCAAGAGATGTTTCAAGTACACTTCAAGATCATCCACAGAGACACAGCCAAGCAGAGTATACAAATCTTTCAAATGAACCTTCTCCTCAAGAAAAGCCGATGAAGTCGACTGTGTCCATCTGTCTACTTCTACTGATGGGATGCTTTTTGTGAGGACATAACAGGTCCCATATTTTGCAATGCTGATGTATCGGCCACTGATTGATTTGTAACATGGAAGAGACTTTAAAATTTTAATGTCATCCTGAGATGTCAGATGACATAAGTTGCAATTGAAGTACATTAGGAGAGCCTCAAAGTCACTTTCTGCTAACTTTTCAGTCTTAAAGGTTGATGTCTGTACCATATATTGTATGGCTTTCAGAATGCTGGAGGGATTATCTATGTTTGCTGTACGTCCCGACAACAAAGGCACTATAGCACTGTCTTTGGAGCAGATTTTGTTCATTGCCAGCTGAATACAGCCTGTTTTCATTAAAGCATGGAAGACTTTATCACTCTGAGCATTTGGAAAGACAGCTATGTGCATGATGCTGAGTGGCAGCAAAACATCACACTCTGGCACAACCAGATGATTGGCTGAGACTGTAAACTTTACACCTGGAAGCAAAGTCCAGTCCTTCAAAGTTTCAACAACACCATCGAATTTTGCTTGTGTATCTTCTTGTTCTTCCTTAATATTTAGAGACTCAGTGATAAAATGCCAAACACTTTTAAGCCAAGATTCACTTGCAAAGTTTTCCTTCCATTTCATACAATTTCTAGTTTTATATTCTCTAGGCAGCACAGATGATAACAATTCAGCAAAACTTTTGATATCAAAGACTTTAGCTACTTCACTGCTGAGCAGAATATTGTTGTATCTCAAATACAATGTGTTCATAAAGAGATCCTTGCGAGATGGAATCAGTTCATGGTATGTTGTCAAGAACTTTGGTCGCTTTGAATCAAAAACTTGCAAAACATTGTCAAGAGTAATGAGGAGTGGCAAACCCTCAATTTGGATTTCATTTTCTTCTGCATCTTTGAAACAGTAGTCAACCAGGAGTTTGAGGCTATGGAACAGTTTCAAATTTGTCTGCTGAAGACGACAGGGTAACTTTCCAATGTGGCAGTTAGAGTCTGGAAAAGAAAATGTCATCAAAAACAATCGGACATCAGCAGGCGTCACATAGGTGACAGGAATATCTGCATCCACCAAACAGTGGTAGAGATTTGCAGTCTCATCACAGTTATATACCAAATTAAATCCAATTTCTAAGAGCAAATGCTTCAGTCTGTAAACATTTTCAGCCACTGTCTTCCGTGTCGTGATGTTGTATTCTGTATTTTTGAGGTGCTGCAGTTCATCTTGTAGCAAATTGTCAAAGAATGGTCTGCCTTTGTTCACAGTAGACATATTAACCCATGTGATGATAACAGCAGAATGCAAATCAGAACCATCAACATTTGGAGCTCTCATAACAGGTAAGAGGCGCTTCAGATCTTCATAAATGCAACTATAAACTGCTTTCACTAAGCAATACCAGTCTGGTTGAATATCAAGTCTATTAACTGGGAAAAAGGATAAAAACTTTTTTAAAGTGTCTTTCACAGCATGAATAGGTGTGTTTTGCAGCACTGATACTGTAGGGTCAGTTCCTGGAAAATACCTCTTCTTCAGCTGAATGAGCAGCTCAACATAGGCTGGTGCTATCAGCGCTGTCATTAGACTACTATTCCAGTCACTTCTTACTCCAACACCGTTATCATCGCGCCACAGATTTCTTCTCGCAGAGTCCAGAGCAAAGTGCCCATTCACATGGAAAGGTAATCCAGTTTCTAATGATAAGGGTAAGAAACAGAATGCTCTGTGGGGCTTTTTGTAATTATGAGTAATGCACGCTGCTACTCCACCACGAGGGAAAAGAGTAATGTCCTCATTCTTGTGGGCTGAAACCACACTTTTGGATACCTTTTCCATGGCAGAAAAGCCTGACCTGTTACAAATTAACCAAGTGGTGAGATTTCCTTCAGAGTCTTCAGTATCCATTGTGTAAGTAATCTGCTGTACAGGTATTTCACTTAGCTGCCTCTTTTTAGTTACGCTGTCGATCACAGATGCATGGAATTGCTTTCGTTTCAGTCTGTCTCCATCAGTGATTTTGCCTTGAACAGAATACAGGACATTCAGTGCTCCTGTTGTTTTTTCTATCTCACAAATAGAAATCTTTTCCATATGATTCAAAAACATTAGGAGTTCTGCTCCATCTGTCCGCAGCTTATCCAAAAGATTTTGGACCATTCTATCTGAGCACGGAACTGATGAAATTTCTGATACTTTTGCCATTTCTCCATTTCGAAGAGGAAACCTAAACATCGTACAATTATCCAGTTTAAAGTGATTTCCTAAGTAGAGATCCAGTACGTCTGAGAACTGTGTTCTGAAATCTGCATCTAAATCTCTAAACATGCGGCCAGGACTTGTTGATGTTGAACCTGGTGCATATCTTGCATGAGGATCAAAAATGCAAAGTATATCATTGCCAGACAGGAAAGAAGGGCAATCAGTAATGTGATAAACAGAATTGAAACCTATACCATACTGCCCAGTTTTACAGGGATTTCCTACTTTTGTACCTTTTCCAAGGTTCTGGATTCCCCGAATATCATCTTCTGTAAAAGGCTGATTGTTGTAAACACACAGTGCTGGTCCTTGAAGTGGTGCCCATTTCTCATCAAATATCCTATCAGCTGGATGCTGTCTAGGATCAAATACAAAACAGATCTCTGTAGCTTTTGCATCATCTGCATTCTGAAGGAGCTCTTTCAGCATTTCTTTTTCTGAAGGGTAAGCATTCAGAATGCTTTTAATTCTACTAGTCAGTTTTTCTTTCTGACCAAATTCTGTTCCAAGGGTAGTAAAACAGATATTTGATGCATATCTTTCTAATGCTTTATGACGTTTTGGTATTGCTCCAAGCTTCACTGCAACTTCTCTTGGAATATCACCATGACAATATTTAACAGTTGTGTCTTTGACTTTTATCCACGGGCAGTCATTGTAGCACAAAGATTTTGCAGGTAGAAGTGCAAGACGAGTATCTGGCAACAAAATCTCACCATACTTTTTCTCACAAAATTCCTGCTTCTTTTCTCTAATGAGGCCCCATATTCCTTCACTAATTATTCTCCTGCAGAGCTGAAAGTTGTCTTCTGTTAGCTGTTTGGTCCCTCTCTCCTGATTTATTAATTCCAAAACTACAGCAAAGTCTTCAACTGTGAAAGCCTGTCTTACACCCACACTTTCAAACAGCTCACGGAAACTATTTTTATATTTGTTAGGCAACTGATAGAGATAGGGAGCTGCTTCAAAATTCAAATGAAAAGACACTTTTGATGGATCAGCATACACATTCTCAACCAAAATAAAACTACAGTTTGTTAGCTGTTCAATTATCATGGCTTTTGTTGATTCACTCTCTAACATGGCTTCATGCAGATATTTGTAACAAGCATTAGTGATATTTTCTTGATACAACGTGATTCCATCAAATGACTTTGCAACTTCTTCTAACTGATTTATGACCAAATTAACAGCTGGCTTCTTAAGTAAACCCAAAAATTCTTTGACGGCTAATGACAAAGTACCACAACCTTTAAATGAGTGGGAATTTTCATTAAGAATTGGTTGTGTGAGGCAAACTATATCTTGATGATCAGCAGTGAAAAGATCATTTGCTGAAAACATCGCTTCAGGCTGAAAATCACTGCCTTTCCAGTGCAGTGAGAAGCCTGCTGGTTTGCTAAGGAAAGGAAGGAAAGGAATGTTTTGACATTTTCCAGCAAATTCTTTAGCTCTAGGATCTATACATTTTAATTTTTCATCAATAAGACTCAATATAATGCTGCTCCTGAGACAAGCTGCAGCATGATCAGTCCTGTTAATTTCAGCTACTGACTCTGCACGCTCTATCAGATCTTCCCATAAAATATCATCTTTAGCCATTCCCAACTGCACAAGTTTAACCAAAATAACAGGGTTAAGATAATCCTGAGTGGTACCGTAAGGAAATCTTCCATCCTTAGCATCATACAACTTTGCAACTCTTCCTTCAGGGTGGATGAGTCTTGATGGCGTAACTAATGAATGTCCATCCAATGAACAGGGAATACATGGAGTAGCACGAAGAATTCCTGAGAACTCCTCAAGTTTTTCATTGAGAACATAACGCATCAAAGGATCACGTAGCTCTGCATCAATCTCCTGAATGTTAGGAAAAAATACCTCAGAAAAGAACTGTTTCTCAGAGAAAGTGTTCTCCAATAATATGTATTTGCATCCTGCTTCTTCAAATCCTGTCTTTACCCAGCATGGAAGATCTACAGCACAGAGATTTTTGGAACCAGTTTTTTTAAGGTACTTCAGAAAGATCTTGAAGGCTGACGGCCCAACATCTGGCCGTTTCAGTATGGAGTCATCCAAAAACCTTACATTCTTCATGGAAACCCAAGATGACCCATCAGAAAACACTTTGATCCCTTCTTTGCTTTTCATATGAGCTATGTCCTCATAAAACCCCTGACAAATAACAGAAAAATCATCATGAACCGAATTAGGATCTGGCCACACTGCATAGTAACTGTAGTCAACTAGCTCACCATTGATTGCCATGTCACGTAAAACACAAAGGGCTTCTATGTAGGCTTTTACAATAACATGCCTCATGAATACTGTATTCCATCTTCCTTTTGTGTCTGTTTTCCAGATCTCTTTCCGATTTGAAGTAACTGCAAAGCAGCCATTTATGTGGAGAGGTAAGCCTGTTTTTATTCGCAGAGGCAAATAGCAGAATACTTCACCTATGTTGTTGCAATTAGGTTTCACAATCCATTTTTGATCCTGGGTTTCAGACAGCAACACTCCTACACCACCACAGGGAACTAGGCCTAGTCTTCGTCCACTTTCATGTAAAGAAAATTTCAAAGCATCTCCAACATCCATGCAAGAACATATAAGCCACGTTGTTGAATCTACTGTCTTCTGTGGCAATTCATCACCTGATCTTTTCGTCTGTCCTGATTTAGCCATTTCAAAGAAAGCAGCTGGATCCTCTTCAGTACCTCTGAAAAGTGGAGACTGTAAATCAGCAATCCGCCTAAACACATGGTGAAATTCTTCTACTACTATCTGCAGGATACACGAGGACTTTGGTGTTTCAGTGGGAAGCTTTTTAGTACTGCTGCTGCAAACCTTCATGACTTTAGCTGCTTCCTTTAAAACGCTTACATTCGGTGCAGTCAAGGCTTTGGAAGAACACAGATTTTTTCTGATAGTGACGACATCTTGTGCCATGCCAGGATCATCTGCTTCAATTTTCAAGTATTTCAAAACCATTGAATTTACACTCTGAGCAAATATTATCAGTCTGTGACCACAAAGGCTAAATTCATCCACAAGAGAGTAAATGTCTGCTGTATTGTAAGATGCACTGCTGACTTCACTCACTTTAGCTTCCTGCTGAGTCCTAAAGGACAGCCTGAAAAGTGTTCCTTTGTAGCTATAGGGAGATTCTACTGTCAGTGGTAGCTGGCAACCAAAAACTCCTATAAATGGCTTAAATTGATTTGGAAATTTTCGCAGTCTCTTCTGTTGCTTACTCCAGTTGATTTTGATGCCAGGGTTAGATTTATCTCTGATATGCTTACTTATATGGTTGACATTTGGATCAAACATAATCATGAACTCCCGGCTCAAAATAATAGGAACATCAGTGATATGATAAACAGAATTGAATCCCAGTCCAAATTTTCCTACTTTGTCAACTTCGCTCCTTTTTAGAGACTCTCCTAATCGAGTTATATTTAGGAAATCAGAGTCGGAAAACTCAGAATTATTGAATGACCACAAAGCTGGACCATGACATGCTGCCATTCCTGGATCCAGAAGGTTCTCTCTTATATCCATATTTCTCCTCATGTCAATCAGGAAATTGCATTCTGTTGCATTAGCATCATCAGCATTTTGAAGAAGCTCCTTAAAGATATCTGAAATGGAAGGGTATTCTTCCAATATGTTTTTAATTCTCACAGTCAGAGGCTCTCTTTGCCCAGATTGCTCAAACCCCATATTTTCTGGATTAATCAGTCTTGTGCTAAGGCATGGGACATTTAACCACTCAGCGGTTTTCATTGGTATGTCTTCATGCACCAAAATTATGGGTTCAACAGAATCCTCAAGCAAATCGTTTAAGTCATCAACTTTGATGTCACAGTAACAGCACTCATGAATTGGCTTCATTGCAAGTTTGTAAGGAAGTTTGCCACTGTACAGCGGCATGGGCGTATGCAGACTCGCGGGGATCTGGTTGCTGTACAGCCATCTTATGATGCTCAACATGATGTGAAGGCTTTGCTTGCTCTCTTGTTCCGAGAGATTCTGCTCACTCTTCAGATATATCTTCTGAATGACCATAGAAACATGGTCTGGTGTTAACTCCTCAATTGAACCACAACCTTTAAACAACTGGTGAAACTTTGCCATAGTTTTTGGAACATAATGTAGATAAGGCTGGAGATCAAGATCAGGAACTGATTTTATAACCGCTTGTGTTAGGGAACAAAATGTTTTACCTGTCCAAACCCAGGGAAATTTCAGGGCTTTAAAAGCTTCTTTGCCTTCTTCTAGATGATCATGCATAAATCCATAAATCTCAAGCAAGATATGCTGAAACTGATAGTAGTCCTCATCACTGAAGGTTTTAGAACTATGCCAATCAACTACCACCTTGAAATGTTTCAAGACTGCTTTTATGCTGGGCTTGGTGGGGATGCCAAGTGCTTTTTCTATATCCAACTGTACGTTTTCCACAAGAGGAACTGAGGAACCCACTAAAATTGCATGTGATATATCACACATTTCTGGTGGTGAACACAAATTACAGTGATCTCCTTTCCAAACTAAGGACCCCGGATAATTTGGGGGCCTTTCCTTACTTGCAGGAATCCACTTTATCTTTTTCATTACAGCTTTTGTTTCAGATGATTGAAGCAGCATATGGTTTTTGTTCAAAATCGTCAAAAGAGTTCTAGCTTTTCTTAACAGCAGATCATGATTGGTGTTAGAGTCAGCATGCAAACTTTCAATTTTTTTTGCCACTCTCAAGATATCATTTTCCTCAAGACTGGCTTCATTTTTTAAACCTATTTGTCTTAGTGAATGAAGAATATCTGAGGAGGTAAAAATAACAGGGGGGAAGCAACTTTCCTCCTCAGCATAAAACAAATGTTGCAGAAGTTCTACCTCAGGATCAAAGAGTTCATTTGCTGACATTATCTTTTCTGGTGAGATCTGAATAAACTTTAGTGGTGTCAGCCAGTCTATCACATCTGCATTCTCATTTTTCAGAAAAGTGAGATTTTCAAGAACCCATTGCATTATTTGTGCTGTTTCATCATATGAATAAAAATCATTTCTTATGTCTTCTATGACAAACTTCAAGCAGTCTGTGCTCTTCAGCTGTTCTATTTTCAGCAAATTAGCTAAGCGAATAGTTGCTTCATCACTGCTGTCAATTATTGGAACAGAAAACCTTAGACCAGGAGGAATTTTGGCAGTGTGGTGTAATACCTTACTCCCTTTTAGCCCAGTAAAAACAGGGACACTTTCATCAGATGATTTTTCAATTTTTTTAAATATTAGCAATTCCTGAATAATTCTCTTCTCTTTTTCATTTGCATCTGTTAAACTAGCTAAGAATGCCCTAAGAGCATCTTTATGTGTTGGTGGGAATGACGCAACCTGATTGCATAGTTTCTGTAAGGACATTTTTTCCATTATTTGTAAAACAGCACTTGGCAATGGTGGATGCACGTATTTTTTTATAAGTGGATGTTGGATAGAAGTATCCAGCTTCTTAAGTACAACTCCACCAATTCTCTGAATAATATCAGCTAAATATTCTGGGAGCTGAGTCTCAGATTCATCTTCCAGAATGATGGGTGATGGATTCCTAAATCTAACCAGTTCCACTGATGTTTGATTTTCCTCCAGCAGCATCTTGGGGATAAGAGGCATTTCATCAAACACACTCAAGTCATCAGAAAAATGTATATATAGATTCTTCCAGACCATCTTCAGCCAGGAAACTGATGGGTGGTTTTTTTCTTCCAAGCCTGGATACCACTGTACAACCACATCTCTCCCAGGCCACACGCTGTTCATAACTTCTTTAATGAGCCGGGCAAATCTTTCTGGGTTCAGAAGCTGCAGCTGAGTGCATGGCCTCCCTGAAATTACAGCAAAAGGGAAAAGCTGTGAGAATCACAGAGCAGAGTTACTTAGCAAATGGCTTCAGGGGGCAAAGCAAAAGGAAAACGAGGAAAAAAAAGTCTAATCTGTGCCCTGTCTTTTTGTGGAAAAAAAAAAGTTTGTTAAACAGGAGTGCAGATACCAGCTTCCTTTGCTTTCAGGAGTTAATAAAAAGCAAATACATTCCATATTAGTATGAAAATATAAACAAATTGAAAATTACCAGTATGTTATTACATTTGTTAGTTTAGCACAAAAGCTCTCAGGCATACATAGCAACTAGAGATTTAGAATTGAACTACATTTTTTTTGTTTAGTTGATTCTTTACCCTACTTATTTACCTAGTGGTAAATAAAAATCTAATCCTTTATTTGTCTATAATTGAAAATGTTCAAATAGATTTGAAATATTTGAAAATAACAAAGTGGTTCAGGTGCAGCTGATGTTACAACTAAACTGACAAACTAGACTCAGGCAGGAAGTGCAGAAGCTAAGTCTATATGTTTTTATTCTTATTGAAGTTCTCACTAAAAGAAATATGTCTTTACACTCATGTCTTAATTATCATTAGCAAAGTTTATACTTAAAAACTACAGAACTTCTGGGGGTAAAATAGCACAGAATAAAAAACTTCCACTACCTCCCAACACATCAGAAATAATGACAGAAGTGAAAGACATCTATTTGTATTTCAGATCTTTCATCACACATCTAGATAACATTGCCATTTTCTTGAAGGCAAAATAAAGATTAAGAGCAGTTATTGGCATCCTTCAGAAAAAATCTTTTTTCTTTCACTTCATGCCAACAGAGCTTCAGATTGTGATAGCTCTGTTGAAAACACGTAAATACATGAGCTGTGTGCAAGTCAGGAAAACTTGCAGAAGAGGCCCAAGGAAGAATCTACTTAAAAGCTAAATTTAAATCCCATTTTTTATTTGAGAAAAGAAGTTTAAAATACTGTTTTTAAAAATATACAGGTAATCTTAAAATACTGGAAATCTTCCTGCATGTAAAATTATTAAATATATATAAATAAACCAACGAAAATATTGATATTTCCATGTAACATAATTACATCAATATGCATTTTTCCCTCAAATGTATTTAGAAATCTCTTTATAATTATGTTAGGTTACTATCTCTTGGCAGCACTATTTGACATGGTTTTTTTACAAGAAAACTGGGGCAGTAAGAAAAGCTAACCACCAAATTCACACAAATGTCAAGCTTCAATCCAAACCAGTACATCTTCAGTTAATAACCATACCTGAAAATCCCCAGAGAAGCTGTTGGGCTAGAATGTAATCAAATCCATTTTTAGAAAACATCCTGTGAGCTGCATATTAATACACTAAGTATAAACAGTTACTAACTAGACAAATACAGTTCACATTTTAGGAGAGTAAAAGTCAGATCTGTTTGTCTTTGAACAACACAATAAAAACAATGGCACCGCATCTCAAAGAAATAATATTAAAAGCTTCTATTTCTGCAACTGTATCAGAAATCTCTTTGATGTAATTTCTACAGCTATATAAAAAAAAACTTGATAGATTAAGATTTCTAAACCTGTCAAAACCCTCTCTAATATTTATTATTTATAGTAACATACAATTTTTATGGTAGTGCATTTGTACAATTACGCAGAATCACTGAATGAAGAATAATTTAGGAGGAGGAAGAATGAAAAATAGGACACCTGAATCTTGTAAATTATTACCTAATAGTATTTAATAATTTCAAGAACATTTAGAAGAATACTCGCTATATTTATTTACAAAAATATGTTCTTCTAATGAATGAGAAGCATACTACAAAGAATAAGTGCCTAGAAAAATATCATCCAAAGAATCTACCAGAATAAAAGAGAAACAAAAGGAAGACTTAAATATGACCTAAAAATCTCCCCAATAACTAAAACGACTAGAAATACTTCACTGCAGTTCTGTGATCAAGCCTGCAAGGAAAGGAATGTCCTAGGACTCAGCAAGGGACTGGTTTAATAACTTACAGGGGTTTTGCTGTTTCTGTCACATCTGCATTTTCTGTTTAAGATCTTTTCAAGTATATACTGTATTTTGTTTTGGTTGTTCTCCTCTGTTTTTTAATTTAAGCCTGCTTTTAGATTGCTTTGTGACATTCACTTGGAGGAAATTGTCTAGGAAAGAACATCTCGAAAATACATTCAAGGTTTCATCACACAGAACAGGCATTTTTCAATACTAACATTGCTGTCTTACATAAAATCTTCATCCATCTAATCTTGTTGTCTTGATAGCTATATATGCCCATTCTTTAAAAGGTACTATTAAACAGTAGCTCCTTATAGTTCTATCCTAGATCATCAGTATTCCCTGTTTGAATACACAACTTAAAGTAGCCATTACTTTCAACACTTTACATGCTGTTTTAAAACAGTACTGAGGGAAATTAACAGTAGAGAAAAAAAAATTAAGTCAAGCATATTCTACTGCATTAACAGACACATCATCCATAATCTAATATACTGATAGGACTTTAAAAATTCTCCTTTCTAAAATAAAGGTTTTGTTTCTAATAATTTCAAACTTGATGTTCTTCATATTCAATTAAAGTCCCAGATTTTATATATTCAATACATTTTATATTAAATATTTACATGTTTTACACTATGCAAAAAGTCACTCAATTATTCTTGTTTTTTCATAAATGCTTAGCCATACTTCAGAAATGTATCACCTTGCCTCAGGATTATGTTATTTTTCTTTTGTTTTTGATAATGAAGGAATGATCAAAACATGGAGAGCTTTAGAACTCAACAAAAATAATAATAACAAAGAGGAAAGATTTAAAAGATTGAAGGGGAAAAAAGGTCAAAACACAGAAGAAGTAGAGACTAAATGACTGAAGACCATGAGGATATAAAGGATATAAAGAAAAGCAAATCAAGACTGTGAGTAATAGCATTCTACACTTGGTTTAAACATCTTCACTCCAAGAAAGAATTTGATGAATCAAGTAATTTAAAAAAAAGAGACAAGAATCTGGTCCTGAAAAGTACATTTTCTAGACACTGAAGAACAGCTTATGTTTAAGTATTATGAGCTAACTTGGTTTCTGAATTGTGTTTAAGTGAAAATATTTCTACGATTTAGGCTTCAAATTTATCAATCAAATGGTAAACGCAAGGATGAAAAGATAAGTGCAGACAAACTCTGAGAAGAAACAAACTCCTTGACCATGTCTTTTGATCATGATTGGGAGCATTTCATTAGATCCACAATGACATAACCATAAACCATGAATTAAGAATCAGGAAACACATGATCAAATTATTTGATCTACAGCATGCTTGAGGCTAACTACTCAAACTGATTTAATCTGGTTTAAAACAAATGTACTGATCACCTGTAATTGTGATTTAAAAGATGATCCACAATACTAAAACCATGACACAGCTATTGCATATGCAAATACTATAAATACAAAACATAAATAAGACAGTCTTAGGTAGAAGAATACTATTTGAATAAAATTCTTCACCCTTGAATACATTTTACTAAACTAGTATCTATTATTTTATCACAAATTTTCATCCTTCTTCCTTTACCTTTTTGTTTGTTTCAAATTTTCATTTGTGTAATTTCCAATTCAGACAAGTCTACCACACCTTAATGGGTTTTTTAAGATGA
The DNA here is from genome assembly GCF_029582105.1 of Oenanthe melanoleuca. Taxonomy (NCBI): domain Eukaryota; kingdom Metazoa; phylum Chordata; class Aves; order Passeriformes; family Muscicapidae; genus Oenanthe; species Oenanthe melanoleuca. The sequence continues at coordinate 44,238,464 of NC_079333.1, forward strand.
CTGTCTTATTTATGGGAATTCAACTTCAAGAGACATTACTTTAAACTTGGGTTTAGAGCAAGTCTGTTTGAACCATTAGATGTTCTATAAGAAAATACAAAAGGCATTACCTCGGCTTTTGGCAGCTTCTTTCAAAGCAGCAAGGACCTCAGGCTTCAGGTTATCAGAGAGTAACCTTCCCTCCAAGCCAGGAAAGAGTGATCTAGCACACCATGAAAAAGAGAGAAAAAGGAAAAAAAGGCCCCCACACTTTAGCAAAGCCTCATTTATTTATGTAACTGTATAGACATTACTAGCATGGTAATCATCATTAGATCAGTAGCATGCAAAGCAATCATGTGCATATGCAGAGTAGGGCTTTCAGTGGGCATTTTCTAACAAATAAAAAAGCTATATATTTAGAAGTAGAGAGTAATAAGAAAGTAATTTTTCCAACTACTCTTTTTTTCAAAACAGGTCTAAGCAAGTTTTCTTCGCTAGAAAAACTGGGATTAAAAATCTATTTTCACCTATTTGTACTCTAACAAAAAAAAAGTTGAAATAGCACCTACCATTTTATGTCTCTTAGAATTCTGTTTGAAAAGTTTACATAAAATACAACACATAATTCTAGAATGTCACACAGATGTATGGATCTGAAAATATCTACAGATTTCAGAAAATCTGCAGTCAATACTTTAAATTATTGTGCCAAGAGTCAGTCTCATCCTCCCCTTCTCTTACTTTGGCACTTAAAATTAAATCAGTTTTCAGGGCTTTGGCCTTTGTGAAATAAAAAATAAATATCCAGTTTAATTCTAATCGCAGCTATGTTCATTAGACATAAACCAACACAAAATCTTGTTCTTCCACAGTTAGCAGAAAGAAAATTTCTAAAAGTTTATTTTACTTTCTTAGCAGGCTCCAAATCTGAATAAGAGCCAATCTCCTAAATTGAAAGGGTTTTGAAACACCTAGCATACATAATTTATCATACTTAAAATATTAAAGATACTTGATGTAGGCAAGAATAGAGGAAAAGAAAGCATTACTATTTCAAATTTGTTTCATCACAGCAAGCAAGGAGATCTATGCCTGGTATAATATACTTTTGTATCAGTTTTGCAAACTAATCAAACCAGGTCCATTACCAATGGAACATGAACTGAATAAGAAATACTGGTATCCTTAAGATTCAAAAGAAGTATCTTATGACTGGTCTGAAGCAGGGCTCTAATTTGTTAGTCTCATCATGGGAATGTTTTCTCTATTAGTATAGTGGCTTAACTTCTGGAAGGATTAACAAAGTGAAAGAACAACAAAAGATAAATCATCTTAAAATGATGCTAAAACACTTTTTTAATTTATTTATTTATTTTTAGAAAAAGACAATAGAATCATAGGTTCTGAGTAGCTTTAATCGCGTGATAAATAACCTGAATTTTTTAGAGCGAGAAAAGATCATGGGTTTATGATTATGGGCTAAAATTTATGGAGCTCCTGGAGTGGGTCGAGCAGAGAGCTGCAAGGATGATTAAGGCATTGGAGCATGTCTCTTATGAGGAAAGGCTGAGGGAGCTGAAAGGGGACCTACCTCATCCATGTCTACATGTATCTGAAGGGAGGGTATCAAGAGGGTGGAGCCAGCCTCTTTTTTGTGCTGCCAAGGATACAGGCAATAGGACAAGAGCCAATGACAGAGAATGATGCACAGGAAGTTCCAGCTGAACATGAGGAAAAACTTCTTTACTATACAATGACCTAGTACTAGAATGAGTACTGATTGCTCAGAGAGGCTGTGGAGCCTCCCTCACTAAAGATACTCAAGAACCATCTGGACACAATCCTGTGCCATGTGCTCTGGGACAGCTCCTGCAGGGAGGTTGGACAAGATAATCCCCTGTGGTACCTTTCAACCTGACCCATTCTGTGATTCTGAATTGATTTAGAATATAGCAGAAAAAGAACAGCAGTAGGCTTGAAGATATGCAAATCGTTTTCAAGAAACATAGAAAGAAAAGTTACTTGCATCCAACTGCTTTTCTTTAAGACCGGCTCTCTGTATGAATATTCAAAACAATCTACATATGGACCTCACTTTAAGCACTTTTTACCTTAATAATTCCTATATGGGCACATTCCAACCCACCTCTCCTTCCCTTTACAGAGCAGTAAAAGCAACAAAATATATGCCAAGTGTCACAGTCTCTCAGGTTGAGGGTCTGGAAATTAGTGGAACTCGGAGGCACAATAGAAGGAGGGCTCATTGTAATCATACATAGAGGTAGAACTTTGTAAGGGGAAACATTAAGACATCTGGTGTGTCTGAGTGATTTCAAGCCTTATGTCTTTAGTCATTGTGTGCAGAATGGTCCAGATTTAACAAGTATTTAATCCGTGCATAATCCAGTACAGACATAAAAAGCAGTAGCCATGCTTTCTCCCCAGTGACCCCAAGCCCATTTATTCCAGCTAGCCTGCTCTTTGCTATCCCCTCCCCAGTGTCAGTGCAAACTCTTTTGGCTGATGAAATGAGAACCAAATTGGAGCACTGATGCAGCTGGGAAATAAGCAAGGAAAAAAAACTAATTGGGGAGGGACTGGAAAGAACAAAGGGAGAGCAGATGTAAAAGACAGATCATCATAGTAATATCTGCTTATCTCCTGAAACCAGTTTTTAGTACTACCTCACTGAATTTAGGTGTTGTGATAAAAAAAGACAATCTCAAGCCTTAAGTTTAATAAAAGCTCTTATCATTACCTAATTTAATGAACTTCCTAGTATGTATGTTTCTAATCACCTCGTATTTGTAATTCCAAGAAGAAAATTAACTGGAAATGTATCCTGAGATATTCTCTTAAAGCATAGATCACATAATTCTTTTATAAAGGGTTAATGACAAATGGGTGTCAAACTCATCAAATGAGATATATGCACACAGACATACATGTATATACAGAAAATTGAGTTCTATCTATGCCTTATTTCATCTCAATACAAGCTGCTACATACCTTGTTCGTTGACAAGCAAAAAACAGTCTGAAGCTCTGTTTTAACATATAAATTTAAAGAAGAGAAAAATCCTAAGAAAAACCTTCCCACAGTATTACAAATATTAAGCATACCTGGGATATTCTTCTGAGGTAATGTAAACTACATCCTGTTCTGACACAGATGAGGAAAAAGGAATAAAATTCCCATTCTGTAAAGGCAAAAGCTCCAATCCAATCAGTTCACTGTAGACTCCATCAGAAAGCACAAATTCTAAAAGATGAAGCTTTTCTTCAGCAGTTCCACTGTGTCCAGATTTCCTTAGCACTTGCCGCACTACAGCAGGAGTCACTTTTTTCACAGCTTTAGCAGCAGAAATAGTAAGATGCACTGCACTAGCAATATTTGCTGGTACCTTGGCAATCTGCTTCCCTGAATTCTGGAGGTAGTTGAGAACAGACTGTGTGTACTCCAAACTCTCATCCATTTCAGAAAAGTGCACCTGCTCCACCTTTATCCACTGATTACTCACTGAGTAAATAACTGTATGCTGGAGCAGGTCTTTAAAGAGAGGTACTACAATTGGTTTCCAGGGTACCCTGATTTTGTTCTCATCAGGCCATAACCTATAAATTCTTTCAGGTGACAATGGAAAATCTGAATTCTTCTCAGTCTCCATCCTCTTGATAGCTTCCAAAATAAGGGTGGTATATGCCTTAGGCACTATATTTACCACAAGAAGATCATTCCACAAAGCTGCTGGATCTCTCCACTGATCCAACTCTCGCCATTTGATACTCCTCCTGTTGTCTGTAAGACCAAAGAAACCACTAACATGAACTGGAAGTCCAGTTTTGCTTTCTTCGCCTGGAGGCAAAGGCAGAAAACAAAATGCTCTTCCTGAAAAGTCTGCTACAGCTCCATTTTCCTCCTCATTAGTTGCTAAAGACATGGCTATTCCAATAGTAGGAACAAATTTCAAGTCATCAGCTAAACAATCCAGTTCTGTACACATTCCTCGACCACCCACACAATTACACACTAACCAAGATGTTTTCTGTGCGTCCTTAACACTCTCATCCTCTACAACTATATTTACATGGTATGTCACACATGTTATGCTATTGCTCGGAACTCCCTTACAATACTGATTTATTGCAGTTCCCAGGATTTTGATAGAATTGGGTCTTTCATGTTTCAAGGCCTTGTTCTCACTGGCAGTTACTCTAAAAACCAGCCTCTCCGTTCCATTGGCTTCCCGAACGTGCAATGAAACATCCTGAACGCTCTTCAGGAACAGCAATACTGTGTCTGCATCTGCTCTGAAGGATTCAAACAGCTCCAAAACCTTCTGCTTGTCATAAACATTGCTGCTCAGCTGAGAAGGCTGCAGACGAAGTGGGAAACGAAAAAATGTACCAGGAAAGTTTCCGTTCTTAAAGGTTTCCTTAGTGCTGCCAAATACACCAATGAAAGGAGCAAATTGGTCTGTAAGTTCATTTATTTCCTTGCTATCTTCTTTTAGATTCCAACATTGGCCCGACTCATGAGGTCCAAAGAGGGTTTGATGGGGATCAAGCATTCCAATCTGGTCACCACTGAAGATGCTAGGGACATCTGTATACATAAAAATCAATAATTATTAATAATCCTAAAACAACTTTAGAAAATACTTTAAAAATATAGTGTTAAGGAACAAATTTTAAAAAGGCAAGAATAAAATATTCTAAAACTGTGATGAGCTGAGTACAATCCCCAGGGAAATGGCTGAGTCACCAACCCTGGAGGTATTTAAAAGACATGCAGACACAACCCTTGGGGACGTGGCTTAGTAGTGGACTTGGTACCATTAGGATTATGGTCGGACTCAATGCTCTTAAAGGTCTTTCCAACCTACATGATTCTGATAACTGATAATTCAGTGCCTACTAACAAGGAACAAACAAGCACACACCTATTCTGCAACTGAACATATAAATACTCATTCAACCATTTGAATTCTAGCAGACAGTGAGCAACATCAAGTACAATTTCTTTCAACTACATACTTTTATGTTTCCAGTATTTTCAAGAAACAAAGGAACTAATTAATTTACTACATGTGTGTTCTACTAGACTCATACTTTGCAGAACTTGAAGGCTGGCAAACAGTAATTCTGTACATTCAAAAGCACAAAATCACAGAATTATTGAATGACTGCATGTATTAATTCATGCTCTGCTAGGTAAAATATTTTTAAAAATATCATGTGTCTTACAAATTCACAAGGTAAAAATTTTTATTCCAGCAAAAATTTGCCTCTTGTACTTTACTATTATAACTGTGGAGACTGTAAGCATTATTTATGCTTTTTTGGTACCACAATAAAACATTCTGGAAGAATTTCAAGAAATTTCAAGGCTGAATATTATAAGCTTGCAAAATAGTATATACTATCTCTTTCAAGTTTAAGTGTGCATATACCTCTATTACATAGTATCTTTTCTAACTATAAATAAAAATCACTACTTACTATACAAAGAACCTGCAGAAGACTTTGAGTCTAGGGAGTAGAGCTTTCACACTTCTACTTGGACATCTACCCTATATTATGAGCCTCTACGAAATGAATAGCAGTGTATAACTGAAATATCAGTGTAAAGGAATGTTTATTTCAATATAAAGGACTAAGTACATAATGATGCTATTAGAACAATCTTCTTTGAAAACTTTCCAAATCAAATAGATACCTTATATGATTAGAGAAAAACAGGAATGTTTCATAAGAAAATCAATCTATCCATGAACTAATTTTAAAATACACTATAGCAAAAATATTAAATGTCTTTGAATATCTAAAGTCATTTAACTATTTAAAACTACAACTTTTTTTTTAAATAACTACTAAGATTACCTGTTATATGATAAACTGAATTAAAGCCAATTCCAAATCTTCCAACTTTCAGGGGATCATCCTTCTTTCTGCTTCTTGCTATTTCCTGTATACCATGCCAGTCCTCGGGGGTGAAAATTGCATCATTGTATGCATAAAATGCTGGCCCTATAATAAACAGGCAAGAATTTAAAAAACTACAGAAGAATAAAACTATTTAATGTTTAAAATTTCTAGGAAAATGAACTCAGACCTAAGAAAGCATTTCTTTGACATATATGCATGTGCAAATTTAATGGGGAAGCTATTACTCTAAGCTGACATCAAATTATGCCTGGTAATGAAAAAAAAAAGCAAAATGCAAAAGCAAAAGCAAGGAGATGAATTTACCTCTGTAAATGGTACTTTATATTCTGATGTGTTATTTAATTCTTGCATCCACATTTTAAAAGAATGATTCTGAAAAGCTGAACAAAAAGCAGAAAACAACAAAACTCCTGAAGGAAGTTGTGTGGCACAAGGCTTAAACCCGATCTGTTCAGACTATCAAAAAGCTGTTTGAAAAATGTACTAGTCACAGTCTAATGATATCTCCATTGGAATGGAATATAAGGCAAGATAAAACAATAACCTGTGTCTAGAAAGTAAGACAGACAAATTCACATTAGAAGACATAATAAGGCTGATTAACAACTGGAAAAAAGCCAGAAGAAGTAGTGGATCATCCATCACTGCAACTTCAAATCACAACTGAATGCCTTTTGGGAAGACTATGCAAGCTAATTTTAAAAATAATATAATTACTTCTAAATACATAATTGACCTTTATCTCACAAAGCCATAGTAAGTGATGGAAATGCCTTAAAGTTTCAAGAAATTGGATTTGCAGTATACAGACAACATGGAGCAAAGTCAGGTGTAAGGTCAAGAGAAAAAGAGATGGGGAAGAAAACTGAACTGCCTGGAGAATGCTGAAATGTAAAGGGCAAAGGTCATCTTTACATTAAAAACTAGTGTGCTGCCTTGGGCTTTATGGTAGCTGGGGGCTATGTTTTAGATTTGTGCTGGAAACAGTGACAATAACACAGGGCTGTTTTAGTTATCATTGAGCAGAGCTTATGCAGAGCCAACACCTTTTCTGCTTCTCATGTGGCCCAAACGGCCACATGGGCAGTGGGCTGGGGCTGCTAAGCAGCTGAGAGGGGACATAGCCAGGACAGCTAACCTCAAACAACACACATATTGAAGAATAATGGCCAAATTTAATAAAACTTATACTTACCCTGATATTGTGCCATGTCCTTTGACCATAACGTTTCTGTTCCATACTGAGTTTCATCATATAGAAACCGAACCTCTGTGGCACCAGCATCTTCTGCATTCTGTATCAGTTCCTGAGGCAGACAAAATAAATCAAAACAAAGTATAATGCAGTAATACATATTCTAGCAATGGCTTTTGAACTTACACAGTAGAAAATAACAAGCGTCTCAAGTGTAGTTGTTGTCATACATTTCAACCAAAATGGTTTTATCCAGTTTACAAGCACGAGAATAGTTATACTTATAAAACAAATATTCAGAAAAGTACTATAAATATTATTTGAATTTGGAGCTCAAATACCATACAAAAGTAATCACAAAGTTGAGAAGTAAGTTACTAAACTGTTACCACTATATAATCCTGAATCAAAGCTATAAAAGTCTCAAAACAAGGCAAACATGAGAAGAGAAAAAATATTTTTAAATTTATCAAAGTGTATTAGGTAAGTCGTTACAAACAGTTGTACAACAGAGAGGCAACCATTCACAAAGGGTAATGCACTCTTCTTTACATCAACTGAATTAGGTTCAAGTTAGCAATTCACACTATGAACCAACCATTCCTGGGTGCCCATGTTTCTCTCACCCCTCTGGCAAAGGGCTGCAAAGCAGTTCTGACCAGTAGCTCCCTAAGTCATGAGCCAACAGAGCAGCAGCCCTGTTTAATGAAACCCATAGACTGGAGAGAGGCTTATATTAAGATTATTTATTAAACAGTAGTAGCAGTAGTGAGAGCTACAGAAAACTCAAATGTCAGTAAAGTAGTTCTGTAAGCACGACCATTAATAAAATACGCCTATCCAGTTCTGTTTCCATCAGCAGTGGACACGTAAGCATGATTATAAATACCTACGGGATTACAGCCTCACACAATGGTCTGTTTACACTGAATCATCACTGTGCATCAGGGCTCCAGCCACATAAACACCTGTGTATGTTTATGTGAGGGTGTGCATGCCTGGCATAAGCAAGTATTTCAGCTAAATTGAAACACAACGTAGATATATCACAAGCAATGTATTAATACACTTGAATTTCATTCAGTTATACATAAAAGACTTGATAGCAAGATAAACTTGTACTTCAAAAAATGCATCAACTAGCAGCAAGTGTTTCAGATTAGGTTGCATTCAGGTATACTGTTGAGACTAAAATAAGCTCACTGTTATCTAATATCTGGTTCCAAAATTATAACCCTTTTATTTTGCAGTTTTTGACAGTATGTTCAGTCTATAATGTATATTACATTGTTACTTCTACATAGTTTTGAAGTATTATGAGATAGCAAGAAATATACCTACAGTTAAGCATAAATAAAAGTTTAAAGAATCTTCACAAGATATTTATATGCAGTTCTTCTTCTAAAAGAACAATCATGACAGTCCTTCATGAAGACACAGTAAGACAGTTTCCAGAAACATTAAATGCTAAGCATGGCAATCACCATGAGGTTAGACTTGCATTCATGCTGTGGCACATGGGGTAACTGCTACATTCAGCTGTAACAGCATTGTATCTGAAGAATCAAAAGACTGAAATAAATTTTACGGTATCAGCAAAATTCCTGGTAGTAATCTCTCTCTAACAATCTGTTAACCCTAAATTGTTAACTATGAAAATATCATCATTTCTACTTTTAGATTTACCTATCTGATTTCTAAGTACATTACCTTATTTCTCATGTTGGAATGAAAGTTTGGGTTTAAAATGTTGAGGATGTCTGAACCCTTCTTAATTCAAATGCATTCACAGATGCATTTAGTACTGAGAAATAATAAAAATGTAAGTACCCCTCCTAGGTACAATGCTCAGAACATACCCAGGAGGCAATTTGCCAAAACAGTTGAAGATATGCTTATCTTGGGCATTCCCACTAAGCATAATCAGCTTCTAGTTCCATGGTTGCAAACAAAACAACAGACATAAGGAACTGACATCATCTGTCAACTTTTGTATTTGTGTGTTTTGTATGTATGCATGTAGAGGTAGATAAGATATATCGGTATCAAATCCCATTAGCTAGAACCCAGCACTCCCACACACTGAGAAAATTAAGTTCCTACCACCCATGTGATGAAGCATTGAAGCATGCTGGATGAGAAGTTTAACATCCAACTAATCAACCCAGATGCTCTTAAAAAAAAGAAAAAAAAAAAAAAGATCGAACTGCTGTTTTCAGACATTAGCATAGGAAGCTATAATAAATCACACAATTTCTCTTCTACTCTTCTACTGAGCAAACTCAGAAATGTTTAAAGAAAAAAAAAAAAAAAACCAAAAACAAAAAACCACACAAAGCACACAGCTCACTTTGCCTGGTCCACAGAAATGGAAACATGTATCTTTTGTAGTACAGTGAATATAGGACAAAACAACCACAAGATTTGCTGGGAAGTGTTAAACTTATGTCATGCATATTAAATGACTATTAAAATACTATTTATTGTCTACCTTAAGAATCTGTCCTCCCTCTGGGTATCTTCTTAATATATCCTTTAGAAAATCAACAAGTGGTGGAGTTGTTTGTCCAAAACGACCTAAAAAAACCAAATAAATAAAAAATGGTACTATGCACTTAATTTCAGATTTTAAAAAATACTAAACAATTACTGGAAACAATAATTTCTTTAAATTAACTTAAGGCCTATTATTGCAAAATCTTGTCTTTCCAGAATGGGCATGAACCTGGTGCCAGCCTTGGTGTTGTCAGGGACTAGTGCTGGAGGGAAAAGAGTCCCAGCATTAGGAACATCTGCTCCAAGAGAAAAAGTCTATCACAAAATGAAAGGTTCAATACTCTTCATTTCAAACTCCAGTCTGAGACTGAAGGGCAGCTCCCTAAACCAAAATCTCTAAAACATGTGCTTCAAACAAATAGCAGTGATGCAATCCTCATAAGGAAAACAGATCCTAATGATGTGCCATCTAAAGGTTCTTCTTAAATTATTAACAAGTGATAACTGTCTCCCTCTCTTCTTCATATATACATGTGTTTATGAAGCACACAGATTCAAACTCACATATTACGTATATTCTGGAATAAAACACTAGGAAAAAAGAGCAAAGTGAAAAAAGGGGACAAATAAGAGTTCTATTTGCTAAGAAAGCATCAAGTAAAAACATCAAATATTTTGTCTTTAAAATTTTCTTGTGCCACTTTATTTAAGGTAACCTAATAGCATCAGTGAAAAAAATAAGCAAGAATTTGCAACTGACAGCTGAATGTGTGAAGTATTTCATAACTTCTGTTATTTTTGCAGTAAACAGAAGTATATGAAAGTCAATATGCAATAAGCACACCTCCAAAATAAGGTGAACTGATCAACAGAAATTATCTAAAATCAAGAAACTGATCTTCTCTAAGTTGGCAGGTGGAAGTGTTTAAACAACACATTTCATTCACCATGGGAACCACCACAAAAAGAGACAAATAGCTTTTAAGTGACAGGAATGAAAGAGCTTTTAAGTGACAGGGAAGAGAACTTTGTTCTCTTCAAGAGCAGAGCTCAATGCATGTCACAGCAATTACTCTGGCTATAGGTCATTATTTACTGCAACCTATTAAAGGCTAAACCTATTTTTCTTGAGTATTACAGCTGTTCATATTTAACACAAAACTGGTACCACAGATTTCAAGGAGAAAGTTGTTCTACCATAAGGGCAGTCAAGCACACAGGAGACCAGAAAATCTGTGCAGTCTCCATCCTCTTTCCAAGCTCAACCAGACCAACCCTCAAGTGACCCAGTCTGACCTCAGAGCTGCCCAACTCTGAGCAGCAGAGTAAAAACCTCCTGATGTCCCTTCCAACATGAATTATTCTGGGATCGTATGAAAAGATCATGCATTATGTTAGACACCAACAATGAATGAATACAAAGGGGACATTGATAATCAGAGTTCTTCAGCAACCCATGTGCTTGGTCCTAGTGACCATGCACTTCCAAGCTAGAAATTCAGGGCATGTCTTGATTCACCTGCTGTATAGAAAAATCTCTGAACTGGAAGACCCCAGAATGAACACAAAAGGCTGATACTGAAGCCTTCAGATGTTTTAGATTGACTTACATCAGAACTGTGGGCCAGGAAAGGTTAAGCACTTTATCTAGACATAGACTGCTTACAGTGACATCTCTAAGAAAATCTACAACCCTAGGCACCCTTTTCTTTCCCATGACAGATTTTTTAGGGCCACTGCAATTTATTCTCTATATACTGACATGGTGGAAAATAAGACTCTTTTTATTTAGTCTACCACAGCCTACACACAGCAAAACATCAGAGCAAGCAGTCAAGAATGACAGAAATGAAAAATGTTTGATGTCATAAAAACATAAGGTCCATTTTCTAATGTTTTCTAATCACTTCAGATTCTAGAGAATGTGAACATGAACTTCTGGCTAATATACAAACTTCCCTCTGTCACTAAAATCCATAATCTAGTACATACATGCCTTGAACAGGCTAAGAAATACGGTATTTTGTGAGACAAAACAAAATATCTCCATGAATATCTTTCTTCATCATGCCACCTGATTAGCATTTAGTTCATTGCCTTACAATGAAGTTATTGTGAGAATATTAATGTTAGCAGTCAAATAAAATAATCATGACAGATTTCAGTTAGAGCATTTCTGAAGATACTCAGCTATCAAGATACCATACAAAAAGATACACCTTCAGGTTTTTTTAATAAAAACGAAAATAACAGTCAGAATCAAAACAAAAAAAAAACAGCTATCAAAGAAAAACCCCTAAAAACAACAAAATCCAAAAATTTTCACTAGTGTTGTAATATTTTACATGGTGGTTACTGAAAAGATATCCTTTCAGTATCTGAATTGTTTTCAAGTATCCAGCTTATTTTATATGAGACAAGGCAGCTACAACACTACTGAAAGGCATGTTTTACTGATTCCAAAGGACAGCAATAACCTAAATTCTATACATTATATCACAGAAAAAAAAATAAACCAAGGCACTTAAAAAGAGAAGTTTAATTTTTCTAGAGCAGAATGAAAAGAACAAGTGACAAACCTAGGACTCACATGAAAAATAATTTCCTCCCATTTAAAGAAGATAAAAATTCAATTAACTCCATATTGCATCAGAAAATGCTTTGATCTTCCAGTTTTAAACAAATATTTTCCATACCTCCTCCTTTCAACCCTTTTGACTGAAGCTCTAGAAAAACTTGATTTTCAGACTGCTGAAGATCCACAATCTTGATACCATCAGATAACTGAAGGAAAAAATAAGACAGATTTTGGTCAGAAGTTTCAGTTTTATACTAAAAGGACCAAAACAAATCAGGTGGAAAAAACGCCTATAGAAGCATACTAAGAGCAAGCCATGGCCTCTTGCTTCTACAACTGAAAAAGTTTTGTATTCAGGGAAGTTCTGGAAACATAAAACTAAAGCAGTTATTGTTTTAAGATGCATGCCCACAAAAAAAAATTAACATATACAGGAAGTATATAGTCTGTATACTCCACAAGTACATCTGGGTATCCAATTTCATAGGGAGCTTAAACTAAGCAATATCAGCTCAAAGCAGCTGGAAAGATACTGTGTAGAGACAAAAGTGTGTCAGAGAAACACCCCTGAAGAATTCAACAGCCTCGTTCCCCATTACCTCTACATGCAGACTCACCACAGCAAGGTCAAGGTTGAAGGGACCACTGAAGTCACCTAATCCAGCCTCCAGTGCCCCACCAGAAACATCACAGAGAAACTGAGGTAAACTAAGCAACACATTCCAATGCAGCCACTGGGAAAACTATTAAGTAATCACAGCACATAAAGGTTTTGTTGCAATTCTAGTTTCATAAATGTGTCTCATTCATTTACAAAGTGTTGCTAGAAGACTCATATAAGACATATGTTATCCTGTACACAACAACAAATGCAAAATTGGAAGGCCACTGTACTAATTAGAAACTACATTAAAATATTATTATGTGAAATCATGTTATTATATTAGTCAATTTATAGTAGATTATGGTAATACTTCCTCACTTTGATGGGTAAAAACAAATCACTAGGCAGCATTAGGTGTTTACACAGACATAGATGCTTACAATCTAACTACATTTAATAAAAGACAGGCCTAATCCAGAGTATGTAATCATTATTTAACAACATTAGTAAGAAAAAAACTTAAATTTTTTTACTTCCACCGGTTTTAAATAGTGATCAAAACAACAGTGGATTTATTGTAAAACTGCAGAAATACTGTACTTGATTTGAACTTTCTCGAGACATAAAATTGAGTATAACTACTCTGAAGTCACTAAAATATAAAGCAATCCACAGAATGCTGGAACCTATCACCAAGCATTAAAAAGACAGACTAACTGAATATTCCAAGGCAAAATTTTTGTACCAAGACACCACTAGAAACTGGGCATTGAATAGATCCAAATCAATAGTTTAATATGGTAAGGGACTATGAGAGAAAAAGATACTGGACTTTACTTAACATCTGTAAATTGCACATAAAGAGTTCTCAAGGAAAAAAAATAATTTATGAATGAATATTTTCCTACCCAGAAAATTTAAAAATCATATGATCCCAGTAAACAGCAGTTCAAAAATTTATAAAATATTTTCAAATTTGCTATAGTACAGAATAAATATTCCTATATATATTCTAGTCTATTATTAAAAAAACACCAAACAAACAGAGTAGAAATTACAGTCTGCTTACTGACTGTTCCCTGCAAAAGATAAGTTTTCTGTGCCAGTCAGACCTTTGCTTCCAGGCAAATTTTAGAAAGTGACACAGAGTTTGTCCTCCAAAACAGGAAGGCCAGGTGAGAACAAAATCAAGGACACAAAACAGGCAAGAAACAAAATACAAACTACACAGTCACATTCAAACCTGAGCTCTCAAAGACTACTTGTGTTGCCCAGACTCTTAAAAGCTTCCTGAGCAGTACAACCAACATGTATCTTTCCTTGTATCATAAAATGGTTTGGGTTGGCATGGGACATCCGAAGAACATGTAGTTTCACTCCCTTCCTACCATTGCCATGAAAAGGAACTAGAGCAGATCTCTCAAAGCTCCATCCAGCCTGATCATCAACACATCTGGTCATGGGGAATCCACAACTTCTCTGGGCAACTTGTTTCAGAGTCTTATCACCCACATCCTAAAAAAATTTCTTCCTTGTGCCCAATCCAAACTTACCCTCTTCTGGTTTAAAGCCATTGTCCCTTGTCCTTTCAGGCCTTGGCAGAAGTCCTTTCCATCTTTCTTACAACCCCCCATTACATATAGAAAGGCACAGTAAGGTTTCCCTAGAGCCCTCTCTTCTCAAATCCCCTTGTCCTATTTAACACTAACTTCCAACCTCCTCTCTCTCCCCTCCTTGCCTCTGCTCATCCCATCCCACCAGGTCTCCAGGTTCCCATTTCCCAAGAGCGCAGCTAGAAGCTCACAAAGCAGTACTGAAAGACTTGACACCATGACTGATACCTTCAACAGAACAAGGTCATTCATTCATTCATTCATTCATTCGACTCTCTCCTGTGCCCAGACCTCAATTTTTAACTTGTCACTTTCATCTCACTGTGATGTCAGCTCTGCTCTTGAAACTGGCCAGAATGGCAGGAGGGCAGAACAAACACATCATACACCAGCACTCCCCGGTCAATTTCGGCTCTCCCCAACAACAGGATGAAACACACGAGGAACTTCAGGGAAAGAATAAATAAATAAATAAACACAAAAACTCGGATGATAGAAGCTGGCATCACCAAGAGCGGCATGAGGTTTGTCCAAACGACCTCCGCGCTCCCCGCGAGAGGAAGCACACCGAAGGAGGCGCTGGCCACGCAGGACCCGGGCCCCGGCTGGGACTGGCCGCAGCCCGGGCGCCGCCCCGCCCGCCCCTCACCTCTCTGCCGCGGTGCCACAGGCGCTGCTCGCCGCGGGGCGGCCCGGCCTCCGCCTCGATCCTCCTCTTCACGTCCCGCACGGCCGCGGACGGCGGCAGCTCGAAGGTCCTGCAGCCCAGGCAGTCATGGAGGACGGTCACCCGGGCCAGCCTGCGGCAACACGACAGACACCAGATGAGAAAAGGCTCGCAGCGCCGCCGCCCGCTCGCTTCCCCCTCGGGCACCGCGGAGGCCCGAGACGGGCGCCGGGAGCCCGCAGGCTGCAGCGATGGGCGGGCGGGCGCCTGTCCCGCGCTCCGACGGGAAGCGGCGAGGCCGATCCCGCAGCCGCCCGGCCCGGCCCGCACTCACATCCCGCCGCCGCGCACAAAGCACCGCTGCCCGGCCGCCGGCGGCGCGCCCCGCGCGGGGAAGGGGTGGGGCCGGCGCCGGAGGCCGCGGGCGGAGGAGGCGGGAGCGGGGGAGGGCCGGCCTGGGAGCGGCGGCCGGGTGCGGGCTGCGGGCTGCGGCAGCGCCCGGGGCTCCTCGGCCTGGCGCTTCCCGCTCCCCGGGGCCCTCGGGACAGAGAGCTCGGGCACCGGCAGCGGGGCAGAGGCTGCAGCTTCCATGTACGGCGTGGGCCGTGGCTGAGGGTGGGATCCAGACATGGGACCGCAGGCACATCCCTCCTTCGGCAGGGAAGCACGCTGGTGTTTCACGTAATTCACAACATTCCACCGTATGGAGCAGACATAGTTACAGCTGATAAACTTCATTCTTTCTCAAGGATGCAAAACAGAGAAGGAAACGTACCTTTTCTGCTCTCTGTCAGAGAGCCTGTCAAAGGTGCTACATCCTGCCCTATCTCACAGGATGTATGTCAAGTCTTCCTACCATTCAAGACTTAAGGAAAGGGCTTTCTCTCCTGAAAGGTGAGCCCTAGATTGCCTGTGATCCCGATGAGTTGAGGGGCCCAGCAGAAAGGCTAGTGTTCATCCTGTACAAAGTTCTGTTCCCGGGGCCATGGGCTGTGCATCTCTCAGGGGCTGCACAGCAGCCCTGCTCCGAAGGAGCTGAGGGATACCAGGCTTTCCAGAGCAAGGAAAGCGAGTCTCTGCTCAGTGCTGATGAGGCTGGCTCTGGGGTACTGTGACTAGAACATAGTGATGCTTTGGGATTGCCTTGTTCCCAGGCAGAGAGTTACTGACATGGTCAGTGCGTGACCTACAAGGGGTGTATGAGACGAGTTGGGGGGTTTAGTCTGAGGATGAGGAGACCGTAGGGTGCAGTGTGGTAACAACCTACTTTTACCTGAAGGGCAGTTTCAAAGGCCTGAGCTCTGCTTAGTAGTGCAAGACTAACAAGGGGCAATGGCAACAAACTGTAGCTTGGTAGGTTCTCATGAAACATCAGGAAAAATCCTGTCACTAAGAGAGGAGCTGTCTAGAGGTACATGAACCAATACTGATCCTTCTGCTTTGAGGAGAAATATGGACTACAGACCTCCAGCCAACACTTCCGCTGCATTCCAACAGGTCCTCAATTCCAATCTATGACTAAACTAAAAACATTTAAGACCTAACTCAGTGACAGGGAGCTAAAACTGATGCTTGACAGCCAAATGCAACAGTTTCTGTGGACACAATGAACCTTCGCAGAAAATGTATCAAGCTAAGAAAAAAAAAATAAGCCCACTAAAATTGATAGAAGGCTAAAAAACCCACGAAGATCTGGCAAATCAGGATCCAAGATGGTATCTAAGTAGGTAGATACCAGTGCTACAACCAGATTACCAAAGCTACAATAACTGATTTTATTCATCCGCAATTAATAAAAATAAAATTAATAAAAATAATACAGGATTATAAGAAAATGTTGACAATATTGCAGATCCGATCATGCTTACACCAGAAAAAAATACAAAAACTATTTTAACATAAACAAGATGTCTCTCTTTGCTTTGGTTTAGGACTTTGTTCATTTTTCTTTAATTTTGTCCTTTCAACTTTCCATTTTGTTACATGCTCTTCAGAGTTCATCATCACAGAATTTTTCCTACTATATCCAAAAGAAGGAGAAGGCTGCTTTCTAATCTCTTAATGTTTATCTTTTTATGTCTTAATACCTGCTGAAGGGACATAAATGAGGGTGACTGGGCAAAATAGAAGGAGTTGAAACCCAATGCAGTTTCATGCATGTTAGCTACTAAAATATTCTCCAGAACAGTTGTGAAGCACTAAGCCACACTGGCAGAATCTAATTCTTCTGCTCTGCAGAATTCTGAGTGA
The DNA here is from genome assembly GCF_029582105.1 of Oenanthe melanoleuca. NCBI lineage: Eukaryota > Metazoa > Chordata > Aves > Passeriformes > Muscicapidae > Oenanthe > Oenanthe melanoleuca. The sequence continues at coordinate 44,255,798 of NC_079333.1, forward strand.
TTTAGCATCCTATGAAGCATGCACAATTGTTTGATTGGGACCCTGGAGAGGAGCAAAGCTATCTCAAGTAACAGCCACCTCTTCTTGTGAAACTTCTCAAATGGTGGGACACATTTGGGGCCATGGACCATCCTGCCAGGTCCATCGATGCCAGGCTGAAATTCCCCCACCTATACCACGTAACGTGACAAGGCAATACTCACAAATTATGCCCTGTGATGATTTTACATTAATATTAGAGGAAAAATGCTTTGTGTACCACAGATTCTGTCTAGTATGTTATCTCTTCATAGAAAGGAAAAGTTGGGAAGAACTGGTAGTACAGAAGTGGAAACTTTCTACTGTCCAAACTTTCAGTTCTGGACAAAGGAGTTAACTCTTGAGCTATTGGAACAGCCATGCCTGTTCTCACAAATCTGATCCCCTTGCTTTTTCTTCATCTCTAAATAAAAATATCCTAGAAATTGATGATACAGAAATCACACTGACTGACTGGGAAAAAAAGAAAGAGTACATGTTCCAGCTTGCAGATTTTTGCAACAATAACAACGAATTTTGAAATCTCACTTATCCAGAAAATTCTGCATTGCAGAATCACATTGTATTTCCAGTTATTTAAAATAAGACCACAATAGAAGAAAAAAGATGCCTGCAAGTCCCTTCCATCCTGTCAGTGTGATTAGAAAGATGGAATGGAGTCTACAAAAAGGGTGTATGCTGTGATAAGATACAGACATGACTAGGTCACTCCTGCCAGAGGAAAACCGCTGCAGCACAGCGGCTTCCAGCACAGCAAGTGACATTCTGCAGTGCTGGCAGGCGAGGGGCAGTGACTCAACAACTTCATCTGGGTTTGAGACTGCACACCAAACTTACAGCAAAGCTTTCTATGACACAGCAGGCACTGACCTTCATTCTTAAATCAACTCCTTAAGTGTTACCAGCAGATGTTTTAAATATTGCACTGTAGGTATTTTCCAGCAGTCAGAGATTACAGATTGCATTGGTCTTTAGTTACTGCCAGGGTCTTGCTTTACCCCTCATTACTAATGCCTTTTCAAGAAGTTTGAAAATAAGCCTTCCATTTGTTGATGACACATGTGCTAGTCATTGGCAAGCCAACCCTTACTGTACAGTTTCTGTTTCATTTGAATAGCTCCACTATATTTTTTCTAGCTAGAGTTCTATCCAGTACAAATGGCCAAAAAAACCCCAACCTATGGCATGTGAAGTGTTTCATTCAAACAAATGTCTCATTTTTCCTAAGATCTATTACACAAATTGTATATTTTGATGAAACTATTTATTTTAGATTGGTGCAGTGAGTTTAAATAAATAGTCCTGCTTTGCACCCCTCATGTGAAACCATTATTAGCAGTTTTCAAGCAAAATATCTACATGACCATAGCTTAGTCAAATATTGAAGAACTCAAGTATTATCATATTCTCTTTTCAAGCTGACATGTTTCTAGTCATCAAATATCAACAGAACAGGATACTTTTTAATACTACTAAAAATGAGGAAAAACCTTTAAGGGTACAGAGACCAGGAACAGACATTTATTTTCTGTTATATTAATGATATTTGATAACATAACATTATCCAATTATTTTGATCTCTCTGTGATTTGTTTCAGTGTTCAAATGAGTTCCTTGATGGCACTAAGCAAATTCTATGGAAAATACTTAAAAGACCTATGAAAATTGTTTCAGTTTATTCTTTGCAAATAAAGAGCAAAGCAAGAAGGCAGAAATAAATTACAAGATTTCAAAATCTCAAGTGCTGTAGTAAAATTTCCTGTTTGATCCACCTTTAAGGAAGTGCTACTTTGAGCTAAGTCCTTGAAGGGACAACTGAACTATAGAGCAGTAACCGTTACTCCACAAATTTGAATTGCTGAGAATCACAGTGTTCTATTCCAGATGGTACAAATAACAAAACACCAGTACAAAATGTTTGACATTTCAAATTATGCAAAAGATTAAACCAAATTATAAAAATAAACTCCTCAGCTGCTCTTTAGGGATTGCAATAGGAGGGACTACAGTGTTGCAAGAGCTGCTGTTGGCATACATTTTTTAATAAGCAATATGTTAAATTACTGGTGGTATTTTCTTTTGGCCTTTGGTGCCAATAAAAATGACAGATTTAGAACATCCACTCTAACCTTGAAACATCAAAAGAGCAGAGCATAAATTTGCAAATTGAATTCAGAGCCTAATATAGGCTCCTAAACATATTCATTAATCCAGGCCTATGTTTTTTCCTCTGTTTAGGACACAGATTTATCAAGTTATCAAAGCTAGGGTTTTTCCATACTATCTTAAGACATTTTTCCTATCTTAGTTTCAGAGTTAATGAAGCTACTATCTTTCCACTGAGGAAAGTGAACTCAGTAACTAAAATGGCCCAGATTACACATGCATTAAACATTTTAAGTAGTATTTGCTGATCCCTATTTTTTCTGAATACTGCATCTAATCATGCTCCAAAGTTTCATATTTTCTAGAAGAAAATACAAGGCAAATAGTTTTGATAATTGTGGGAAAACACAACTTCAAGCACTTCTGCAACTGTCTCTTCATCAGATAGCGGATGATATCCAGCAATATCCTTCCAGATAATCCTAGCTCTTTTCCCCCTCTCTATTAGTCCTGCCTTACTCATAACATAGTTCCATACAGAAATACAAGCTACAATTTGTCCTTCAGGAAACAGAAGGACAGGTGGCACAGGAGAAGAAAAATTACTCACATGTAGGGCCTAGTAAGAAGAAAGGAGGAAAAGGGGAAGAAAGCACACAGCTCATCCTCTTCTGGGTAAACACAGGGAAGTGAAAAAATCCTCAGAGATGCCCAAATGTATAAGATTTGCATTAAAAAGGACTGTTAACTAACCTACAAAAAAAGAGAGAGATTCAAACCCCCAAATTTTCTATCCCACCATCAGCTGGGAAAGGTATAACTGCCTTGAATTTTCACAGAATTACCCAGGGAGCCAGTGGAACAAACCCTGAAAGAGTAGTCAGCTGTTGCTAACAACCACTGGCTAACACAATGCTCAACCCACCTTCTTAACACACAGGAAAAAGCAGAAGCTGTACATTAAAGAACTGCACATCAAGGGAGATTCTGCAGATTGTAAGGCTGAGGGTGGAAGTCTTCCTGCAGGCTCACTGACAGCAAATCAAAACACTTTTAGTTATAACTTAATGTTTTGTAACTTACAAGAAAACCCTTATCTCATAAAATTTGTTTAGACAATGTTCACACAAAGAACTTGCTTTGCATTTTAGCTGTTGGCAATATTATACTTTCATCCTATACAATATGTTGAATTCAGAGTTAGGCAAGCACAGGAAGGAAACTTTCACTTGTTTACAAAAAGTGCTATAGTGAATGGAGACCATAAATTGAAAGTTAGACTATGAGCCCTTTAATCACAAGAGCTCTTTCAAGCAGTTTTCATTCATTTCATGGAGATAATTCATAAGTAAATGCAGCAGAACCTGGCACCTATATAATATTTTGTAATTTGAGAAATTAATTTCACCTTTTAAAATAGCAATTTTGTACAAACACTGGGCAGGTTTCATATTTCTTTAAACTAGTGACCATGGATGTTTGAGCAAGAACATGCCAGCCTTTTTTGTTTGGTTGGTGTTTTTTTACCTGTTCTTATCCTTGATCTCCATTGTCTGTTTTTCTTTGATATCTTCTTGATAGGAACATGAAGCAGATATTGGATTTATAAATTAGAAAGTTATTTTTTAATCCTTTTTGCTTATCATCTCTTCAGTGGACACCAGAAAGCCCAAGCATATGAAAGTCAACTCAGTATTCACTTCATGGCTTTTCTACCCAAGATGTCTCTGTGCATCGCCGTCTGCTACTTCTCCAGTTTTCTTTTAAAGCCAATTGCTAAATTGTTCACAGAAGTTCATTCTCTTATAAACAAGAATGGATGTAACAGGACAGATCTCAGAAAGCAGAGGTCTTGTTCAGTTTCTTTAATATAGCCTGAATTCAGGCTATATACTTGTGCAATTGATTTATATTTATCTTCTTGAAAAGAAGTAGGATTCTGGAAGAGTGGGATTCTGCAAGCTGCTGTTTCTTCTTTGTCTTTCCTTTTTTTCTGGAAGCAGGCACAGTTGGAGGAGTATTAGTGAGGCCCAAAGTCTAACATGTCTTCTTCATCACACCTGCTAGAAGATACTTCTGAACATCAGCTCAGGAGCTCTGGAAGAAGAGACACAAGAGAAAGGGGTAGGGCCATTAATACAAAACAGTTGAACCGAAGGGTATGGAAAAGTCATTTCCTTTGAGGGCATCGTTGCAGTTACCAGGATTGAGTGAGTCATGATACTAATTATAAACTGCCTTGTGCGCTGCTTGTAGGCACACACAGGGAGAGCTGACACAGAGCAGTGAGGTTTCCTGCTTCTCCTCCACTTTAATGCCATACAATCAGCACGGTGACAAACATGCAGGGCTTTAAGTATGCTGACTGAATGGGTGTCATGGTTTAATGCCAGCTGGCAACTAAGCACCCAGCAACTGCTCCCTCACTCCCTCCTGGTGGGATGGAGAGCAGAACCAGGGAAAAAGGTAAAATCTGAGATAAGAACAGCTCAATAATTGAAATTATAATTAATATTAATAAGAATGAAATAATGGCAATACAAAGAAATACAACAAAAAGACAGACAGAAATAAAACGCAAGAAAGAAAAGTGATGCACAAAACAATTGCTTACCATTTGCTGACCAATACCCAGCCCACCCCTGAGCAGAGATCCATCCCTCATGGCCAATACATCCCAGCTTACATAGTCAGCCTGGTGTTCTATGGTCTGAAACATCCTTCAGCCCCTTGGGCTCAGCTGTCCTGGCCCTGTTCCCTCCTAGTTTCTTGTGCACCTCCTTGATGCCAAAGCACAGAAAACTGAAAAACCTTGATTTAGACTAAGCACCACTGAGCAACAATAGCAACATCAGTTAGTTATCAACATTATTCTCATACTAAATTCAAAACCACAGTTCTGTACCAGGAAGAGAATTAACTCTATCCCAGCCAAAACCAGTACAACTGGCAACTTTTCAAGGATATATACTTCTTTATGCTAGATATTACAGTCTGGATATAAAATTGTGCCATCAAGGAAAATAACAGGCTGGGCAGAACATTCATGCAGAAGGATTTTGTCCTTCTATTCAAATGGCTTTCAGCTAGGGGAAGAGATTAACTAGCTTGCAATGACTTTCCACTGGGAGGATTCAAACTCTTCCCAGGTAATCCTCAGTCCCAAGCTATATAGGTCAATATTTCCCCTAAGCTAGCTTTGGGAGCTATTTCCACTGAATTTCTGTAGCACCAGAACAGTGTACAAGTGAGGAAAGACATGCTGTCAAGCTGCAGAAAACAGCATACTTCAATGCTAAATTATTACCCAAGAAAGATATGTTTAAGAGAGCTGAGTTATTTTATAAAGATGTTATAGAGGCTATGTTATGTTATGTTATGTTGTTATGTTATGTTATGTTATGTTATGTTATGTTATGTTATGTTATGTTATGTTATGTTATGAGATATGTTTAAGAGAACTGCACTGGCAGTGGTGCTCCATTATTGCTCTGCATCTGTGAAAATGTAAATCCTTCTCTGAGCCTCTGACAGTTTTGGCAAGTCTTTTCATAATGTGCAGTTGTCTATGTCCCTCTTCAAACAGCAATGCACAGACATTCCTTCCTGACCCAGAAAGGAAAACAACTGTGGCTAAATTGCAAAAGATTAATTACATGTAAGCATGATATTGAAATACAAATGATATGAAAGAAAGTAGAATTTGTGGCTTGGATTCTCTCATTTTTTTTAATACTTAGGGATTTTACCTATCAGTAAATAAAATGTTGAAATGTATGAATTCTGAATGTGTGTTTACTGTGACAAACATCATTAATAATTTAAGTTAGCATAATGTGGTATTAAGTGGCTTCAATATAATTTTTTTCTTTCTGTGGATGCTGAGATGTTTATCTACCTTATAATCCAAAGAAAAGTCCACACTTATGTCATACTTAAATAATAAAGACTTGCAAATCCAGCCCCATTTTCCCAGACATGAATGATTTCAAAGAGAGCAAAACTATTGCAGCCCAGCTGCATAATGGGTTGCAGTTGGGAGGGGAGTGCTAAGAAAAGATATTTTGGCTGCAGTGAAAAGACAGGCTCAAGAGGTCCAGGGACTGTGTGTGCACCCATGGCTGGAAGACAAGGGTAGTTTATACCAGTTCCCCTAAAATGTCATTAGAAAAATCACACATGAAAAGTACTTCAAGTTATTTGAGCAGCTTCAATTGCCTTGAGGAACAATAAAGGAAAAATACATTATAATAGAAAGTAATAGAAAGCTAATTATGACTTTAGGAGACAGACTCTCCATAATTAGTGAGTGACACACTTTCTCAGACTCCATTCTATTTCTAGACTTGGTCTCTCAAAGATTGTCCTTTATTTTGTCACCCCCTTGATATGTTGCTTTTCTTAGTACTGATACATGCTAGGAAAACAAAAATATCTTCTAGGATTTTTGACAATGACACCTTGTTCAGAAAATTGAGAGGTCCAAATTACCTAAAAACAGCCTAAAATTATTGATACAACAAATAGTTTGCTTAGCAGAAAGGCGTGTTATAGCACAGTGTGAAGTGACATCCCTACACCAGCAAATAATTCCAATAGTCCTCGAAGGTGCTTGGTCTTGCCAGCATAGATGTGACCAAAAGGTGTTGTCAGTTTGGTACCAGATCATATTACAATCCTAGAAAGATTTCAACACAGTCATGTCTATGTCGTCTCCCATGGTGAGAAACAGAGCCAACTTGGCTGTCAGATACCAGATACAGATTTATCCTGGCACACTTAACTTGCTGACCTTACACTTCCTCAGTGCCTGAGCTGGTCATACAGGTTACCTTATACTTTTGTATGATACTGAGGTGCAGCATCTGAGAACAGTCTCTAATTTAATTAATTGCTATAGCCAACCATAAATCTCTCCTGGGGGAAAAAAAGCCAGTTACAACCAATGCCTATGCCAATTTTCTTCTGTGAAATTTATTACTTTTTAGGATAAAACACCTCTCCTGAAGAATTTTATGTGTGTCTTTAACTGAATTTTGGTGGAGGAGGTTAGCAATCAAAGTGCAAAAACAATCTTCAGCCATGGAGTTGAGAAAATTCATCTTCGATATAAAAGAATAAGTTAAGTGAAACCAAAAATAGATCCCATACCAACTTTATGTGTTTCTTTCTTAGAGGAACAAAAGCAACACAATTCTTAAAATGTAAATGTGCTTAACACAAGACTTGCCATACTTCACTTATGGAAAAGGTGACTCAAGAAGTATGATTACATGCAACAGTAGGAAGACTCTAAAAATTACTTGTAATAGTATGAATAAGTTTGATTCTATGGTTTTCAAATGACCTCACAGTAACCATTTGGGACTATGTGGTTGAATTATGCATAAAGAATCCTTTCATCAAATTCTGATGAAGTAAACTCAGATACCAAATGACAATGTCTCAAAATGATCTCTCAACAATGCATAGCAACCAGAGGAAAAGTCTCAAAAAAACCCACAAAACAGAGAGAAAGAGCCATGAGCCATGTGGTTAAGACCTCACTGCTGTTCTCCAGAAATGTGGAGATTTTAAGACCTTTCCTCTGAAATTTAAAGCAATGGTTGCCATAAAAAAAGACAAGCAGAAAGAGATCCATTTGTGCTTAGTGTTGGTTCTGGGCTTTCCAATGAAATGGGAAACTGACACTGTCTATGAACCATAATACAGAAGCCTAAAGAGCACTGCAGTCACAAAGATATGAACAATGGGCTATTAAGCTGAGGAAAAAAATAACATATGAGTTATGACTTGACTGCATAATATGCCTTTAGAGATACACAGCTTAACTGATAAGCTCTTCTTGCTCTAAAGCAGGGTACACAAAATCTGAGCTGAACACTAATTTCTAGCATCTGAAACAGTCTGGACCATCCACCACAGCAGCACACTGTTCTGTGCAGACTTGCCAATCCATGCAAGAGTTTATGAATTATCTAACAGCAGGGTGTCAGTCCCACAAATCCCTGATGAGAAACCAGATGAAGGACAAAATAGGAATGGAACTCTTATACAGAAAATACAAAAATTTCTGAATAATTACATCATTTTGATTGAACTCAGTCTCTGTAAGTTATACAGGGCTGGAAGGAAAAGGGGTTGGTCAAGTGCTCTGAATATACAATTCCACAGGAAGGAAGGGAACTGAGTACTTTTACAGATTTCCTTCTCTCTCTCTCCTTTTTTTTTTTTTTCCTTTTAAATTAGATTTTGTTTGGATCTAACTAAAAAAAAGTCTCCTTCAAGCACTTTTCTTCAAAAGTAACCTGGAAACTCAAACCTGTAATTATTGTTTTGCAATGTTACTGGTGGATGAAGTATCTGGAAACCCAAGCACCCTTCTTGGTTATGTAAGGGCACTGTACTGTGCTGTACAGAGAACACCATTATAACAGATACATGAAGTCTGAGAGTGCCCCTGAAGTACACTTTGCACATAAGCACTTCAATTGAAACAGTAATTGAACTTATTCCAAAGATGAACTTAGAACAGTTATATACTGTAAGGTCAGTTATGACCTAAATACTGAATACCTATTCTTGGTATCCAAATTCCTTATGCATTGCCTCCTGCACTGTAAGCTAACAGGCAGTTCAGGCTTAGGTATACTGAACTATATTACATAAGAATACTTAATTTACTTGGTTTTGGTGTACACAAATAAGAAAAAAATGTACTTAAGGAATTTTTTTACTTACTAAGTAAATCATACTCCAAATAATTTTAACAAGTAATACACATATATGCGAAGTTATCCTTTCACACATTGTATCTAAAATTATTTTTGTTTTTACCCTTAATTGAAGGGTTTAGCTATGTCCAAATGTTGTTACTGTTCTAACTTCAACGTTTCAAAGAAAAGTAGATGGGTTCAGTTCTTCAAAAAAATTATCTTCAATGAGTAAAATGAATTGATGTTTGATTTGGGCATTACTGTTCCCTGATTGCTATCAATATGGCCTCACTACTCTCTCTGGCCTAGCATCTTCCCCTTTGGTCACTTGGAAGCACAGATGGCCAGGAAGGAAGGATTCCTGATGAGAAAAGTAGTTGTGTTTTTCGTTGGACTTTCTGTCTTCCAAGGACAGTTATTATTGTTATTGTTATTATTATTATTATTATTATTGTTACTGTTATTATTATTATTATTATTATTATTATTATTATTATTATTATTATTATTATTATATTGAAATAAAAATTATATGGAAGTTCCCCCTTTTGTTTATAGTTGTTTGAATTCAGGAAAATTGATAGCCAAAAGGCACTAACCTGTATCAGATATACATACGTGTGATTGATTGATTGATTGCATGAATGTGTTTTGCAGTATCTCATTTGTTAAAGTCTGAGATAGATTGAAATTCTTAGACTGCAACTCAGAAATTTTCATTTGACTGACAAAAGCCTGACGAGAGAATTTCAAATCCACCGTTAAAGAATATTCCCAATACTTTCATGGAGGGGAAAATATTAACAACTCTCAAAGGAGTATTTATGAAGGCAAACCTTCTCTTAATACTTCTGGCCTCAATTATTCTTGTGAGAAACCTTTCCTCACATTGGGTTACTGGAAAGCTTATGGTGAGGTAATCTTGGTGACATCATGAGCCTGCTAAGTCATTCTATCCTTTGGGAGGGATGAGAAACACAGACAGCCCCAGTTTGAGGGATCTCCAGGTAAGACAAAGTGTATTGCTGACATAAATACATCTGACAAAACTGAGCTCTGATTCACCTTGTCAGGACAGCAGTATTGGACTGCAGGCTGTGTGCAGTGCACTTGTTCACTGAATGATGCATCTTCTTCCCTGCAATAGCTTCCAAATGATTTATGGGTACAATTTGAGATATGGCCTTTCTACTTGGAAAGCATCATTCACAAACTATTATAGAGAAAACAGCAAAGGCAAGTAGCTTTCCTCTTATTTTTAACATTCAACATGGGAACCTAGATGACATGGCTATTAGAAAAAAGTGCAGAAACTGAAATTCTCTAAAAACTGAGGCAGGAATTAAAGCTAATCCACTCTAATTGGAAATACTTAGATTATCTCTGAAATTGCCATTTTTGTAGGAAATATTATTAATGAATCAGAGATTAGTACTAAATACTGAGGAAAAGTGTCCTGGGCAGCTACAGATCCTTTGTGCACCATGAGTAGAGCACTTATGCATCTCAGATTTGCTAAATGTGGGCTATAAACCAGAAATTAATGAATACATTAAGAAAAACTGCCTTAGTGTGCTCTCCTGAAACATAAACTCACTGTTAGTCAGTCAGCTGGCAGAGAATTTCGATGTTGATGTTGGTGACTTTGTTCTGTTAGCTTGCACCCGAGCATACCACAAGACTGTTCAACTAAGGGTAGAAGAGCAAAACAAATCAATTTTGCCTTGCACCCAGACACACCACAAGACTGTCTGACTTAGGCCAGGGAGCAAAATATTTTGCAATAACTGTTTGTTTCATATAGTAGCACTGTAGTATCAAATCTAGAATAAAGGCACCCAATCTGCAACTATTTTGAAGGAATTATGTAATTCAGAACCTGCAGATACATCACAGCCACCTGAACAAATAGGCCAGACCTGTGTGGAGAGAAGACAAAACACTACTTTGGACCAAGCTGATCCTCACCTATGGAAAAATGTATTAATACTCCCTCTTTTGCCCAGCTGGTGATGCTGTTTGAAGCATCCTGGCATGGGCTTTGCCTACCTGGCTCACAGCTGACTCCCAGTGAGCTGCTGCCCACCATGAGCCCCAGATCCCTCTCTGCTGCACTGCTCTCCAGCTGCTCCTTTCAGGCTTTGCACATGTGCCTGGCATTACTTGGTCCTGGGTGCAGAAATTGGAATATCAGGTACACACCGACTCACCATGCTCAAGGTCAGAACCAAGCTAGATCTGGACCATGCATCCAGTGGGTCTCCCTGCTCCCAGGTCTCTGTGCCCCCTATCACATCCCAGTGATCTTGAGAGATTTGCGGGAACTTTGAAGAAACAGGGATCATTTTAGGTCAAAAGACCTGAAATAATGATGGTTACATTGTGTAAAAATGGTACTTCTTTAGCACAAAGTAACTAGCTCAGGCTCAACTCTGCATGTCTCCATGACTGCTATTAAGGAGAGAGCCAGGTCCATGAGTCAGAAGTGGGGAATATTTTGCAGGCTATCTTCTTTCTCCAGAACAATCCCATATAGTAACCAGCCAAATTTCCCTGCAAAGGACAGGGAGCTGTGTCAGAAACAGACAAAAGAATGAGATCAGCTCTGATGAGTGCTGTTCATATACCTAGCAAAGAGTATTCAGACCAACAGATAAGTACTTCTGTAGTTTTTGTTGCATGGCTAATTCATTTTTTTTTTGTTCAGCTCCTGATGTTGATAAACAAGCTGTTTTTTTCTTAATTTCCTCCATTTTTTTAAATTCAAAAATCAGGAAGATATTTTTATCATCACTACATACTTGTACAAGTATGGATAGGATTTGACAGACATGACCAGAAGTGTTTTTTTCTCTCTGTAATTTGTCAGCCACAATTGATGACAAATGGTATGGCATTTTCTGTCTATGATTAGCATGCTTTTAAGCAGGGAATTCATCTGTATTAAATTCTCCTTCATAAGTGGGGGGAGTTTGTCTCTAAAGTGGGACATATTTTGCTGAAAACTTTCGACTAGGAATGCCAAACATTGCAGAAGCAAGGGAGATTAACACAGATCTGTCTTGATACAGCACACCAGGATAGTACAGAGGAAATCTTTTAAAAGCTGAAACTCCCCGAGTCATTTACAGATGCTGCCAAGAGTGAAAAGCACTGAAATGCCACCTGTTTATGTAGCAGGTGCCATTCATGACAGCAACTGTTGTTGAAAAACATCCTTAAAACTCTGCCTTGCCCATGACTTGACACCACATCCTTCTCTTCCATTGCTTCACAACATACTAAATTCTACATAGTACATTCTAGAGGGACATTTTAATGCCTTTTTTTCTTTCTAACAATTAAAAATATTAAAAAGGTGGCCTAACACTGAAAGAAAATGACCGAGGGTCTGAACAGGGACTTTTCAACACATGAAACAGCTGTAACATTATTCTTAGAGAGCTATATTAAGCATCAGGTGCTGCATATATAAATAAAGCTGCATTAATGAGTGTATGCAGAGTGTTTTAAACTACTTGATTAAACTACACCTTATTAGTGAAAATGATGATTAATGATGAGCTTATAACAACAAAGCTCTCTCTGCAAGCACTACAATAAAAAGAAAGAAATGAGAAGTACACTTTAGGTTGCAGCTGCTATGCTAATAACTAATAAAGGAAGTCATGCTGAAAGGGTATGTGGTAAATTTTTATATTATAGAGTTTAGGTTGACCAAAAAGCAGTGTAATTTGTTCTATTCTTTCTTGGGGTTTTTTAGAAAACAGTAGGAATCCATTGTTACTTGAATTTTGCAACGTGATGAGAGAGTGCCAAAGATCAAGATAAAAGGTCAGGCAGGAGGCCCTGGTATAAATACACTTAAGGGTCTAAGCAGATTTGTTGCTCCATTATGTTCCATAAATTAAGCTGGTGGCTTTTCCACCCAGCTATAATATTAATCCATTAGCTGAAGAGGAGATAGGTCCTTCTCATTTATTATTTATAAGACAGGACATGCACAACTTGTCTGACATCATCCTTGTCACAGCTAATGAGAAACTGCAATAAATCCATCTATATGGGTCTCTCACAGAAGATATGAAAAATCTCAGACCTAATGATCCATTTTTCTGTGGCAGGGAAGGGCTTGCTAACCCACACAACTAGAGAGATTATTGTTTGTCATTGTGCATGTCCCAAAGGGATGAGTTTTCCACACCACTACTGCTGTTTGAGGGATGTCCCTGTGTCCATATATGTACATTGTATAAACATCAAACAACCAGCATGAGTCAAAGAGATGCTTTTACCATCAACAGGCATAACTAAAACTAACCAGAAAGCAATTTGAATAATTTAAATTCCTCAGCTCTTAAATCTACTTTACTATGGTGGATCAACAATGTTAGGCTGAGATCCTGACTAGCACAGGATGGGGTAACACAAGCCAATGACAAGATCCAAGGAAGCATATCCAATACCAATCCAGTATGAGTATGAAGGTTGAGAGCTGAAATATGCTTACACCTGGAATGAGGCTCTACATCTCTCTATAGTGTAAAAAATCATCCTCCAGTGCACATCTTGCTCCCTCTCTTACCATGGACTGCCCTAGACTGAGACCCTGGCTCAGAACATGCAGGCAGGATTTTGGCTGCACCTCTGAGCACAGACAGCTAAGGACTTGAGCAGTATTTAGTTCCCTATGTTTTATTTAGCAGTACATCTGTGGCCTGGAGAGTAGGAGAAATGCAATATGCTGCTGGAGGATTGGGACAGGCTGGGGACATTACTGTTACAAAAAACCTCATGGGAGTTGGTCAGAAGTGGTGATTTATGTAGGAATTGTCCTGGTATGGAGACAAAGAACAATATGGAGGGAGAAATTTGAGAAGGAAGAGGTTTACAGAAGACATTTTATGGGGAAAGTGCAGACAGCACAAACAAGGATCATGGGCACAATCCTGCACATCTCCTTCTCTTCCAGCACATCTCCATCCATCTGACATTAGCAATTTCTTTCATAGTGTAAATTATTTTATAGGACAGGATTTGGCAACAGCTGGTGTTTTCTTGTAAAGCACATCAGACCACTCTGAAGTAACTAGCACATTCCCCAGGATCTCAGCTTACATCATTTAAAATCTGACAGTAATTTTGCTGTTACCTCTGCAGACCTCCACATTGCACCATATATAACGAAGAGATAGGAAAATTAGCCTGTCCTAAAATGAAAAAGTACAGGCAGTTCCTTTTGCTCCACTGATGCCTTAACTAAAACTCTATTGTGGTTTAATCACAGCTAGCAACTAAGTACCACACAGATGCTTTGCTCACCCATCTTCCCCCCTCAGTGGGATGAGGAGGAGAATCAGAAAGGTGAAACCCATTTGTTGAGATGAGGATAGGTTAAGAAAGTTAATTAAACAACAATAACAATAGCAATAACAATAATTTAGATGCAGAGGAATACAACAAAGAAACAAAACCCAAGCAAAACAGGTGATACACAGCACAGTTGCTGACCAATGCCCAGCCCATCCCTGGGCAGCAGCCAGCCCCTCCCACCAGCTTATACACTGCACATGACATTCTATGGTATGGAATATCCTTTTGGCTAATTTGGCCCAGCTGTCCTAGCTGTGCTGCCTCCCAGCTTCCAGTGTGCCTCCTTTTTGGCAGAGCATTGGAAACTGAAATGTCCTTGATTTAGAGCAGGCACTACTTAGCAACCACTACAACATCAGTGTGTTATCAACATCATTCTCATACTAAATCCAAAACACAGCACTGTGTCAGCTACCAGGAATAAAATTAACCCTATCCCAGACAAAACAGCAATTTAAACACTAACATTGTTATTTCCTTCCTCATGGGAGACCAGAGTGCTAAAGCTCTGACCTTTGCTATTTTCCACCAGCTGTCATATCTGAAGTAGGTGGTGATTGGTATATGCAGCCAGCTGTAACATTCTCCTGTAAGAAAAGAGAAACCAAACCTTACCACTGAGAGTGGCCTGAGGAGATCAAAACACCTGGCCCATCATCTCATGAGTGTAATCATCACCTATCAGAAATAATGCCTTATTTTGGTTCCACCCGGGTGGAGAAAGTTTCTATAGGTAATTTTAGGGAAGACAACTGAGCCTCATTTATTTCTACTCTGACCTTTATGGCTGCACATTTTTTTGCACATAAACACATGTAGGTCTTCACAGACAATGTGAATCCTTCCCTTCTCACACCTCTGGTGTACCTCCATCAAATCAACAGCTTGCTAAAAGTTTCAAACAATGACCATCTTCTGCTAAGCTGATCAAAAAGAAGACAAAAAATGCTAATGAAATAGATCACCCCATTTAAAGATTTAGCTCAAGACTGCTAAAGTACAAATATATCCATTAAATACACACTTAGAAGAAAAATGTCAACCTACTGTACCAAATAATTGTGTGAGTTGTTATATTTCTTAACTGAAGCAGAAATAATTGCTGAATAGCTGTGTGTATAACAAGAAATATTGCTGAGTGAATTAACACTTTTTTTCAAAAAAGACTAAATCTTCCAAAAGATCAAATATTTCAAAGTCTGACATGCATGTTTTAAATTCTGTGTGTTATTCCAAGAGCCCATACTAGCTGAGCAACTAGAAACCATTTAAACTCTTCAACAAAATGCTCTTTTGCCTTATAAAGCCTATACTTTCATGTATTTTAACACAGAAACTAACAGAGTATTTTAGAAACTCTCCTTTTCAAAAATTGTGAAGTTCAATAACCATGGGCTAGTTTTAGATATGTGATATACCAATTTTTTCTGGAAGTGTTGCTGCACTTCCATTATCAGAAAGAAATTATGGTCCAAACCTGAGCTTCTTAGGTCCTCTTTATTAAACTTTATAAATCTGTGCCTGTTGCCTTGGAGGTCATTAAAAAAATCACATCTAAGAAACAGGAAAACAATCAAGAAAGGAGGACAGAGAAACAAAAGGTTTTTGAGTTGGCCCCAAAAATGCCAAATTCACCCCAGTGTAATTCTGCTGAAGACAATGGAAGTACACAGAACCTGAACTTTTCCCACTGTCTTTACACAACAACCTGTAAAACTATTTTATCCAATAGTCCTGCACATTTTCAGTAGGTGAACAGAACTTTGCTATGTGGAACTGAGGAGTTTTTTACAATTCTTGTATTCTTGTAAATTATTACTTTCTTAATCTTTGGAAATCCTGTTTCTAGACAGGGTTTCTTTGTGATGCTGAGAAGGTGATCCTGACACAGGAGAGGAAGGGATAAGAATAAACACTGACAATACCAAGCCTCAGCATTCACAATCACTACTATAGCACTCCCTAGGTAACAGTAATTTGCTATAAGCTCATTAAGGGATAAATTTAGCTTCTTATAATTCAGTTTCTGATAGCAAGCAATAAGAAGCTGTTTTTCGAATAGACAGCTGATGGAGCTCTTATACCTCAGGGAAAACAGGGTGAGGGCACCTTCCAAAGCAATGATGGCAAAACTTCCCTGTGGGTTCCTTGCTGTGAGGGAGGCTCTGCCTTACATTCCCCCACCCAGGTGTGATGGGGCAGAAGTGCATTACCTTGCAGCCCTCAGCATCAGGAGCTGCAGTTCTGCCAAAAGAGAGGCACAAAAGAAGTCTCCTCCTTGCAGCAACTCCCACCCTCCTTAACTGGCCCACACAGGCTGCTTGTCACCATCACCTGCTGTCACCTCCCCGACACTGGAGTGAGATCTCCCTGCTGTTTCTGCAGCAGCTGCGTGAAGCACCAAGGTGCAGCTGCAGAGGACATCAAATAGATGATGTTCTCTGGCTTAGAGCAAATCACCACTGCTTTATGCAGACAGATGGAAGCAAAATTGATATTCCCATGAAATAACAAGGAAATACTCACTCTTTGCATTTTTTTCACTCTGCTGATATGTGTAGTTTTAGCTACAATAAAAAATTTTGTCTGATTACCAAAAAAATTTGCTGAGAAATGCAGTGCAGTAAACTTGCCCTAGCTCTGCTTTTTCTCTTGCTTTTAAATCATTAGAGCATATGCAGAATAAAAAGCAGCAAATCATTTGCCAAAGAAAAAAACATTGGATTTCTGTAAAAAGGAGGCTTTCATTTAAAAATATATACATCTACTTCAGCTAGCAACAGACCAAAGATAGGAAAGTGTACATTCCTCTGAGTAATAAATCATACTTGGCACTCTCCTTGGGAGGGCTATGGTAAGAACTAGCCTCCCAATAGTAACACACAAAGCTATTTAAATTTCATAAACTTTCTACAACTGCATATATGAGAAAAAATAAATATAAAGCAGTAGGCATGAAGTAAGTTTGTATAAGAAATAATTCTACGGAGTTTGAAAAAATATATTGTGCATCGCTGTGCTTGAAGGCAGAGCTAAAATTCAGTGAGAGGCTAAAATTCAGTGAGAGGCCTTTGCACAGGGAGGGTGGTGCTGCAGCAATCTGTTAACACATCTATAGAGCAGAGCCCAGATAAGCTATCAGGAAAGGAGAATAAGCTCTGTGCACAGTCCTGCTCTTCACCCACCCTACCAACACACTGCAGCCTGTGAGTCACTCAAAAATCCTGTAGAGACACAGACAATACAGTTATTTCTTAGATGCACTAGGAAGAATGTCGCAGTTAATGCTTTCCCCGGCTGCTAAAAGCATCAGGATACCCATTAACATCTCCCACAAACAACTGCAGCGACCACGGGATCTGCTGTTGAGCTCTACTTACATTACAGCATCAGCCGGGACAAAGCTCGGCGTTTAACTATTCCTTCGTAAGCTGCTCCCGCACGCTTCTCTGCTCATTGTCTGCCATTCCTTCCATTGATTGCTTGTGTTTGACAGCATCTGGACTGCAAAATGGTCCTTTGCCCCTTCTTCTGCGAAATCAGCAGGCTGCGGAGGGATGCGTGAGCGCTGCTGCAGCCGATGTATCCAAACAGCACAATGCAGCAGAGGCTTTAGCTCCCCCTTCCCAGCCTGGGCTTTTTCTTCCTTTGTCTGTGTGGGGATTTTTTTAAAGAGATATGGTCCTGACTAACCTCAGGTTTCAGGAGCACAATACAAGCTCCGGGCACGGCGTAGTCAAACAGATGTGGAAGGATACCAAGACAGAAGGACAAAATAACACAATTTGAAGAGATATTACTCAAGGTGCAACATGTATTTGAACTGTTTCCTGTAACAGATCAAATTTTTTGATTGGTTCTGTTTAATTCAATTTTTTCTTGATATTTTGCTGCTTTATTTCTTTACTTTTTTGCATTTTTTTTCAGCTTATACAATAGATATAATAGGTTTTCTGCTTATTTATTTCACTCTTCAACTCTTCTGTGTCAAAGAATGTTTACATTTTAAACGTTCACAATTTGAAGAAATCCTCTGTTAAAACTTCTGTCTATATAGCAGTTTTATAAATATCTTTACTGTTCTGTGTCTGTTTTGCCAACACAGTATGCTCACACTCTTCTTTAGTACTTCCTTAAATTAATTTTGTCAGTGCTGATTACATCAAGAGTCCAAAGTCTATGGGCTACCAGTTGCATCCCAATCTTGGTTTCGCTTTTCCAGCCTGGCACAGGTAGCTGTTAGCACTTCCACATTTTCAAATTCCTCTCCTTATTAACTTCACATTCGTATTCCCATCCATGTGATCAACTGTATAAAGCAGACTTCAGCATTTAAGATATTTCTAAGATTTTTCATTCTTTCCTCTCATTCACTCATGCTAATTTGTCAGGTTTTCCTCCAGGAAAATCAAGAAACCTTTCCTTTGAGAGCCCTTCTAATCTTGTGTTTCTTTGAATTCCACATAGCAGTGTAGAATGCTGCCTCTCCCCTTGATCCAGTAGCTTACTGCCAGAAGCACATCATTCCAACCTGTCAGTCTTCATTTAAAATGCTGGACTAACATAGAACTTCACAGGATCTTCAGGACTGGCTCAAAGGATGAGGTTAGGGATTTCTGGGGAGTCTGGAGCTCTCTTTTCCCTCTGCAGTCCTGAACTGCACAGGTGAGGCACTAGAAATCACTTCTCCATAGGGTAATGACAGCAGAGGCAGAGAAAACAAACACAAAGTGCCAATGCAGCTTTGTACAGACAGAGGACTCCTCTTTAGACAATTCCTGGACTTTACTACAACTCCACTGCTTACTGCAAGTCTCTTTTGGTTAGAAAAACCTGTTTTCCTGCCAAGGAGCTGAGGCTGACTTCTCTCACCTTGAAGGTAAAAGCAACTCTGCAAACACTAAGAGGCTACTGCTGCATTGTATAAAAGAAAATATTATTCTTCTGAGGAAAGTAAGTCTGTTTCATATTATAAGTACATCTGATAGCAAGTGAAATTATTTGTGTTATCACGAGCAATTTACCAGAGGAAGACAACGTCCTTATATTTGGAGTCCTGATCATGTAAGGTGAGCATAAGTAAACAACAACACTCTCCCTACAATATTGCTTTTTGTTGCATAGAGATCAAGCAAAACACATTTTTCTGGTCATCACATCTCAGCTTTAACCCCAGAAACAGTAAGAGATCCTCTCTGAGTTTGAGTAAACAAAAGGACATTGTAACCAGGCAGAGCAGACTGTTTAGCCAGGAAAACATGCAGTGCCAGTCTCCAAAACATTGCCCTGCTGGATAAGCTCCTGCAGCACAGTGAGGTGACACAGCTGTCATGTTGCTCCTAAGTTTCACTGCTGAAAGGATTGGCCCCAGTGCAGTGGCACACTGAGAATGACCTTCCTGAGCAGGGCACACGTGTCAGCTGCAGCTGCATGCTGGCCACATAGGCCAGTGGCATGGCATCAGCCCTGATTGTCAATGTCACATTCTGAAAGCAGAAAGAAAATCCATATAGGATAGCCCCATTGGAATCCATATGGATTGCTCCATATAGGAGCATGGGAATGAAGCCACAGATGACACATGGAGCAAGGATAGGAGACAATAGGGACTGGACATCGAGATAAAAGTGCTTTAAAAGCATTCTCTCACAAAGTGCTCAAATCCTTTTTAAGCAGCAGGCTAAAGAGCCCTCCTTTGAAATTCCATTCCTAGAGTGAAAATAGAATGTGAACGACTAGCATTACTAGCAATCTTCTTATAGAAGGATGTCAGCTGAGGGCAGCCCTGTGTCTGAAACAGCCTGAAAAAGCAGCGGGGCTTCCCACGTGGGAAGCAGGTGAAGGGCAAATTTCCCCTCCAGGGACATTTTAAAACAAAAGCAAAAATAAGTATTTGATTGATGCATTGAGCATTCCAGCTGTGAAAATCAAGTAAAATTAGAAGGCTCATTGCTGCTGCTGCTGAGTTGGGTATGACTTTTATTGGTGCTGATGTGGGTGAAGTGCAGCCAGCTACTCAAATTGGTGGCCTGCAAAGCTAATACCTTGTAAAGTTCACCTGCCTCCTCTTTCAGTCAGAAACATTTTTCCTATTTCTCTTCCTCTTTAATTTAACTTCCCTCCTCTCAAAGAGACACCTCCTCTCACATGGCACCCTCAGCCTTAGCAGGCTCTCTGTGTTGTCCATGAAGGGAGAGGCACAAGGTCTCATCCCCAGGGCTTCCTGGGCATTCACTGTGGCAGTGGCAGAATGGGCAGAGCTGGGTTCCCACTGGGCAGCACTGGGCTGGAGGCAGCCAAAAACACCTCCCTCACCCTGCCACCTACAGGGCCACTGTCACATGCCAGTACAAGCAAATGGTTTCATCACCCAGATGCAGCCACAGCCACCCCCATAATGGGGAAAGCTGAAATCTTCCTCAAGTGGCAGTGTATTGCACCTAGGTAACAGACCCAGCTCAGAAGGTACAAGAGAGCTCTGACTGCTTTAACTATGGAAAATCTCATAAGGCCTGAGCCAAATACTCTGAGAAATATGAATCAAAAAGCAAAATCTTAATCAACATTAATTTTTATAGTGAGCTCTAACTCCTCCACAATTTTATTGGATTTTTCCCAGGCATTGCAAGATCACACTCCTCAGCAGTAGGAGGAGGACTGGCAATTTTTTGTTTAATTCTTCTCTCTAGCCCCCAGCATAGCCAGACTCCAATTAAAGGGGATAAAAATGGAATCTAGCCATAAAACTTTCCTATAAAATCCATATGTAAGAGACCTTCACTATGTAGCAGCAGAGATTAAATGGGGTCTTTGAAGCTGGTGAATGTATAACATAACTCATCAGTGACCTTTGAAGATAAGCTGAATTGTTGACAACCTGAAATAATTTTTTTAACTATCAACAATAGTGACAGGGTTTTAATCCTCTGAGGTTAAATATATGGAACTGCATTAGCTAGACCTTGTAGTAATATCATTGTAATATTTGGAACAGCAAACTCTTTAGCACAACCTGCTTCAGCTGGCTCAAGTGACTCACTTGTGGTTTAAAGCTGCTGCAAGGAAGAAGTTTTAAAAAAAGACAAAATATGAGGAAGAGGTGACCTAACTGAAAATTCTCCAGTACTGCAAGTGCCAAGACACTTGATTTGCTTCTGCTTTAAGTTGAAATCATGATTTCTGCATTTTTTAATTGATCATATCTGTGGTAGACCTCTTGTTAACCTAGATAAAAGGACAAAAATGTTATAAATTAACATTTCTAGGCTGTGATCCAGGATGATTAAAATGCAGTCTTGCCCAGGCTATTAGTGCCATAACAATTTTAATGCCAGCAAGGCCAGGCAATTAGTTTTTGTGTGATTAAAATACCAGCCTGGTCTTCTAGAGCCAGAGTGATTAGTATATTGCCAGTCCTAGCTATTAGTGTTAGCACCATCAATGGTGTGGAATTTTATAATCCTTTGAGAATTAATTTAGGCTCATATTAGCTTGGCATGATGCTTTATCTTTACCTATTTTTTACCTCATTGATATATGCATATGCATATTTCAAATATTTACATAACCATAGGGAAAAAAATATTTTTGTTTGTTTGTACCACCATGATAATGGGAGATTTAACATATTGTTTATGTAGAGGTAGTCATGAAAGGACTGGATTAACACGTAGGAATTCCAAGCAGGGAAATTAAAACAATGATGAAACTTGTTCACCCTCAGACTGAGACTTAGATGCCAGCTCAGTCAGCCCATGGCATGCAGCCAGAGCTGTGCAGGCTGACTGACCCCATTTGCCCAGGGCAGTGGATGCATTAACCACTGCAGTGCAGAGCAGCCCTCTCTGCATCCCGAGGTGTTGGGTCCATGGGGAGAGCTGTCTTTGACACCAAGTGCTCAAATTCAGGAGATGGGCTTTTTCTATGATAAATACTGGCAACGCCAATGAGGGGCAAAATTCAACATGAAGGGCAAAAATATCATGGCAGAGGTCTTGGCTAAGGCTATCAGGAAAAGTGGGGCCATGAAACAGATACCTACAGAAGCCATGTCACAGCAGATTGTTGGGCTGTAGCACTCAGACCATCAGTGTTCAACTCAGAATTGCACCTACACTGCATCTGAGGGCCTGTGTGGCATTTGTATATATGTATATCTATATGCACACTCTGTACTCTCTATATAATCCATATATGCATATTGACCATTTACTGCATCTTTGAATTTTCTATTATTTAATCAATTCTCCAGATATCCATGCAGTCTTATTCTGTGACCACTCTGAATTGCTAAAAACACCTTCATCAGTGGGCTCAAATGCCTTTGGAACTCCAGGCAGACAGGATTTCCTGTATCCCCTCATGCTGTTCCTCTCAGTTTAAGTGGATAATGAGGTGTGATTTGCCCTCACAAAATTCACATTGACTTTCTCACAGAGTCATAGTTATCCGTGTGTCCTCTAATTTTATTCTTCATTATAAATCTTGTGGAAGTGTCCTGTAGAGGTAATGAACATAACAGTCTGTAGTTCCTCAGATCTCTGTTGGAACCCTTTTTGAAAAATGGTCTTATCAGTTAAGAAGCAAAGGGTCTTGAAGGAAAAGTTGCAAGCATGGACAGCCATTCAGGTATTTCCTCTAAGAGTTGTTAAATGAGCTGATTTTTGAAAGTGTCTAGGTCCTTGCAATTTGTTATTCTTCATTTTCTCTACTGTTCTACGTATATTTCACTCCAAGGCAGCAACTCTGTGTAGTTTCTGTCTGGAAGGATGCCAGCATGGAGATTGTCCTGTGCTTTATTGTGGTGAACAAAGGTACAAATAACTGAATCAGCTTTTCCTGTGATGGGTTTTATTTTGTTTACCATGAAAGAGTTTGAAAAACTAGGTAGGATTAATTTTGCACTTTTTGCCAGCTGTTCATCAGCAATCAGCTCAGAGCTGTATCACTTCCAGTCTCTGTTTATTTATTAATTCACCTCTCCTACATGAGAAGATGCTTCACCTGAGCACTGGTAGCTAATACCTCTTCAACATGATGTCACAGGGAGTGTAAAGTAGACATAAGCTAGCAGGAACCACTGTTCAACAGTCAGGCAGAGCCATGCTTAACACATTATTTGCCACAATTTAAATATCAAAGAAATTTACTCAAGAGAAAAAGATGAAGACCCATGCATAACCATTTGCAGAGCCCCAGTGGATGTAAGTAAAGCTTTGGAAAACATTTTAGGAATCTCTTATCTCTCTTGTAACTGCTCACCAGACATCACGACAGGACAGAAAAGCAGTGTGAAATGAGGGGTAGCATGAGTCAGATTGCAGTGTCAACATTCTGCACCCTGCCTCCATCCAGGAGAAAATATTATTAACTATTGCAGAAAATAATAGTAAAAATACTATACAAAATACAGATGTGTTATATTTTTATATATATTCAATAGATAAATAAATACAGTGGAAGTTAATGTATTTGTTTATAAATAAGTTTCTTTCCAAAAACTACATACCAATTTGATAATCATAAAAATTATTATAAAAGTGTTGATAACTATTATCTACTGGCATAGTACAGCCATGAAGAAGGAAAGTGTGATCTGCAAGGGATAGAAAAAGGTAAGTTACTGATGAGTGAGAGTTAACTACAAGATTCTATCTGATTCTGATTCAGTCACAGTTAAGTAAGAAGACATGGAGAACAAGTTCAGAGAAGCCCTAGCAATACAGTTAGAGAAGCAATATTCACCTTAAAGGAAAGAGATTAAACCTTTTTAATTTGTTTATCAAAAGAAGGTGAAAAAAAATATGACTAATCACCAGCGAAAGCCATGGATAGCCAGGAAGCAGAATGTATTTTGAACCTACTGGACAATATTAATTTCTTATTCACAAATTCTCTCCTTATTTTTTCATACATTTTTTCCCTTTTTTTGTGTGTCTGTTCCACATTTCACAATCTTTTAAGCAGAATTTATCCTTGAGTGTAAAGTTAAGAAGTAATTCCCTCCCAAAGAACCTTTCTAAATCAGCTTTCACAAACTTTTTGATAACCAGCTTTGCTTTTTACCTTCCAAGGGCATGTAGTGACAGGACAAGGGACAGTAGCTTTAAACTGAAAGAGGGCAGGTTTAGATTAGACATTGGGAAGAAATTCTTTGCTGTGCCAGTGGTGAGACACTGGAACAGGTCTCCCAGAGAAGTTGTGGATGCCCTGTCCTCAGAAGTGTTCTTCAAGAAGGGCTGGATAGGAGCTTGTGAGCAAGCTGGTCTGGTGGAAAGTGTCCCTGCCCACAGCAGAGGTGTTGGAACTGAATGATCTTTAAGGCCCCTTCCAACCCAAACCATTCTGTGATTCTGTGAGAATTGTTCCAGTGAGTCATACCAAGCTCATGAGCCACAAGGTCAGCCCAGTCAGTGCAGGGACATTGGGTCAGAGCTCTAGGTTACACTCCTGGCTCTCTCAGGTGCAGTCCCTGAAGGGCTGGGCACCTCTGTGATGAGCCTGGAGAAAATAGGTCCTCTGCACCATTCAGTGCAGTGGCACCAAGTGTCTGCTGGCAAGAGAAACTGAGTGCTAATACTCACAAGGCTTTTAGTTACCTGCAAGAAGAATGAGGCAGCTTGCCCTTCTCTGACCCATCTTGAGTCTGTGAACTCAGGAAACCCCCCTATAACATTGGCACAATAGTTCAGAGTTTTTCCCCTGATCTCTTTGTCAAAACAAATGTTATTTGATTTTTTGTGCTTTCTGAAGGAATTGTTTGACAATGACAGCTGGCTAGAATGTCTTTAAAATATGTGTAGGAACTTAGGGGGCAAAACTGGAGACTATAGCAAATGAATCACATCACTGCATCAATCAATTTAGAGTCTTCAAGGTAGAGTTATGTCTTCTGAGAAACCAGGACACTAAAACAGAGCAAATACTGACTTTAGCTGTGATTAGCATAATCTTGATCCCAAGCTATTAAACTCTGCTGAGAGGTAATGTATATTATCTTGGGCTGGATGCCACATAAATACTTGGAGCAAAAATAGAGCAGATGCTGGTGTACAAACAATCATGTAGCCATATCATTTCCCTGCATGCATGGATCTACTTCTAATAAAATTCTGCAGATGACACCAGTTTGGGGGTAAATTAGTGAATACACTTGAGTGCAGGCCATTCAGAAGGGTGTAGACAGGATGAAAGAATGGTTCTGCCACGTGAAATTCAAGGACAAATGCAGTCTTGCTCCCGGAAAGGAAGAGCCTCTGGCACCTGTGCAGGCTGATCCTGCCTGGCTAATGACAGCTCTGTGGAGAAGAAAGTGAGCAGCAAGATGAGTGTGAGCCAGCAGTGCCCTGGCACCAAAGAAAGCCAACAGATATTGTGCTGGGGCAGAGCCAGAGACCAAAGGAAGAGATTATTCCCCTGCACTCTGCACTTACTACCTTACTGCCAGGCCCCAAATACAGGAGAAGCATTGACTGAAACTGGATCAAGCTCAGCAGAGGCACCACTTTGGTGGGGGCTGGAACAATGGCCCTGCAAGGAAAAGCTGGAGGAGTGGGATTGCTCAGCCTGAGCCAAGATGGCTTCAGGAGACCCAACAGCTCCTGGAGCCAACAGTGGGAGTTGGGTTCTTCACAGCAGTGAAGGACAGAAGATGGGAACCAGCAGGTATACTTTGAAGGAATAGAAGTTTAAAATGTTGTGCTGGTTTGGCCTGGAATAGAGTTAATTTTCTTCACAGTAGCTGGTAAGGGCTGTGTTTTGGACTCATGCTGGAAACAGAGTTGATAGCACAGAGATATTTTCCTTACTGCTGAGCAGGGCTTGCACAGGGCCAAGACCTTTTCTGCCTCTCACCCCACTATCAGGGGGGCTGAGGGTGCACAAGGAGTTGGGAAGGGACACAGCAGGATATCTGACTTCAGTTGGCCAAAGAAATATTCCAGGCCTTATGGCATCATGCTCAGCAATAAAACTGTGAAGGGAGGTTGGCAGGGAGGCAGCTGCTCAGGGACTTGACTGTTCATTGGTTGGTGGGTGATAAGCAACTTTTTTAATTTTCATACATAATTTTTTTATGTGTGTGTTTTATTTTGCTCTCTCTTTGATGTTTTGGTGGTTGTTTTTTTTCCTTACAATTAAAAAAACAAAACAACTTTTTAAATATTGAACTGGTTTTATCTGAACACATTAGCTTCCTTCTCACTTTTACTCTTCAGATTCTTTCCCCCATCCCACTGTGGGGGAGTGAGCAAGTAACTGTGTAGTGTTTTATTGCTGTCTTGGGTTAAACCACAACGAGTGGATAGATGTTTGTCCCAGTGAGGACACCCAAGCAGAGACACAGGTTGGCCAGAGAGGTGATGCACCCTCCATCTTTGAGGGTTTTCAAGCCCTGACTGAATGAAGCCCTTATGAGCCTGGTCTGTTCTAAGAGCTGACTGCTGGGAGAAAAAGATGGACCAGAGGCCCCCTGTGGTACCCACTGCTTTTACTGCAGTCCTATGATCCCATGATCCTTCGAATCCATCCTCTTGAAAATGTGTCACTCCAATCCATTAAAATTCTGGGTAGACATCACAGCAACAGCTCCACTTCTATCCTGGAAGCACATGCAGAGCCACCTCTTGCTGTACTTTACCTTCTACTTGCCTGAGGTTCAATCTCAGCAGTGCAGCTGCACTTCAGCAGATTGGTTGAAATAGATTTCTTTGGACACTGAGTGGGAGAAGCTTGTTGATCCCTTCTTGCAGTAATAAAGAAATGAACAAGACACTGCACCTTTACCTAATTTTCATATATGCAAACAGGTAAAAAATGATTGATGGTAGCCCATTTAGCTCTCCATTAAGAAGCTTAAATGGGAATCTGGGCTATCTGCCTTGAAGACACTCATGTAGGTACATTTTCATTCAATACCCCAGAAGGTAATAAAAAACCCACTTGTGAGCAGTGTGTGAGTTTACACTTTTATCTGATTGTGTTCCCAGTTTGTCTCACACATGGTTCTGGTCATGGCTAAAGAGTTTTATTCCCAGACTAAATGCATTGTTCACAACTTTTTATGAAACTAGAATCTTCAAATTTCTTCAAACTCAGTTTAGGTATTTTTTATTAAAAAAAAAATCCAGAATGCATTAAAAACCCCAAGAAATATTGAATAATGTAAGCGTAGACTGACATTTCTTTAACTCCACAAAACTAATGCTACAGGAATAGATAAAAATTACAACATCAGTGCCAGAGGAAGGATGAAAGCATGTCCCTCAAAGTGGGATGAAAAAACTCCTGTGTTGGGACTGTGTGTCACTGAAAGGACTGCAAACTACATCTGCACAATGAATTTAGGCACTAATTACTCAGAAAACTCTGGATTTTCATGCTGTATGTTTCTTAAATATAGGCAGGTGCTCATGTTTTCACCAGCACTGGTATTGAGTAATAGTCCTAAAGTCATAGACATAGAATCATAGTCATGGAAAGCCAGTCACACCCTGGGCTGCATCAGAAGTGTGGCCAGCAGATCTAGGGAGATGATTCTGCCCCTCTACTTCTCTCTCATAAGATCCCACCTTAAGTGTTGTGTCCAGGTCTGTGGCTCCCAATATGAGAAGGACATGGACCTGTTGGAGCAAGTCCAGAGGAGGGCCACGAAGATGATTAAAGGGCTGGAACACCTCTCTTGTGAATTCAGGCTGAGAGAGTTGGGCTTGTTCAGTCTAGAGAAGAGAAGCCTCTGGGTAGACCTTAGAGCAATATTTAAATACCTAGAGGGAGCCTACAGGGAAGTCAAGGAGGGACTGATTATCAGGGAGTGTAGTGATAGAACAAAAGTGAATAGTTTTAAATTGAAAAAGAGTTGATCTAGATTAGAATTAGGGAGAAATTCTTCCACTGGTGAGGCAGAGAAGTCGTCACCCATCCCTGGAAATGTTCAAGACCAGGTTGGATGAGGCTTTGACCAGCCTGTCTTTCCTCATGGCAGAGGATTTGGAACCCAAACCATTCCATGGTTCTATAATTGTAGAATCATGAAATTGTTAGATTGGAAACAATCATTACGTCCAAACTTTAGCCAGGCATTGCCAACTCCACCAAAATAGGTGTTCCTAAGTGCCACATCCACAAAATTTTTGAGCACTTCTGGGGAAAGTGATTTCACCACATCTCTGGCTAGTCTCTTCCAATGCACCACCACCCTTTCAGTGATGACATTTTTCCTAATATCCAAACTAAACCTTCCTGACCAACTCGAGGCCGTTTCCTCTCATCCTGTCACTTGTTACTTCGGGGAAGAGATCAACCCTCACCTGGCTACACCCTCCTTTCAGGCAGCCGTACAGAGGGACAAGGTTCCCTGAGCCTTCCTTTCAGCAGGTAAGGAACCCAGCTCCATCAGCTGCTCCTCATGGGAGCTGTGCTCCAGGCACTGCACACTCCAACACCTCAGCGCCTTGCTGTTTAACTTCTTCTTGTTAATTGGCACTTGCATTCCCTTTTTCACTTCCACTCTGCTTCCCTGGGAGCGCAGGAGCCGAGGAGCCGAGGGCTGCTCCCTGCCTTGCCACCACGAGAGGTCCCCCCAGCCCCGCCAGCTGGAGCCTGGCAGCATCCTGAGAAACGCACTTCGTCCAACTCGGGCTCCGAAAATGAAGCACCTGGCTATGACTTTACTTATGGGGTCTCCTCCCCAGTGGATATAGCTGTATTGGGAATAGTGATAAACGGGAAAAGAAGAGGGAAAAGAAGGTATTTTAAATAATGGTGTTCACATATTCCTGCCTCATAGTCTCATCTTTGCACTTGTATGTGCCTGTGTTTGAAAGACTGCAGTTACATGTGGTGCTCTTTTAATACAATAAATTAGAAAAAAAGAACAAAACAAAATAATAAAAGTAGAATTAAGAGGAGAAAAAAGATATTGACTAAATATTCTGAATAATTTAGAGAAATATTCCATCTCTGGTAAGCCCTCAAATAAAACCAATTATTTTATCTTCTCTCCAAAGCTATGTTGAAAATTATAATGGGTGTGCAAACATTCTGCTGCCAAGTGTGGGACCCTAGAGAGTGGATGTGCATTAAACTTTCTCACACAGCCCTTGTCACTGAATCATATTTGGAGCTGCATTTTGGTAGGCACCAAGATGACTTCAGGCAGGGGTGTGCTCCAGCTGAATTATGAGTGTGAATAAAGGTCTGTGGTAGTGAAAGTGGCACATACCTCTGCAATATTCATCAACATGAAAGGCAGGTGCAGGCAGCAGCAAATTAACCGTCCTGTTAGGCTTGGTCAATGCTACATCTCAATGGTTGTCACTCATTTTTAAAAAAATTAATCTAAAATTCTGTGAGAGACCAACTCATTGTGAATAAATTGCCATTGCGAAAGGCAATGGGAGAGGAAGGGATTGGCCTACTTGTGCAAATAGAAAGAACCAGGGGCTAAATTTGGTGAGATTCTGCCCTAGATTTAATCCAGCAAAGCATGCATTTAATTTTAAGTTTGTAAGCAATTCATTGACATCAGTATGATTATTCTCATGTTTGAAACTATGCACCTGTAAAAATGCCATACAGGATTGAACCTCTCCCTTCAATACCCTCAGAGTGTTCACACAATAGTGCTCTTTGTAGTGTCTGAAAATCTGGTTCCTCAGCTTCCTTTGCTTGCAGTGATACTGCCTCATATGAGAAACAGGTCATTTTGGGCCCAGTCCTGCCATGAGGGCTCCTCCCCTTAGGCAGATGTCAAAGTCATGGAGAGTTTCTATAGCCCAAACCTCTTACAACCTCATCACACTAACTGCAGTGATGAATCCAGGTGCCTGTTGCATTCTTGCTCCATCAAACTGAATTTGGAAATATGGCAAAATGACTTCAGGTAATTCAAGAGCATTGCTGCATCAGAGGAACTGCTTTAGATTGCATGAAAATTAGGCAGTGCCTTGTCATGACAATATGCCCTGTTCACTTACAGCCTCAAAATTCTGTAAGTGACTTATGAGTAGGACACTGTAAGAATACAGTCCAGCAGACTTCAATGTTTGTTTACCTAAGCTGCCTAAAACCCCTGCTTAATTCCCAGATGGAGATGTTCAGTAAGTATAGAGCACTGTTACCAAGCAAAACTGGGGAATGAGGCTGTGCCAGGACGTGCAGTGCCTCAGTAACAAACCTCAGAGGTACTGCAACACTCACAGCACAGTGCCTGTGCTTGCATGCACTGCCCAGGAACACTTCAGCTTTAGCACTGGGTGACCCGGGGGGAAATGAAGTAACCTTGTAAGTGGCTGATCAGAAGGGGAAATTATTGTCCTGTCATTAAAGAGTGACCGAAGAGAGGAATAAATTTCCAGTCTGAAGACATGAGCTGAAAGAATTTGAATTCCTTTCTGATGCTAAGTATATCAGGCACTTGGACCGTGGCCATGGCTGCAAAGCTCCTGTGTGGTGAGCCAGGAGTCAAGTCCACCACGGACCTGTCCCCAGGGAGCAGTGGGTGAGGAGTGCCCTTCCCAAAAGGCACCGGCAGGGACTTGTGCTGGAGCTCAGTCAGGCAGGGAGTTAGAAAGTGCCTTAGTGCCTTCAGCCACAGCACCAGATTTTTGTTTGGATATCAAAGAGACAGGAAAAATATTTGTGTGCATGTGTATTCCTACAGGCATTGCATTCCTCTCAGAGAAAATAGAACCTGACCCTTTAAAGGGGCTGCTGCAGAGATTAGAGCACAATTTTCAGAAGCCATTGCCTTCAATCTGCCAGCTTTGTACTTCAAGAATTTAAAGTTCTGAAATTTATATTTAGTGAATATTTCTAAAGTGAATGGAAACTGCAAGAGAGGGCTTTTATACAAACACAGACTGGGGTTTTGAAGCCAAGTGTCTTCTAAAAATCTTAACAATTGTGTAGAAAGAACTTGAACAAACCCATATGTTTGCACCAGCTTTGAAGAAAGAAAGCATATGAAAATCTTCTTCTTAGGGCACATATTTCTATGTGTTATTAAACTATTTATGATCACATGTATTTGTATATACGGGCTTTTTCATTTTTTTTTTTCATTGTCTTACTTTATGATGGTTGGTACCAGAATTACTATAGAAATGGGGAAACTCTATAATATAAAATGTATATATCAGCAAAAATTTGTGCATGGAAGCACATGAAATATGTAAATAGTTATAGAGGGCACGAGTAAAGTCTCAGTAGAAAAGTGTGTGCTACACAGTTATCACCACTGCAGCTACTCCTGGGTGTCATATTTTTCCCCATCACTTCCTCTTTTTTTTTTTTTCTTCTCTTCCATAACATGAAATGTGGTTGTTGCTACGGGGTGCAGAAGGTGCATTCTGTCCTTTCTCTTCACCTTCTGCACAACTTTGACTTTACATTAGGGAGTAACCCTCCTGCTGCTTTATGAGCTGAAGAATAGGTCTGACTTCTCCAAAACAGACGTTTCTAGAAATGCCCCATTATCTGCAAAAACCCCCAAGTCCCTGAATATGTTTCTTCATGTCATTGATATTAATACAACTCTCATCACTGCAGTACAAATTACAGCTGAATTTGGCCTTTGCTGGCTTTGAAGCAATAAGGGAAAACATGTGTGTAATCATTACCATCTGTGAATTTGCACATTTTGAAGTTGGTTTTTAAATTAAATGAATGTGCTCTCTGAAGATCTTATTAGTTGAGCAGGCATAAATCCTACAGCTATATTGAAGTTTGAGGTGCAAATAACAGTAAAGCTTTGTCTTCAAATGTTTCCAAGACTTTTCATAAAGTATTCTACATTGGGCAGTAGCTTTATCATAAAAACTTTCAGAAAAAACTCAGACCATTGTCCTGAAAGTAAGACAGATCAGAAATAAATACATAAAGACAGTGTTTTTAGGAAAAGGTAATAAAGACCATATTTGGATAATAGATACCATAATACCTCTATTCATATTCTTCATCTTGTTTATGTCCTTAAATGGTCACTGCTACTGCAGCACTAGATTCTGCCCAGAGGCAGGATTCTGAGTTTGAAGTGCCCCTTCATTTCCTTTCTTTAATACATTCAAAAAGTTTTAACACATCTAGGAATTCACCAGTAACCCACCTGTGATGTAGCAGACATTTTATTTTCAGATAATCATCATACATTTGAAAATGCCTGATCAATCTGATCTGTGCCTCTGCTCATTGAAAAGTGTGGCTGCAGAGAAGTGTCGTTCCCAGAATCCAGTAAATGGCTCCACACAACACTGGAAATATTCCAACCATTTCCCCATCACCCTATTTAAAACTGAACCCACACACTGAGAACCATTTAAACATTTTAGTCCCTTTAAGTGTTTGGGCCCATAGAGGACAAATTTGCACCTAAGCACTGGAGTTACCTTTGTATGGTTTAGAGGGGTTTATTTTTATTTTTTGTGGCTCTGCCTGAAGCACAACTAGTTAACAAGGTGCTCCATCATCTGCATCCAGCTCCCTGACTGGCCAGGCATGTCTGGGAGTTCACTGTAGCTTTAGCCTTGCTAGGGCATCCCCAGATGTCCTTCCTATGAAAACCAGGTATCTGAGGTGAGATGGCTGGCATGCACATGGGTTTGCCTCAAAATGTGATCCAGACATGGCCTTTGTGCACATTCTGAGTCAGAAACTCAGATGTTTCCTGGGTTATGGCGTCTAGACATAGGCTTAATGCTTCTGGGACAATAATTTCCATTTTCCTGCACATAGATTTCTCATCTGCATAGTGGAGGCAAAATGTTTCTGCCCATGTTGCTTGCTGTCAGGGGTAAGAACGATCTCCTGAGTTGCTTGTTGAGTTAAGACATGCACACTCTAATTTCTGTTTAGGTCTCTAGCCAGTACTATAATTAACACATGCCCAATAATTCGTTACAAAGTGTTAGAGCATCTATATAGAGCATATCATACTTCATACTATAAGAAATCAAAAGAGCAGATTAAACTGAAGTTTGGTCTCTCAAGGATATGTAATGTGTGCCTCTCTGCAGCAACCTGACTGTGGTGATGGCTGTGGTGATGCCACATACCACATAAATGCAGAGTGCTTATAAAAAAGGGTATGACACACCACCTGTTCTCATCCAGCTTTTCTTTTTTTGACTAGAGCAACTGCAAGTGAAATGCAGACTTTCAAGCCAAAGAAACACTTCAGCCAGAGTCCAATTTCAAAGGGTTCATATTAAAATTGTATGAAGAGAAATCCAACAGGAATAACTCTGGGAATTCAAAAGCACAAAAACTGGCAGTTTCAAATTCCATTCTGGTAGATGACCTATTTTTAGAGACAAATGAAAAGTTCTGCTTCACTTTAGAGCTGTTCTATTTCTGGAGCTCCAGCCAGCTGCCTTCTCAATAAAAATGAGTAATAATAATAACTACAACACACCAACACTGGCCTTCTCACAAAGACTTGCAACTTCAAAAAAACCATTGCTGACAGTTGCTGCAGCAATTGCATCCATGGCCACACTCACCATAAGTGAAGGCAACTTAAACTTTTGGCAGGAAATTTTGTCAGGAATCATTCTAGGTAAATGAATGCAATGCAAGCTGTCAGGGAAAGTGTGCATCTGGACACCTGTTTTTCATTTATAATGTTGGATTAAGTTCTTCTCATCCTGGAGGCAGGAAAAGCATCATCTGAATCCATCTGTGAGAAACTGAATAAATGATAACTTATGGAAGAATGCAGAAATTCCCTTTCAAGTAGAAGTAAACAAAATGGGTCACTGGTAATTAAATTATTGATTAACTTGGCCTGCCACCCATTCCACAATGCTAACTGATGTTTATACATTTAGACAACATATCTCAGCACACTTTTGAGCACAGGAGCCTTGACCATTTGAACAGGTAGTTACCTCCCAGTTAATATATGAATATTGTTTTTAAAGCTCAGTACTTTCTGGGCCAGAAGGAAAAAGAATAAAAAATGGTGAGTTTTAGTTGTGTAAACAGAGGGACCCTGTGTCTATCTAAAGCCTTTTCTACCAGCAAATTTTCTAACCAAACTCCTTTGGCTCCTCATTCAGAAGGGCTTTTGCAGCTGTATCAGTAATGTGCACAAAAAACAAGATGCAAGTGTGGGGACCAGGCTGCTACACACACATGGGCATCACACACTCATAAACACACACGAAGCAGTGTGACAATTTTTCATCCTTCTTTATATGAACATGCCACAGCTGTTGCCTTCAGCTAACATATAGCACCCATATTATGCTGATGTCCCTAATTCATGGCTGATGAATGTGCCTTCAACCAGTGAGTTTGGCAAAATAAGTAAATGCACACATAAATACTTCCAAATTAGTATCAGTTTTGCCCAGAAGTTGATAAATTGCATTTTTACAGCAGTGAAGAAATACAATAACACAATTGCTGCATTACTCGAATGATTTTTTTCAACAAAGGGTTACAACTCTCAAGTAAAAAGTTATTGTTGTGAAAGATTACACAATTGTCTCAAAAAAAAAAAAAAAAAAGGCAGATCCATATTTGTGCAATTAAATATGTATTTCCTTAAACAGTTGCACTTGTGAAGAAGACACTAATTCTTTTTGTGGACAGAAATAGTGTCAAATAAACAAAAAGGATTGAATCCGAAGTTAACTCTATTGCAGCCAAAACCAGGATGGCCTCTGTTTCAGTGTGTTTGCACCTAAACTAGTCCTTTCTTTTCCTTACTAGTTCCTGTATTGTTAGTTGCCAGTACAGCAACTCATTTTCATTGCAGAAATCCAAACTGTGAAACAAGAGCAATATAACAGTTAATCAAATACTATACAAATAGAAGCATTTGTACCATGGCCTTAAGGGCATTAGCTGATTTTAGATTTGAGTTTTATCTTGCACATCATATCATCTAGTGTAAAATTTGAATATAAATATGAGTGAAGATATTTAGGTAAGCAATACCAAAGCAACATCAGCAGCATCTCCAGTGTCTTGGTTTTGCAAAACAGCTGCATATAAGACTACTTTTTTTCTTATTTTCTTTATTCATTATACCCTAATGTTACCTTGGCTTACCCATTTTGAGGTGCTTTTTCCAATTCCTTTTTTGGGAGCATATCAAGGTGAGAAGCCAAACACAGCTTCTGACAGGAATAATTCAGCAAGACTGTTCTCAGAGAGAGACCCTTAGATGAGTTCATTATTTCATCCTAAGCAAAATTTGCAGCTGTTAGGTGCTGACTGAAGACTTTCCAAATTTTTCCTTTTTGTTGTGGATCTTTAGATATCATTAGTTTTGTATATGTCTGCCCAACATGTCTTGACAGCTACTTGATCTCTTATTATCTGATAAGAAAATGTAGAATAATTTACTGCTATTAATTATAAACTCTCTTAAGTGCTACTTTGCAAACGCAGAAGCAGCAAAGTGTACTCACATAAAATGAGCCCTGACAAGTTTTGCCTTTATTCCCAGCAAAACCTCTTTTCCTTATGACTTCAGTCCAGCTGGTTCTGGGGAAGGAAAGATGAAAGGGTGCTGGGCTCTGCTGCACATACTGTGCTCAGCCATAGGCACCTCTCTGAGCTC
Source organism: Oenanthe melanoleuca (assembly GCF_029582105.1). Taxonomy (NCBI): domain Eukaryota; kingdom Metazoa; phylum Chordata; class Aves; order Passeriformes; family Muscicapidae; genus Oenanthe; species Oenanthe melanoleuca. The sequence goes on from NC_079333.1 coordinate 44,291,600, forward strand.
CCTCAAACCATGCAGGCAGCCCAGCTGCCAGATGCTGAAGGCACTCTGCCTCTTGGTGTCACACTTCCCAGCATCCACAGGGCTGGGAGCATCCTGGTCCAGGAATACAGCTGTAATAATAAAAGGGGTGGAATACAATTTAAAATAAAAGCAACTGTGTGAAAAATCAAAAGAAAGCCAAGTTTGCCACACTTTCTACAGCTGCACAGAGGCTTGTGGGCATGTCTCTGTACTTGCTACCAGTGGTTGCACATCTGCCAAACCCATCTCCCAAGCCTGGCAGACCTTCAAGGCATCTGTATTAACAGAGTCCTGAGTTTAAGGGAGTAAGTTTTTCTGAGAAGTAATAAGTATCTCATCCTACACTAGCATGTTTGCATGGATGTCAGTCCTGAGCTGGCCCTTGTCTGGCAGGTTCAAAATGCAAGTGCCCGTGCCTGCCCATACAGACACAGCACAAGAGTCGGTATTTTTTGCTCCTCATATATATTTTTTTCTGCTCTCCATATGTACATATATATATGCAGATACATCCCTTCCCAGTCCCTCAGAACTATTTTTCCAATGAATTTAACATCACTAGCTCTAAGATAAAGCCTTTGCTTTTTTCGTTTTCATTAAACCAAATTCTCTCATGATGAATATGGATATAAACCTGCAAGCCATTATTTGTTTCTCTAGTCTTTATGGATGAAATTCAGCTCTGGCACAGATGGGTGTATATATCATCTTGTCCTAGATGAAAAGATTGCAGAAAAAGGGATTGCAGGATTTTCTGTCCAAAGTAGCTCAAACTCTTGGGAGAAAGGTCTCAGCTCTGCTGCTTATGTTGCTGCATAGTGCTACAGCCTCCAGCAGTGACTTTGGGGGGTGCTGCTGTGAATCAGGGATCCCCACAGCTCTGCAGCTTGCCTGGCAGTAAGACATGGAGGTCTAAGCCTGCAAATGCTAAACCACAGGCTGCTCTTTCTGAAACTTTGTTCTGTACTTCTATTACTGCTGCAGGAATATCTGTGATCTGTCTGCTCCTGGCACACTGCTCCTTAGACTTCAGTAACAAAAAACCCCACCAGTTATCAGGAGCTTTTATGATATAATATTTCAATCTCATCATGGATTAAGCTAACTAAATGGAACTAAAAAGTACTTTTGCTGCCATGCCAGTTTAGCTATGAGGTTCCTGCAATTCAGCATGAAGGAGGTTTATAAAATCCCCTGTTAATACACTACAGTACTGAGTCCCAAACTAAGACTGATGGAATGAAATAGCTTTTGATTATGGAGCAGGCTTTCAAATGAAGCCATGAGTGCCTAATTCTTTGCCTTGAGATTATATCTGAACATTTTTTTACAGATCTCAATCCCTCTGAACTTTAAAACTTTACAATAGCATAATTGATTTTAATCTTTCCTAAGCACTTATCTGATATATGAAACTAGATACTTTATATTGTGATTCTGCCCCCAGGCTTTAAAATTTGTAGATACAGTTACTGTGAAAAATAAAATGTAAAATCAGAAATTTTATCTCTAATGACAGTGTTAGATTTCTCAGGTTATGGTTTTAACACTGTGATTAATATACAGCCTCTGTGCTTGATGTAAAAGGAGCCCACAATTGTGAGAACTTTTGTCCAGTGTAGCACAAACCAATATTAATAACTGACTTCACTGAAATATATTGTCAAGGACACTAACTCAGCTGTGCAGGAGTGTTTAGAATTTAGGATTTACAAGATAATATTTAGGATCTCCAGCACTTCTGCCATGACTATATCATTATAATGCCCAGCAATGTCAAACTCCACAGACAAGTTAAATACTTGGAGCACTGCAGTGGAGTGAGGCCACATGAACATCCAGGTGATAGGGCAAAAATCAAATTCATAACCAAAATTAGGTGTTGAAGTGTCCACACTACCTGGTGGAGTCTGAAACATGTACAAATGGAATATTTACAGGAGAGTACACTGACTGGGTAGCCAAATACATGAACCAGTAGAAAATGGGGAGAGAAGGGTAGGTCCCAGTGTCTTCCTGTGGGCCTGAGGATGCAGCACCCTGCTGCCAGATCTGGCTTGCAGCCAGCTCCAACCAAGAACATGTATGGACACCTTTTGATTAAAAAATAGTTGTTAGGATTGCATAAAATTTTGGACTAGATTATCCCGTCTTTCAAGCAGACAGATTACAAGATGGATTGGTTGTATTCAGACACAGTTTCATCTACCATCAGTGAAGCAGAGCAGGACTTTGGGAAAATACTTGCATCTTCTGGATTGTCTGCCTAAATTTAGCCTGCTTAGTCTTGTCCTCACTAGGGAACAACCATCACTCATGAGATCTCTACCATGTCAGGGATGGCTGTGATGAGGTCAGAAGTGGGGTGGAAAGTAAGAGCTTAGCCCTCATCAGTCTTTATGCAGTGGAGGAATATTAAGGAGCTTTCACCAAATACAGCTGCTCCACTCATCCAGAAGTTGTGAAGGCAGTTGGGGCAGTCAGGTGAATCCCTGCAGGGCTCACTTGGCCAATGCTGGCACAAGTAGATGTAATTTTAGTCTCAAGGTCAGCAGAGGTGTAGTGGTGAATGGGTGTCTCTCCTGCTTTTAGGGCAGGAAAATCATAAATTATAAACTGAATGTAATGTCTACAAAAAGCTAGCTCAGGTATCTTCATGAAGTGGGGCCTTCCTGCCCCGACCCTGGGATGGTGTTGGCAAAGTGGCTAAATAAATAATAAAAGGACAGGAATGGCTAAAGGGCTAGAAACTGAAAGCTTTAATATAAAGACAAATAAAAGGAGGTGCGCAAGGGTACGACATAAAACATAACCTGAAACACCTGCTCACAGCTACCTCTAAGAAATAAAGTCCTTGCTCCCTAGGAGTACAGTGCTCACAGGTCTATGTAGCTCCTTTAGAAGACCTCAAAATGGGGTTGAGCCCACACTTATACAGACTATGAGGGAATGCTCTAGAAAGCTTCCAGCCAATCACAGGCTGCTGTATAGTCTCTATTTGCATGGTCACTCCCAGTCATTCCCATAATCCTTTTCTTCTCCTCTGTTCTCACCATAACTTGATGGATGTTATCTACCTTGGCATCTCAGTATCCAGGCTCCAATACTCTTATCAGTTCTGGGGCTGATTCACAGCATCTCTCTTCCAGGGTGGACTGCTACATCACATGCTTTACATATTTCAGATCTTAAATTTGGGGCTTAATACTGATTGAAGTTAGGGATGGTTTATGCTTCATAAGAAAGTAGTGGGAGCCAAACCTAGAAAATACACCAGAACATTTATTTGTTTTCTCAATGTTTTCCTTTTTTCCTAAATTACTCACTTTATGGCTACACCACCAGGTGCCAGTCAAGAGTGGGATGAAAGGATACAAAAATAAAGCTGCAGTTTGTGCTTTTGAGAACCCATGTGCTTCTCTAACACGAGCTGTTGTGTTCTGACTACAAAGCATCTCACAGGGTTTAGGACACAGAATATAAACAGAACCAAGCACAAACACTACAAAGACTGATTTTAGCCCTTAGTCTCTTATTTCATTGTCTTGAACTGGAAGAAAAACTGCAGGAAAAAATTCCTGAAAGCCAAATCTCCGTCTTGGATACATGGATATTTTTCTATGTTATATGATACTCTCCAACCTGTCATGTTCTGCTATCACTCAAAACCATTTATTAGTGGTTAACAAGATGGTGAAAGGAAGCTGAATATTTTCCCAGAATGGTATTTACACATTCTAATAAAGATAAGTATCTTGATCATTTTAGGGCTACATAGAATAGTGCAGAAAAGTAGCCTTCATTGACAACTGGAAGCAACTTCATTTGCTAGACAGTGCTAAAATTTCATTAAGAAATTACTTTAACCAACATTAGGCTGACCATTGACAGGAACAAAACATGCCACAGATTTCTTGATAACTTCATAGCTATTATTAATATATTAGTAATAATATTGCAGGAAAAACTCTGTGAAAGCTAGAGAAAACTCAGGCTGGAGAAGAATGAAACATTAAGGCCTTGACACAGATTTCTTTAAGAAATATGCATTGCTGACATTCTGAAGGGAAATTATGATTTTTGCAATAGTCACATATTTTCGTCATGCTTTTGGGGAACTGCCCCAAATTATGTATTACATTTTTAAATATATATAATGTGAGTGACTTAAGAAGGTAAATTTGGTATGTCTTGGTGAATTAATGCAGATCTAAATCCTGTCACCATGTAAAAAAACTTAAGAAAGATGTAATTAATATAAAATCTGTGAAATATGGTGAGAAAAATACAAAGTTTAATGAAAAAAATGTTAACTTCCTCACTGCAGTCCAGGTAAGAAAATATAATCCTCCTTAAGAACTTAACAATGCATCTATAAGAGACTCAGTCCTGAAGCCCTGAATTAGAAGAAACTTTGCGTCTGTGCCAGCTTTTGCTGAATCAAAGTTCACATTTAAATGAGTTTTCCTTCTTTCCAATTTTCAGTTTTCTTTGTTTCTTTCAGGCCTCCTTTCCCCTGAACCCACCACCACACAGCCTCTTTTTTCTTTGTTTGTTGCCAGAATGCAGAAAAGCATTTAAACATTTTTCCCAACCCCATCTGAGGAAAAACATCAAACTAAGTGAGATGCAAATAAAAATGCCATCTGTTTTCACATCTTTTAAAGTGCCTGACTTTTTTGTTTATAATTTTATAAATTGCTTAATTTTAAAACCTCAGACTTTAAATGATATCTCCATTATGCCATGAAAATTAGCAAAAGAGCAAAGAATGAAGAAAACAGGTTTTTAAATGAACATTTTCTTTTTCCCTGACAAGCTTTAACAGAAGCAGCTGCAAGGGTGAAATAGTTAATTAGCTGCATGATATTTAACCCTTTGGATGTGCATTTTTAAAAGGAATCAACATGTTTTGTGCACTTGCCCTACTTGTCTCCCAAGTTAAGCTTTTGGGATGAGTGCATTCTCCTCTCCTTACCTGACAACCCAGATGAAAGCTCCATGCTCTACTTTTACATGTGTTTTGCTACTAGTTACACTCCTGTCCTGGAAGAATAATTAAGAGAAGTTGTGACCATTGAGTTGCTAACACTCTTGTGCCCAAAAATGAAATCTCTGTGAGAAAACTAATTGCTGAGGTACTACCTGCAGACACAACTGAGCACTATGGTAAAGAAAGAAAGAAAAAACAACAAACAAAAAAAACCCACAAGGTTTTGTGAGTCGTGTCTATAACATTCCCTGAAATTCAATCTTGAGATAATGTGTATCTGTAAGTGTATAAAACCAGGCTGTACGATGATCACATTTGCTGGAGAGGAGATACAAGTGTAGGAAACAAGTATCAGCCACTTTTCCATTCCCTTTATCCCAGGTTTCTTGCTGGCCAAACCAGCCCCTAGCATCACATGTGAGTAATTCTGCAGAGTTAGAGCAAAACCACAATGGGAAGTGCTGCTCAGGCTGTCCCATGTCCTTGGGATCCCTGTCCCAATGGGCACACATTTCTTCATGCTGTGGAGGTCCCCAGACAGTTTCTCTTTGAGTACCACGGGCAGCTTGCTAACACACAGAGGCTGAAGCAAAGCTGTACATCACTTAGGATCCCATCTGGTTTCTTTAGGAGAAGGAAACTGTAGGTGACTGGAGGCAGAGCAGGGCTGGGCCACAAGGAAATTGGCAGTGACAAGCAGCTGCAAGCATCCTCAGGTGCCACCTCCTTGCAGAGAAGCCACAGCTGCAGGAGCCACAGGCTGCTCTTGGAGCTCCTGCATGGGGCTCTCACAGCAGAAAAAGAAAAGCCACCCACCCTTAGTCAAGAGGCATCCTGGTCCCATCCTGGGGCTGTGCTTCCCGCTGCAGAGCTGCTCCTCTTTGCAAAGCAGAAGTGCCTTTGATCCACAGCCTGGATTAAAATTCCACTTTTAAGGTTTTCTAAGTGGTGCTGCATTTAAAACTTTCCTATATTTCAAGACCTAACAATCATCTTAGGAAAAGGATTGTTCACACAGCTGTGTTACTGTGACCTTTTTTCACAGAAGCTTGGATTGGAGTAGGATATCTTTTCTAAACTCCAAATATAACATCCTCCAGTCCACATTTTACCTTGGGACACCTCAGGTAGGTCCCAAGACACAAAGTTATTTCCCCAGATGAATCCACCCCTCTCAGAAGAAGTGGAGTCAGATGGAGACATGGATGGCACTTCCAGCACACAAGCCTGGTGCCAATGAGATGGGCTAATCCCACTCCTCCATGAGCATTAGGGTCCCACACAGCTCTCTTACAGAACAAAGAATTAGACAATTGTATAAGACATTTGATCCTTTGCACTGCTTTAGAGTATTATTTTTTGGGGTGCTTTTGGCAGTCTGTTTGGTTAAAGACACTAAAAACAGATTATGCTGCCTGATTTCATTACTGTGCTAGCACTGTATATCCTTGTTGGCTGAAGACTGTTACATTAATGGTCATTACTGGGAAGCAACCTGCCAAATTAGAGTAAGGTCATTGCAATTTACACCCAGTAAAAAGGGAAATGTATTAAAATACATTCCCAGGAAAACACATCGTCAAGTGGATGGCACACAAAATAATTCAAGGGTTGCATAACTTTACAATCTAGCCAAGTACATATGCATTAAAAAAGTATTTGCTGATCGTCTAAGGAATCGTTTGGGAATTTCAGCAGCTTTTTAAATCATGTGGCTGTTATCTGTTAGTCCTCTGTAAACACCATTTGCAACACTTTACGCACATCAGTGACTTGAGCCAAGCAAAAGGTCACTGCTGCTCCAATATGTGTAATTTAGTACTTTATGTGTTTCAACACTAGTGCAACTAATTTTCACTTTATTCAGACAGGAACTGTGGCTCAGATTAATATGCTGATTTCTTCCCCACTGACACATAACATAAGCGATCTCTGACTGTGCTATCTTTCTGTGTCTTCTATGTCCATTTATCCTTTTCCTTCCACTCATTTCATATAATCATGTAGGAAAACATGTTGGATAGTTTGGGGCTTCTTTTTTTGTTCATTTTTTTTGGGTGGGGGGGGGTGTTGGCTTTTTGTTGTTGTTTGGGTTTTTTTGTTGTTGTTGTTGTTGTTTTTGTTGTTGTTTATTCTTTTTTCCAGAAGATAAATGCTTTTTATTGTTTTCCATTTCCATGATATTTGTTTGGCTTTTTTTTACTGCTCTGGTTCCTTTTACATCTTTAACTGTTTGTCTTCCAAGATCCCTGTCCATCTGCCCAACTCATGCTCCATCTCTGAGGCTACCTTTTTTCTGAACTAATTTTTTGATGCTCTACTTGTTTCAGATTATAGCTAATTCTCCTCCTTTTATGTAGATGGAGTGGGGTTTGTTAGATTAATATTTAACCAGGCCAGTAACGACTGAGATCACCTAACCTAATTCTCTGAATAATCCTGGCCACAGGACTACCTTGAATTAACTTCCCTCTCAACTGGAGGAGACCTCTAGGAACACATATGAACTTGATTTAAATGATTCCAGTGATGGTAAATTCACCACAGCCCGTGATAAATTGTTCCAGAGTTTAATTAACATCTCTATTAAAAATGTGTGCTTTATTTGTAGTTTACATTTATCTGCTTCATCTCGCACCAACTGGAGGCTATTAAAGCCTAGTTTGGTTTAGAGTTCAAAAAGTCTTTTCATAGGGAGTTTCTGGTTTTGATATAGGTACTTAAGTATTCATTGAATCTCACCCCAAGGCAAGTTTTTTAAGACTCTGGTCATTACTACAGCCCTTCACCTTCTTGACATGTAGGCATAAGACCCTGGCACTACATTTTTTCTTTAAGTTCTGTGACCATTTAAAGCCACAAACAATATTTCAGGAATTTTCAGTCTATATTCCACATATATAGACATATATACACATATTCAAAGAAAGAAAATTTATCTTTCAACAAACAGTCATGTTCTAATAACAATTGTCTTAAAAATTTCCTGCATAGGAGACTGAGGGAGGGAAACATCACAGCCAACATCTATCAGGACACCATTTATGAATTGAAGTGTTACTACTGGTAGCATCAAGGAGTTCTTACTAATGACAGGTAATGGTACACTCAAGTACTGAGACACAGATGATCCTGCATTTACAATCTCTGTTTTTCATTATTCACTTCTTCCCAGAGCATCTCAACGTCAGAACAAAGTTTCATATAAGAGCACTGAGAATAATTTTACATTTTCTTTCACACAGATCATCTTGACAAGCATATTAAAATATGTACATGTGTTTCAGTATTTAAAGAAAATAGTTTTATTTTAAATGTTCTTCCTTTCCCCAAAAGAACTTGGAGTGAGCTTTACGTATTCTGGGTCCATTACAGATATTTAATCACCATGTATCTTCATTTACTAAGATAATCATAAGTGGAAAATAAATCACATTTTTCTACAGCTCCTTGGAACTTTTAGAAACTTTGACATTTGAAATATATCAAAACTGTCTTTAAACAGCATGTCACAGGTTTCTGAACTGAAAAATAGCACTTGCTCATAATGTTAAAGTGCTCTGTAAAATATTTTAGATTTTATCCTTTCATAGCTGTACATCAAAGCAATATTAAATTTAGAAACAAGAACATAAATATCCCCAGCCGCAACTTTCAGCTACTTCCATTAATTGTAAACATTTTAGACAGGAACAAGTTAAGACAAACTAATCACAGATCCCCAAAGTCTGCTGAAATCAGCAAGAGAATTACCCCTGACTTCAATGCCTATGAGCCAGTCCCTTAACACTAGGACTGGAATGCTTCATTCACAGGTTTTGAAAAAAAAAATAAAATTATTGGAGAAAAAAAGTTCACTGTTATACAAAATAGCTAGTTTTCCTGATGGTCAAAATTTATTCGTTTTAAAAAATAATTAAGTAAACCAAAACAAAACCCAAAACAGAACAGCTGAGCTTGGGAAATAGAGAATATGAGTACTCTTCTTCGAGAGTGCACACTCCCTAACCCACAGATCAGAATTGACTCTACTAGTAAATCTGTACTGCTCACCTTAATACACTAAACTTTTTTCATGTAACTTCTCCCATATGTGCACATGTTTAAAATCAAACTATTTACTTTGCTGAGGTGGAAGAGAATTTATTAATATTTCTGGAGCTATGTGATGCCAATATAATATAAATTCTACATCCTGAGGCACTCTGTTGAACTGAGCAATGTTGTTTCTGATTGCCCCTGTAGGACTGAGTCACCTTTACCAAGAGAGGTTCCCATGTGAGTGTTTGTAGGACAGGAGGTTCTCATACAGAGCTGTAGCAGTTTGAAAGTGGGTGTAGTTTTTACCCAGTAAGACAATCTTCCTAGCAAGACCTCAAGCATGATGTGCAGCTTCTTTTGGAGTTTTAGTGTGCTCTGCAGAAAGCAGGGTATTTTTTCTTCCAGGAAAGGTCCCAAATTTTGCAGTACATGAGGGAAAATATCCAGAAGTCTATGACTTCAAGGACCCTTCAAATTTTTTGAATTTTCAAGCATTTTCAAGTTTTAGTCTGATGATGAAGCATCCATTCTATAATTCTGCTTCTGTGCTATCTGATAGTGAGTTATTTTTATTTCATCTTTCAGTCTACATTTCATCTTTACTACACTGTGGACTTGCCTTTTTAAGTTTAAACAAGCCTGGTACAGGGCAGATCCCATCTCTCAACTCTTATTTCTGGCTTTCTCTGTGACTTCAGGAAGGCAATTCTATTTCCATACAACCATACAAATAAATTCACACACTTTCTCAAACTTCAGGGCCAGAAGCATTTTAAAACTAGGGCTGGGAGTTTCTCTGGAAATTTACCAATTTATTCTAGAATAATTACTTCAATAAATTCCAGTAGCTTCACAAGTGTGGGCACACCCTCAAAATGGAGACAACTATTCTGCAGTAAGGGGTAAATTCCACAGCAAATCCTTTCCATAAATTACTGCCTCAGCAAGGATATAACAATTCCTCTACATCTACACATCTGGTCTTGTTTTTAATACCTGCCAAAAGACTTTGAAAGGATATTTTTGATATTAGTTGATTTTGTCCTCTTTTGTTGTTGTTATGGTAATAATCCTGACTTGTTCTTTTTAAAACTATTTGAGAATCTTTACTTAGAAGGGTTCACCAATTCAATACATCATTATCATAATTATTCTTGTATTAATTGAAAATTTTATTTTCTGTTTTCATGACAGTAAGAACAAACTGGCTGGGATGCTCACCCATCATAGCATTAATTTCTGGACTGCTTCTTAATAGTTTTCCAAGCCTTTTCAGCAGATAAACGATATTGAAAATTACACATATTTTTTATTCCTGAAATTGTAAATCTGTTCAAACATAACAATGTGACAAGTATGCAGGGAAATAAATGATAGCACATGGTATCTGTCTGCAAGCATGCACATATCCTTATGTGTACATGCATTTGCCAGTGTAAACACTGGCAGTTATGACTTTTACCGTCCCAAAGTCACAAATATTAGTTTTAAGGAAATTGCACACAGAATGTCTCAAGAACATTTTCCTTTGATCGAAGTTGATATTTCAGTTAACCATTGAACCAAATGAAAATCATTTACACAAGGGGTGACTTAGAGCAGTGAAAAAAAAGTGAAAGGTGTTATTATTAAAATATGACTAAAAGGAAGAAGTAGTGCATTTAAAGAAGACAAGGTGAGATAGCTTTTAATTTCTTTATCTAAAATTATTCTAGAGATTTGCCATTAGGATGTCCATTCCTTTCCTGTAAGCATTTAAAATCTTCACAGGAGCAAAGGCCAAATGTCACACACTATGTACCCTGAGAAGGACACAGGGAACTCCAGGCATATTTGAGAGGATGAGTGTGGCAGCAGCGGGAATTCATCTATCCTGCTGTAATTTTGGTAAGTGCAGAACACAGAGCTTGGTGTTACCTTCCCTGCTGATTTTGGGTCCCCCCACCTCCTGCTGGTTCTCCTGCTCCTGCAGCCAGAAGCCACAGCACTGCTGGCAGCCTTCTGCTGGAGCCTTATCATGAGAACTGCATCTGAATCACTTGCAAGTCACAGCTGAATGGCTACAAGCTTCCTCACCCCAGGCTACGAGATATGTGGAAGTGTTTAAACAAAGCTGATTTCAAAGGCCAGGGTAATTTTTGGTCCTGATCCTTTTGGCCTTAGTGCAAATCCAGAGAGCTGAGTAGTCATAAAGCACAAGTGGTATATAATGCATTTTGTATATCTTATCCTGTTTTACCACTTAAAGCAGTAGAATTAAAAAGCAATCAACCAAAAAGTAGTTCTTAATCACTACTCCTTGGTAGGGTGGGAAAGAGCAAGAGGAATGAAACCACTGTGAATATCAAACTAGCCAAGATCTCATTAAGTGAGTATGATCCTCTGTGATGCTTAAACTACTGGCCCACCTCAGTGCCTTCAGGGAGCTCCACACATGTGGCCTCATCACACCCCCAAATCACTCCCTGCCTCCTGTGGAAAAGGAGACAGTGCAGGGTGTGTCTGCCACTAACCCCTCTCTCAGGCACCCCCAGGAGAGCTGTCACAGGTGGCAGAAGGCAGGGCTTGCACAGCAAATCTCTGGGTATGAATCACACAGGGCTTCCTCCACACCCCAGAAGCATTCCCCAAAAAAGACACAATAAAACTGCAGGTCACTCTCCTTTGCACAGAGCTGGGATGTCCTCAGAGGACAGTACTCCACCAGATCACAGGCTGACATGTGACATGGAGATAACCTGTCTTGCTGACAAATAAGTTCTTTGGACCCCAATAGCAACACAGGATGGCAGTGCTAAGTCCACGACAATTTGTTCTTCACCATGCTGTTCATTCAAACTGCTTCTCACCCTTGAGTTAGCTACACATTTCTGCAGTTACCTTAGGAAGAGCACTCCAGGCTGGATTCTGGAATAAGCACAAGTGGTAGGGATTGACATAATTCCCAATGAACCAAGGAGGATGTGGGATATCTGCCCAGCTTGAGAGGGCTCTGGGCTTAAGGAATGGCAAACAAAGTATTATTTCCCTTAAAAGACCTTTAGGAGATTTTCACACACATTTCCTAATCAAGAGTGTATCATGTGAGTTTTACCATGGGAAGGGGAAACCTGGGGCATTCTGATAACCCAGAAAAACCTGTTTAAAACCTCTGAGCTTAGGGCATCTGCACAGAAAATAAGGTGGGTGTATGCATGGAACAACTACATCAGATTATACACACTTCCACCTCCTACAAAATTACATATGCAAAAGAGGGAGGCTACATGTAAAACAGAGAACTACAATTGTCTGCATCAAGATAGACACAAGTTTCAGGAAATTATTTTGGCATGAGATGTGGAATACTAAATTGAAATATAATGATAAAGCATAGAACCATGACACATCTTCAGTTTAGATAAGACTACACAGCATAAAACCATAGAATGTTTTTATGCCATGGCAGATGGCTACAGATTCCTGCCAGACAAATGACAGCCAGGAGACAGCAGCACTTGGAGAACATAAATCACACTAACTAGTTGTAATATTCAGAAATTCTAACTAGCAAGAGCAAGTTACTCTATGGGTGGGCAGAATGAAATAGGCTTTGAAACCCATCAGGAAGTACTAGACTTAAAATATGGGAACAGGGCTGATTTTTCATACTAATTGAAGAGCCCTCTAATTCTGCTCATGGTATCTTCTATCTTGCCCTGCTACTGAAAGGAGCATCTGCTTACTGGGAAACATGTGAAAACGTGCTTCAGCATACTGTACACATGATACTTTGAAGTTAAAATTTACATTAGGATGTCTTCAATCTAAAGCAGATAAATTAAAAGTTTCTTTCTAGTAAAGTGAATAATTCTATTTACTTCAATAGGTAGATGTGGCAAGCAAAAAAAAAAAAAATTCCCATGTTTTCCACCTTTTTGTAACTAACTTTCAAATGGCCTAAGTAATTAAATTTAAATTTAAATCCCTCTAGCATGTAATTGTACTTTTCTTATTATTTTTATTCACAAGCTTAAAGAATGCAGGGAATTATGACTAATAGCCCCACTTCCCCTGCCTGAAAGCATTCACAAAGAACCAGGCACAACTGTCATAAATGTTTAAAAATCAAACCAGACAATATTCCAAATATTAATTTAAATGTGATCTCTGCTGTGAATTTTATTGCCTTCTAAAATAGCTGTAGATGAAACATTACTGTAACACAGTTTTAAAAGATTCTCAATGTTTCACAAAGCACATTTGACAAATTTTTTACAAAATAAACAATCAAGTCTTCCAAACTCAATGCAAGTTATCCAGTCTTCAGTCCATCCCACAAGTTCAGCAAGCAACATTTAACCCACACAGTCAGAACAGACTGATTTATGTCCATTCTTTACAGCTGAGTTAAGGACCTTCTTTTCTTCCATTCTTGTGTTGCCTCCTACAGATATCAGCATACTTCACATATAAAAATAACTCCTTTGAGATGGATTAACTCCCACATGGGATTATCACTAATATATACACATATGAAGCATGAAAGAGATGAAATAGCAGCAAACTGAAAAATACCAGTTCAGATTTATCCTCCTTTAACTAAGTAGGGAAGGAAAGTCATCCCCCATAAAGTGTTTTATGGGCTGGAATTTGAAACCTTCAGAGGTACATCAAGTAAGTACATTACTGAGTATTCATAGTTTGAAACAACAGGAATGGCTAAGGTAGTTGTTTCATTTATATGGTAGGAGGATATATTGAATTTTCAAATTGTGATACTTAGCTGTGAGAGTGGACCTCCCTCTCACTTCCCTTTTATAAGGACACAATTAGCAAAGATGCAGGAAAATTTCATTGTGCCTAAATACCAGATATAAAACAATCTTTCCAATATTCAGCCTTGACAAACACAACACAATTTCACATACACATGTTTGCCTATGGTAGATACTATTTTTAATCATGAGGTTGCAAAGATGTCATTCCCCAGCACTCCATTCTGTTCAGGAGTGCTGACAAAGCACTTCTACTGCACATTGCCGTGGTGGGTCAGAAAACTAGGGGCTCCAACTGTCTGTTCCATTTCCCTGAAAGAGGAGTCCTTCAAGGGGAATCTAAAACAAAGTCTCTGCCACTTTTGTGCCAAGTCTAGCATTTTGATAACCCCTTTTTATGCACAGCTTAAATCAAGTGAAAGAAACTGTGCCAGGGGAGGTTCAGGTTGGATATTAGATAAAAGCTCTTCACCCAGAGGGTGTTTGGGCACTGGAACAGCTCCCCAGGGAAGTGGTAACAGCAACAGCCTGACAGAGCTCAAGAAGTGCTTGCACAATGTTCTCAGGCACATGGAGTGACTCTTGGGCTGTCCTGGGCAGGGCCAGTGATCCCTGTGGGTCCCTTCCCACTCAGGATGTTCTATGATTCTATGTTTCTAAGAGGTAGGTCTGGACAGAAGCCCCTGATGTGCTGTTCCTGCTGTCTCCATTGGGAGAACACAAGCAGTTTGCTGGGAATGGTGTGGTGATCTCTAGAAGGCGGGTCTCAAGAACTGTGTGAGCTCATCTGTGTGGTTTTCAGTGCTACTTCTCTTCCCTTGCATCCAGTGAGCCTTCAACTTTTACCAAATTACTGCATTTTTGTTTACATACCAGATTTCCTAGGGGTTGTTATCTTTGTTCTCCATTCCAGGAGAGAGAATTGAAAAAAGGACCTTGGGCTATTTTTGCTGCCCTCCTTTCTAGAACTCCTTGGTCATGAAATATTTAAACTTTTTTCCCATGAGGTATCAAACAACGTTATCATTATCTTTAATTACAAACTAACCTGATGTGTTTTTATAATTAAAGGGGAGTAAATAGCATTTAGAGTTTAACTGTGAGCTTCTGTGGAAGGCAGTGCTTAAGTTAAATCACTTATTGGAAATATAAAATACTATTCACAAAAGATGAAGGCAAAATGGACATAACGACAGACAAACATGAATTATATCCACAGTACCTTCTATTTCAACAGAAGTTTCTGTATGGTTTCAGCATGAAGAGGAAGAGCCTAGCTCTAAAAAGTATTTGGGGCAACCATATCATGACACTAAAATATAGCCTTGAATAGAACTGCATTTCTTGTGAAATAGGGATGAAAACTACTGTTGGCACATCCTTAATTAAAAGGTAGCTATCAAAGCCTTTTAAACCAGAGAGATTACCAGTTCCCAAAATGTAAAGCTTACATTCTCCTCCTTCTATACAGTCTTCTAAAGTGCATTTCTGTTTTCTAAGTGTGTATGCTGAGGGAGACACATGAAAGCTGTGGATATGAAAATGGCAAGACACATATAGCAGTAACACGATTTTCAAAGGATTAAAAATCCAGTGAGGAGTACAGTTATTTACACTGATTCTGTCCATTTCAGAGGGCCATGGTGCTCCCTGTGTCAGGCAGAAGGGATCAAGCAGCTCACTGTGCTGCACAGTGCCCTTCCCACGGGATGGCAGGCAGCACCTGCTCCCTGGCTCAGGGTGCATCCCTGCCCACAGACAGCCCGAGCCAAAGGCAGCCAGGGCTCACTGACAGACCCAGGGCAGCCTCTGTCCGTGCCCAGGCTGGGGCTTGGGACAGAAGGCTGAAGGGCTTTGCTGAGCAGGATATGCAGGCAAGCTGTATTTCAGCGATGGAGTCAACACCCCCACAAACCTTTGTGTGATCTGAGCCAGGCAGCAGCGAGCTTTGGCCAGGCTGAAGCAGCAGGGCTGAAGGAAGAGCAGATGTGAGAGCTGATCCAAGCAGCCTGTTGGTACAGCCCCAAACTGCTGGCAATTAAGTCACTTTCCCATAGCTGGCTGAAAGATAAGCTTTTAACAGTATGAAAATGTTGTAGTAAATCATAGTGCCAATAACATACACAAGCACATTTACAGCACTAAGGATCATAAAAGGTTCTTACATCAGAACCTTTCATTTTATGTAGCAAAAGATAGTCTTTATTGTAGCTCTTGCTATTTGTAATTCTTTGAGTTACTGTAACGTTATGCAAGGTCCAGTACTTTTCAAAGTTGCTCTGCTGTAAGTCTTGCATGAAAATGTAGCACTAATCTGTAAATCTCTGTGCATTTTCATAAATACTGCAGCAAACCTCGTAATTGCTGATTATCGTGTTAATGCAAATTTTAACACATTTTCATCTGTGTTCACCTGCCACTCTGCCTGCTGACTTTCTCTGAGCTAGAGATCTTTTCCAATGATTTAGCATCTTTCACTGGCATTCATTCTTAAAGTGATGTGTGGGCCATCAGCAGGAATAGACAGATTTCATGAAGCTAAACTCTCTCTGTAATGGGATCTGGCCTGTGTCTGCACACTCCTATCAACATAATGAGTCTAGGAAATGAGTGTATCTTAAATCACACAACAATGCCTCGAATGACTAGTATTTGATACATCCAGAGAGCAGTGGTGTTCTGAGGGCTCCTGAAGCCACACCTGTCATCAAGTATATCCTGAACCCACTGCTGGCTAAAGTTTTTTCCTGGCAGCATAAATAGCATGAACAGTACTGGGCACTTCACTATTCAGACAGGTTTACAGAACAAAAGCCTCTTGTTTTCAAACAGCCAAAATTCTAACACCACCAAGAACCAAGTCTTTGGGTAATTATATCTTCCACCAGGTACAGTGCACAGTTTTGTGATGCAGGGCACTAGAAGCAGGTTGGGCTCTCTGCATGAACAACGAGCAATTGTCCTGTACATTTATTAGGAGGCAGTAAGATCCCCCCTTGTCCCTTAGATATTTGAGTCTCAGAGATATCAGATGTCCCATCTTTGCCTCCTTACCAGTGTTTGTTCATTCTTTTTTCTGCAGCTGATGAAGAAGTATAAAATGAAATAATATTTTTTCTTTATTTTTGAATTATTTATGTATATACACCCAGTAGAGATAGGAAGTGAAATAAAGAGCACACATATAAAATGGGTTATTCTAGCTGTTCCTTCATCCCAGTAAGGTGCTTGTTCATCAACACTGATCATGTAGGTTGGATAAATCACAGGAATAATTGCCTCACAAATACCCAGCAACACAAATTTTCATTCTCCAACAAGAATATCTCCAGGTAGCACTTGACAGAAGTGCTTGCTGTTGGGCATGACAGAACTGAATGGCAGCCTGCACGTAGCCTGACAATGTAGTATCAGCCAACCTGCTTCCTATCACTGTTTAGCTCAGAAGATGACACAGCCATAATGTAATGCCAAGCTCGTAGGTAAATCTGCATTTTCTCCCACCAGCCCCTCAGTGAATCCTCCAGAGGGTAAGCCAAAGCTCTTGACATTGGTGGCCTTTCTGCCTCCTACAGAAGGCACTGCAAGAAAAGTGCTGCTCTTCGGCTCTGCTGTAACTCAGGTCATAGAGTGATGTAAGACCAGGCATTGCCTTATGTGCTTTATTGAAATTAAGTTGCTGACATGTTGCAAACAATTTCCAGCATGTGAAAGGGAAGGTCAAACAAGTTCTTCCATTAGACTCTCTGTAAAGAAATTTGAATACTGGCACGATTTTGTTTGGCACAAAAGATACCTCTTAGGAAGCCCAGTGGCTAACCAAGGCTGGAGAAGTCAGTGTAGCTGCAGTTTACCAGAATGTGAGTACAGCATAACTGTACAGGACAGTGCTTACAGCTGATTTGAATGATTTCTTTTTCCTTGCCTGAACAAATAGTATACTGGGGACAGAGATACAGAAGCTGATGAAATAACAAGTTTTGTTCACTTTAAGGAAGCAAATAGATCAATCATCAAAGATCAGGAAATAAGAGCAATCCATTCTCAGAAATCCTTTCATATGTGTTTTTCCCATAGTAGTGATGAGTGATACTCTGTGAACCTTTCACTGATACCAGTACCAAACAAGTATCATGAAGTAGTGTTTTAGTTTTGCTACAATCTTTTGCAGAAGCTGTCAGTGCCATTCCAGAACTGTCACTTTTGTCCCATGGAGGATGCAGGATGTCTTCTTCTAAAACAGTGTGCTCTGTTTTGATCCCCACTACGCAAAAAAAAAAATATATGAACAGGGTGGAGAAGGGCCACAAAGATGATCAAAGGACTGGGAAACCTGCCATTTGAGGAAAGACTGTGAGAATAAGACTTGTTCAGCCCTGAGAAGAGAAGGCATAGGGGAGACCTTATCATCATGTAATAGAGACTGCCTTTTTACAAGGAGTCAAATGGAAAAGATAAGAGTTAATGGGCATGAGTTACTCCTGGGGAGATTCCAATTGGACACAAGAGGAGTGTTTTTCACAATGAGAAAAATGAATCAATGGAATAATGTCTCCAGGGAAGTGGAGGATCACCCAACATTGGACAGTTTCATGATTTGGCTGAACAGGGTGCTGGGCCATGCTTTTGCAAAGAAAGGATGGACCAGATGATCCTTGAGGTCCCTTCTAACCTGCTATTTTATGATTGACTCTGTGACTGAAAATGACTTCTGGCTGTGGGTGCCACAAAGCAGACTGGTTCTCAGAGGCCTGAGGTCTCCTCTGTGTTCACATTTCCTGTCTCACAGGACCCATTTTGTCATCCTCTTCCTCTTTTAGGACATGCAGATTCTCTACTGAATACTCCAGTCTGCTCTGAGAAGAAGAAGATGTTTCAAAAGACAGAGAAAAGGATGTGAAAACTCCGAGTTTCAAGGCTCTGCTCCTTCTACTAGAGAAGGGAGCCTCTGCAAGCAACATCTGTGCTGGCTTGCAGGAGAAAGGCAGGGGCAGTGTAGGGCCAGATGCTGCAGCTTCAGGAGGAACAGAATAAAATATCTGCATTGTGATCATTGCAAACTGTTGCACTGACATGGTAGCAGCACCTTAAAATTCTGAAAATGCTTTCTACTGATGATGGCCACCTCAGTATATAACCCAGAAATACCCTACAGATCTATTCCCACTCTGCAGCTTCTTGTAGACTGTGTCTTCACACAGTGCTTGCTTACAAAAGGAGTCCAACAGGACCGAGGGCTTAGTCTAGATGTTTGCTGTGATCTTGGGGAACATATAGGAAGCCAATACCTCATAGATCATGGCACCCTTCAATTGCTAGTTATTACTACTAAAACTTTAGAGAAAATCCCAAGTGCTGGTATGGAACAAATTTCCCTTTTATTTCAGTATGAGAATTTGTGGGTACCAAATAAAACAAGACACGAGGTCCAGAATAAACAAAAGAAGGAATTGCTTCATCCAGCATGATGTTAAGTTGCAGAAAAATGGGGGCATTATGTTACTGATGGTTTTGGCCATGCTATGAAGTTCAGTTCATTCCTTGATAAAAATGTGTGTTTAATAAACAAGTGCATAGAATAAGTCAGAAGCTGGGATATATCACATAAATAATGGATCCACATTCCTCCAGCTCAACATTTTGAGAGAGAGCAAGTACTTCACTCAAAAATAAATCAAGAAATAAAACACTTTGTCATGCAGGGCATGCTCCACAGAATAAACAATCTTCTAAGAAATAACTTTTTGGTGGAAATTTGTTAAGGAATCTAAAAAAAGCTGCCCTCTCCTCACTTATAATATGACTTTGAAGATATTATTAGAACGTATGACTGCTTCTCTTGAGTCATCTTCACTAAGTCTTTATAGCCTCTTGTTCTTTCCATTGTTTTCAACTATTTTTTTCATAGCTCGTTGTTTTTTAGAAGAAAGCAAAGAGCTTTAAGGTGAAGAAGAGTGCAAAAATGTATCTAGGGAAAATATACTGAAACTTTGCAAATCATGAGCTAAGAAATGCGTGTTAAAGTAGATACAGAACTCCAGACTAAAAACAGATGAATGTCAGAAGAAGAACATTTGTTTTGCAAAAATTGGCAGCAGATCAGCTGAGCCTGATCTCTTGTATAACCTCTGCTCTTTTGTTTATATTTTTCCTTATTCACTTGGTATTTTTATGGCTGTAACTAATATGGAAGATTTCTTAAGGACAGTGGGATAAAGCTGTGAATGCTTCATACAGGAAAAGTACAGTTTATCATCTATAACCAGGAAACCGGGAAAAAAAAAAACAAAAAGAGCTAATCTATCAACTCTTCCAAAGCAGAATATGTGAAAAAAAATGATGTATTGCAACTGGGACTGCAGACAATTGCTTAGGGATTAGATCTAGTTACTATTTCTTCTGAGACATTGATTTTGTTCAGATGTCTTTTAATGATAGTGCTATTTATCAAAGCTGCCTATTTTAGAGTGGTGACAATCTGTATATCTTCTTGTCTTTAATTTCTACAAATAAACCTACTCTTCTCTAGGAGGGGAAACTCAGCCAAAAATTACACTAATGCTACTCTACGAGTCAGTTACTATATCATCATCTGAGGTTCTTTATATCTGAATATCCAAAAATAACATGGAAGCCAGGCCTCAGCTCAGAAATATGCTTTTTTTTATGTCCCATTGACTCTCTCCCACTTAAAGATATGGACATATAAGCACTTTGCTATACAGATATATGGGTGGAATTAAAGAAATCTCAAGTCTCTCCCCCTTCTGACTTTTGACTATGATTATAAGTTTTTGAGCAATTAAGATTAAGCTCTTGATTGCAGAGGGAGTAAGTGCCTACAGTTTGCAGTCATTCCATAAGGAACTTGAATTGCTCAGCACAGAAACTTGGATGTTTGTTTGCAGTATGTGCACTTTGGAATATAGGGTTTGATATAGACAGCACAGGATTTTTCATCTGAACTACTAAAGTGAACTCCCAGATGCCAAAATAATGACAAACAAGGGAAACTAGAATTGTTTTGTTAAAGTCTGTACTAATATAATTCACAGGAAACTATGAGTATTATTTGAGCATCTTGGCTACTGCATTCCTACAGGTTCATGCTTTACCAAAATAGGCACTGAATCAAAGTCCTGGTATAAAACAGTGTTTTAGAAAACAATTTATAGTAAAGCACTGACCAAAAAAAATTTCAAATAAAACACTGACCAAAAAGAAGTCATGAGACTTGTTCTCAGCTTGTTCTTGATTAGTTGTGGGGAAAATAAAGATTGGGAGAGAGGGCCATTTCTGCTTAAGAAATACAGGAAAAGTAGTACAAAACCTGTGAAATAGACTGAGAGTGTTTTATCTAAATGGAGAAAATTCTGAACTGTGAAGTGAGAATAAAAACCAAAACTGAACAAATCCTTGAAGACAGAAGTGTGGTGGTGTGATTGCAGTGTCTCTATGATGAGACATATGTTTTTATAAACAACATTTTGTCTAAAATAAGAACATTCTTTTCAGTTGCAACTCACTTAATGATCTTTTAGAAATTATTTTGCTAGAGTTTCCTTAAGGGAATGCTTCTGAAACTGCTTTGATGACAAGTAGGCAGGTGGCCAGCTGTGATCTCTACTCTGGATCACTGAATTGCTCATCTCAGATTTGTTTCTCCTTTCCCTTTATCCTTAGCCTGATAATCCACTTAGCCTGATTTCATTGCATCTTCTATTGAGCTGTTAGAATTGGATTTGCAATTTTGTGGGGTTTATATTGTTTTCTGCAAAACATGACATCTCATGGGTGAAACTTCAGTATGCTTTAAGAGTAAAGGCTGCATAATAAAGTGCTTTAAAGGAAAGTGTGTGCTTCCAGGTAGGTAATTTTTCTTTCAATTAGGATGAGAATGCAGTGCTTCAAAAATGTCCACTGGTTTCTGAAATACAAATTACAAAATCATTGAATCTCCCATTTCAGCTGCATGAGCAATACTTCTAATCAAGCTTCAGCAGCCTTGGGGAAGTCAATTCACTGCACAACTCCACCAGCACCTCTGGAAAGAGTGCTAGCTTATTAAAGTTTGCAGGCTGGGGCAGAACTTCAGCAATCCTAACACCTAGAAAATCACAGTAGACCATTTCAGTACAAGTAAAAAACTCAGTGTAGAAGGGGGAAGAAACTTTGTGTTTTCATTTAATGAAACAATAAAGAATGAATACATGACAGAAGCTTCTTTCTCCAGTTCTTGGATGTGTGTGAGGACAGGTAAGGGCTGTGAAACTTCACAATAGTGAGAAGCACACTATTGCCCTAGGGATGCTTGTTATTCTGCAAGAACACTTTCAATACAGAAACTTTTGAAGATTCAGAACCAGATTATTTTGGTTTGGAATTCACGAAGAATTGCTTTGCATCATTTCAGGTATGGTATTACAAACAATTATTTTTACATTATTCTAAAGGGATAGGAAAATGTACTGAGAGGAACTGGATGGCCATAGAGCATAAACTGACACAATTCCTTTGATTTAATTTTACCTAAAACTTACACAACTGAGGATCTAACACAGTGAGAAAAAGTAACTTGCCTGCAGTCATAGCCATGTAATAGAAAGGAGAATAAAACCACAGTTTCTGACTCCCAATCACAGGTAAATTAGCTATTACTTCCTACAGCATGCATCTACATTATCCTTGAGGACAACCTCAAAACCAAATTCCCAACCTACCACGTTATCTAGATGTGGCAATGCCCGTGAGGCTTCCCTTAGAGTGATCCACCTGGTGAGCCAAGAACTAAAAATCTCCATTTTGCTTAGATCTCAAGGTACTCATAAAGGAACAAGCCAAAGCTGTCTCCTATGAAGACCCACGGGGGGGAAAAACCCACGGGCAAACTGCAATAAAAATTGGGGACCAAAGACAGCAAAACAAAGCTGTTTCTTCACCCAAGTCATGAGGTCAGAGACCTGCTGTTGTGGAACACATAAATGGCAGACAGAATTTTTCTCCCTGAAAGTCAAAAACTAATGGAACTACATCCAAAGCTAGTATTAACTAGAGCAAGTTGCACTGCAATTGGCTGTGCAGTGTTGCAGATTAGGGTGAGTCTGATGACACACCAGGTGATAACAGTGAGCCAGTTTTTCAGGAAATGCCACAGGGTCTTGATTTTTCTGCCTAAAGGTGCTGTATGTGAAGTTCTTAAACAATGTGACTCTCAAGGAGCTTGCAAGTGCTGAAGCAGGAAGTGGGAGTAGGTATCAGCAGCACCTGGACTAACAACACCCATAGATAGAGCAGAAAGAGGATGTTAGCTTTTATCAGGGCGGCAGTGCAGATAGTGTAGGAGGTTGGATCTGGGTATTCTAAAGCATCTCTCCTGACCACAGGACTGGCTTGCCTCACAGAACAATATCCCCCTGATGTTTTAGGAGAGCGACAATCAGCACTTCTGACATCAACTGGGACCAGGATAGATAAGCATTGCTTCAGAGATAGTGCTGATCTGCCATAAAAGGTTCTGGAAATGGCCTTCCACCTCTATAAATCAGCATCTCACCACTTACCACCAGGAGACAGCAGCCACAGTAGATGTGCAGGGTGGAAACTTGTAACTGCAGCAATGCTGGCTGTGTTATATTTATAATAGGATAATATAGCCTATATATAGGATATAATAAAGGCTGCAGCTGGCACAAACAATGGCTGCATGGCCAGTGAGTGTTCTGTAACAATGGCACTGCCTTTCCTGGGATGATTCCTCCTTTCTGAAAGTCTGTTGGAGTTCCCATGTACTGAGGGAAAGCAAAGGGAAGAGGTGCAGCAAAGAGGTGCAGACAGCACGTGTATAAAGCAACATGATAAATCATTTGATGTATATGATACAAGTGCATAAGGCACAGCTTGAATATTAGAAATGTTAAGAATGGAGCTGTGGTACAAACCCCTTTATTTGGTTTCATTGTTTCTTCCAGAAATAATTTTTCCCAAGATGTAGTTATATTTAAGAAACATCTCCAGAAAGTTCTTATTTCTATCAACTGACTACCTTTTGTGACTTTGACCCAGTTAAGCCCTGGCTATGAATAGCAGCCCTGGACTTGGTATTGTTTCCCTAAAAATCCTTAAAGCAGAATTTAAGAGCCTGAGATCCTCCTGTGGTAAAAAGAGAAGGATGAACCCACTTAATGTTGCTCAAGGAAGATTCTGTCTAAATTTAGAAAAATTTAAGCAATTAATTAGGAAGAGAGCATCTCCCTCTGCAGGACTTTGGAGACACCTCTCTGGTTTCATGTAGGAATCACAAGTGCTTCTTCCAGAAAAGCTTTTCAGATACCTACAGAGTGAGTAAATTTGAGTCCTCAGTTTCAGTGATCTCTGTTCATACCCCAGTAATTTCAGTGATTAGAATCAAGTATCTATAGAGGAACCTAAAGGATTTCAGACCACTTGTTCTTGAATGCCTTGCTAGGTTAGTGACTACAAGAGAAAGCATGAGCTGATGATCAAAAAGTATAAAAGTAAAGTGTCATCTTAGGTAGATTCTGTTTCTGACTCTTGTCTGCCCTGTGCTTTACACAAATCACAATATAATCTTCATTTTATGTAAAGAGAAAAAAATCTTTATCAGCTTTTGGAAAAATATTGAAATGGAACTATAAAGACAATGACAACTGTTGTTATTATTACACACACCTGGCCAAATTTTGAGAAGCCATAGAATAGGGAATAGCAGTTCAGGCTGACAGGCTCCCCAGTGAAAAACAGTATTTAAATGCAAAACGCAATGCTTAAGCTGTAGAAGGTTAAATTTGCAATAATTAATCTTGCTTCTCTTTTTCATATGTATGAAAAAGATCAAAGAACTCTAATAAGCCATCAGGATTTGCTTTTGCTTGAAATCCAGAGAAATAAGAGGTGCTTTCTGTGAAAAGCATTGTTCTTAAAGCACCACTGAAATTAAAGGGGTTATTTGAATTCTGCAAAGCCCACCAATGATTTTATTTCAATACAAGCATTTCCAGTTTTGCCACAAAAGCTACAAATGGAGTCTTATCAAAAAACTTTCTGGTGATAGAAGGTTGTATGTCAGAAGAGCACAAATTAATGTTGAAAGAGAAGTGAGCAGCCTGGATAATTTTCTTTTATTTATAATAGATGGAAGTGCAAATTAGAGAAAGAGACAAAAATATATGGTTTGTTCACGGTTTTTTTTCCAGCAATGTATACCTGAAAGTCAGACTCATGACCTGCACCATACTCCTTTGTATGTGCATCATTTCTTCTTCTCCTCAGTTACCAGAACATCCCTCAAAGGCGTGCCTGAATAGGTGACCCAAACCAATACTTGAACTTCCTCCAGCTAGCAACAAAATTACACAGTGCAGCGTCCTTTGAGAGGTTGTCGAGTCTTTGTGGAAATATTCCTTGCCATCCCTGGGAAGCAGAGCGCTGCTTGCACTGCCCACAGTGCGCCATCCCACCAGCAGAAGGCTCCCTATCCCACCGAGTGCGGCGGGAGCATCCTCCCGGGCGGCGGGAGAGGAGCGGAGAGGAGAGGGAGAGGGAGAGGGAGAGGGAGAGGGAGAGGGAGAGGGAGAGGGAGAGGGAGAGGGAGAGGGAGAGGGAGAGGGAGAGGGAGAGGGAGAGGGAGAGGGAGAGGGAGAGGGAGAGGGAGAGGGTTGCGCAAGGCGAGGAGCGGGGGGCGAGCGCGGAGAGCGAGGAGGCTGCAGCCACACACGGGGAGCAGAAGGAGCACTCCATGGGGCGCTCCATGGGGCACTCCATCGGGCACTCCATGGGGCACTCCATGGAGCACTCCATGGGGCACTCCATCGCTCCCAGCCCGGCTATCCAGTGCCCACCATCCGCTGATTGTTTTTGTTTCAACGCTTAAGGCAACAGGGTCTAGAGTATTACCTCTTTTTACTTTTGCCTTTTAAATGAATTCTCGGCTACTCGGTGTGCAAATATTTGCATGCGTGCGCCAGTTACAGGCTCGTATCGCTTTCATCTGCACATGTGGAGTGCCCAAAGTATGGGATGTGCGAGGGTGGGAACTTCAGTGACATCTTCAATACGGCTGATGATCCTAAAATCCATCCTGCTTGATAGTTGTATGTTTTTTTAACAGCTGGGGTACAGAGGGCTGAATTGATCTCTGTGCCAAAAGCTAACAGCCTCAGATGGCAGAATATGAAATTCGGTAGGACATTCCTTCTGCCTTTCCTCTGCACTGCAAGAGAGAAAGTCACAGCAGCCCTGAGGATTCCCCTGCTCGCCAGGACTACACAAGACCCTCCAGCAATCCTCGGGACCAGCAGCACAGAGAATGTCTCTCTATATGCTTTCATGCCCCAAAAGCCTCCCTCTGCGGAAGCGCAGTGGTGACCACTTCAAATCTAGCTAAAAAATGCCTTTTCACTGAAAAACACTTCAGTGAGTTACTTATGGCTAAAAAATGCCTTTACACTGAAAACCACTTCTATGAGTTACTTAGGGCAGCTTCACAGCTCATTTACGTAAAGGAATCATGAGCCACAGATGAATCAGGCTCAAATAAAATGGTTTGCAAAAGGCCACACAGTAAGCAGCAGGGAGGACGTGAGCCAGGACCGAGAGCATGCTCTATTGTGCTTGATTTTGCCAATGCAAAAACCCAATGCCAGCCTGCAAAATACACCATTTTCTCTGCTCCAAATCTCGACAAAGAGACGAACAAAAGTAGTTTTCTCTCACGTCTAGCAAACCGACCTTCATGTCTGACTTTCACAACTTTATGGAAGACTGTAACTTCCTTTTGCAGACAAAATTACAATGCATCTTTTAAAGAAAACTTTATTAACTACAGTATTCTCCCTCCTCGGGAGGAAACGTAAATGTAGTGAAGACTTTGAAGTGAGCCTCGGGTTTGTTACAATGGGCTAACCTGATTAGAAATCATGCAAACTCTTGCTGCTCTTTAGCTGCATTCCCCCACAGGCTGTATTACAGCTCTCTAACCAGTCCCACAGCATTGAATGATGTCATGGGATCTGCAGCTCAGCGAGATGAAAGGGATAAAGCGGAACCCGCTGGCACTGGGGAAAGCTTCCAACACACAATCCACAACACAGCTTGGGAACTCAAAAGCTACAGATCCAGCCACTCAACCCCGAGCATTTCAGAATCGTGTGCGTTCTCCCAGCACAAGGAGCGAGTGCAGAGCACTGAAAGGCAGGATTTGAGCACAACTACCTGCTGGAAAAGGAGCTCTTTTTCCTCGCCAAAGCACTGCCTTTGATGTACGGCAACTGATCACTGATCAGATTACAGGCATTTGGTCTCAGTGCTCGTCTGCCTTTGATCTGCATGGTTAATTTTATTTTCCCGGATTTGGAGTTTCGTCTGGGCTTGTGCCGACATACTTTTTTTTTCTTTTCTTTTTTTTTTTTTTTTTTTTTCCCCTTTGGAGGTAAAAGCATTTAATACAGAAACTCCGGCAGTGTGAAATTAAGCTGCAGAAACTCTGGCACTGGGAAACTTCATCAGATAACAGGTACTGAATTTCGGGGGTTTTTTTCAGTTTTGTGTTGCAAGATTTTAAGAAATTATAAAGTTCACATAACCAATAATACTGCACATCATTGTGTGTACAGAGTTCAAAAGATTGTTTGTAATTTATGCAATATTTTGTTTGCAGCTCTTGGGCAGAATTATATTGAGAACAGACTGTCTGGAATAATAGATAGAAAAGTGAACCAAATATAGTATTTTTCAATTGTTTGGGGGTATGTAAGATTTTGGGTTGCACTGCTCATTCATACCATCTATAGGTTTGTAAATTTATATTTGAATACATGCATTACATGACTAAGGGGAGCACTTATTTTCTAAGGAAAGACCAATACTTTGTTTGCTCTCAGTGTGTTTATTAAACTATGTCTTTTTAAACAACACTTTTAAGCCTAATAGTTCCATACTTGTGATGTAAAAATGTCTCCACTTCCAGAAGTTATTAGAATTAAATTTATAAACATAACAGCCTTATTCACAAAAGGAAATGGTTTTATTTTAAGATTGAAGAGATTGTAGTTCAGCTGTACCACATGAAATCTTGAAGTAAAAGTAATATTTTAACCTAAAGATAGGAGTTTCCTCTAAGGCATTTTAATAAGTATATTAAAGAAATCTGAGATTTGTCTAGAGCCAACAGCTAGTTTTGCTGAATTTTGTAGAAGTTTTGCTGCATATAAGTGATGCCATTTCCATTCACATTGTTTTGAATGCTGTTTCTCAAACTCATATTTATGAAAAGTATTGTGTTGAAAAAATTTTAAGACATCTACTCCAGAAATTCATTATAAGGGAACAATCTTTTGAAGGATTATTCACACATTTGCAGCTTTTAAGGGCCAGATACTTGTGTGAGTTTGGGCCAAATCCATGAGTGTTCTGTGCCTGCAGCTGGAGTCAGATTGTTAAAATAGGACTCAAACTCTTTCTGTAGTATTTAAATATAATTTAGATTTTCAGAAGAACTTAGAACCCATAATTGGGACCAGACTTGCAAACATTCCAGACACTGAGGTCTTTGAAGATCTAGTCTTAATGGTGGCTAGCAATACTGACTTATATACTCTTAAGTCTTAATTTAAGTGTTTAGAAATATGTTTAAATATGTTTATTAACAAATTGCAACTAAAACTCAGCATAAATTATAGCTGTTAAGCATCATTTGAAAACTATTCTTTGAGAGGTCTACCAGGCCACAGTACCTTCAAGATGCTCCTATTTCAGTATAC
The DNA here is from genome assembly GCF_029582105.1 of Oenanthe melanoleuca. NCBI lineage: Eukaryota > Metazoa > Chordata > Aves > Passeriformes > Muscicapidae > Oenanthe > Oenanthe melanoleuca. The sequence goes on from NC_079333.1 coordinate 44,320,189, forward strand.
ACCATAGTGCAACATGCAAACCCAAATTTTAACAGTCTGCTTGCATCTGAGTAAGATCAAGATAAATGTAGTTAGCTTTCATTAGTCAGTCTGCAAAATTTGTTTCTTCTAATTAAAACTATATTTGTATATATAAAACTTCAATTTACTGAATATCAAGAGATAATAGGCCAGACACAGATTAACTAGACCTGACTTGGTATCATTTTGTTTTCTATGCCACCAATTAATTCACATTCTTACTTAACAAGTCAATTATACTATAAGGAAAGTAATTAGCACTGTATGAATAATATGTGCATAGCTGTCAAGGAAGAATGTCATTTAAAGCCAAAGCAAAATTTAACATTTCTCCCTAGGTAACAATGATGTACTAAAACATGTTCCTGTAACCCTGAAAAGATGGCTTTATTTATTAACTCTGTGCTTCATTGATGAGCTTCTTGGCCTTTCCAGTCCCCTCTTGCTTGTTGCTTGTTTTCCAGTATGTACATTTATTTTCTGAGAAAAATAAATAAACCTTACCCCTGCTTGGTGTAAAGTAGCAAGAGAAGCAAATGTTGAGAAATAACACAAGGAGCCCTTCTCCTCAGAAGTCAAAACAGCTGTGCAAGTCTAATACAATGAAACTATCACTACAAGGATCTGACCTATCACACAAATGGTGAAGTTGCACACAGAAGGAGCTCCAGTTAATCAGATAGATTACACTGTTGAGTAGGATTTGCATAGATAATTATTTACAACATTTGGGCCCTGAAAATGCATTTAAAATACAAAGCTTTTTTTTCATTTTGTAAAAAGTCCCTAGGATTTTAGGTAATCTCCCCAGTTATTTAAACAAAGATGGGCGTCAACCCAATTAAACCGAAAAATATTTTTGCTTGCCTGTATGTAAATGAGGCTGAAATGAGAACGCACTTGAACACATTCAAGCATGGTGGGAAGAGGATTTTCAACATTTTTGTTGTTTTAAATAGCAGTTCTCTGACAGTTTAGCCTGTCATTGATCTGACTTTTAAAGATTAAATAGTAATAATTCTTGGCACTAGTAACTTTGCTTTTACTAAGAGCTGTATAAACATTAATTAATCCTCAGGCTTAAGCCTTCAGAAACAAAAAGTTCACAATGCTTTTTCAAGCATTTTCAAGCAAATCTGACTAGGAAACTCACAAGTATATGATTTATTTATAAAAATAGCTTGAGCAATTTCTGGTTATAAATGGAGCCATTTCCAAACAGTGTGCCTTAGATAACATCATAAACATATTTTAAGGTTTGTAATAGCTAAGATTATCAAAAGACATTGCACAGTTATACTGACATCAGTTTCCAACAGCTGTCATAACAAGAGCAGATCTATCTCACAGTTGACTGGGGGAACTGTGTTAGCATTTGAGATATGGAGATAACAACTTCCTATTGCTGTACAATTTCTGCTTCCACATCAGATATGTCACGCAACTTAGTCTTATCAAAGGGGTCAGCTGAAACTGCTTTCCAAATATTTCTTTTTTGCTTTCTCCATTGTAGTGAGAATCTTTGTACTAGTTCTAACAATTCACTTCTTCAATTTCCTGAGAAGCATCATGATTTAAAACAAAGTAAACAGTAAAATTTTCAACATCTTTCAATGATGAATGGAACTAATTCATCCATTTTACAATCAGAGGAAAGATTTTACATGCTACAACAAGGACTTCAACTTTTAAGCTTCAGTGTTGCAGACAGCACGTTGCTCTGAGTTCATTAGCATAGTTACCCACTCTCTGATGAAAGTCTTAATGCTTTTTTATATGGTAATCCTGAGTGTTTAGTCAACACCTCAAGAACTCTGGGATATTTTAATACCTTTGTCTAACCATACTACTTTAAGACAAGTATCTGAAACATACATGATGATTCTACTAAGAAAAACTCACGCAGTAGTTTCACTGGTGGCTCCAGAAAGCAGATAATCTACAAAAGATGGTCTGTAAATAGTGAGGCTGTGTACAATGCTCAGTGCTGTGCAGCAGCTGCTGTTCACAACAGATGCGCTGCTGCGGCGCCGCAGTGTGCCATTCCTCACTGACATTCCAGCCGCTTGCTGAGCTCCTCCTGGCAAGGATCCTGAAGCAAAGCTCTTCTTTGAAGGCCCTTCAGAAGATAATTGCATGAAAACCCCTGTACATTCTGAGTTGTTCGGGTTTTGTAATTGAAAACAACTAGTTTCACAGCAATCATTTCTCTCTTTGAGCACAACTTGCTGGATTTCAATAAGCACTCCTTGTTTTTAGAGAAGCCCATGTGGCTGGTGATCTTCAAAATTTTGTCTGTGAGGAGTTCCAAAAATTCTGTTTATTTGAAAACGCTTTACCTCCCAGTATAAGCATTTGTTCATCTTTTTCAGAGTCTAACCCAGTTCCTTGTGTGTCCATACAGTTGTCTAGACTGTAAGTGGATCATTAACCTTTTCATTAGAAGTAAAACTAAAGACCTGAAATCCCTGCAGCAGCAGTTCTTTTACCAAGGTGTCCAAGACTGGTTTCACCAATGTTAGAGCATCACTAACTTCAGAACAGCTCCTAATTTGTGTCACAGTAAGTAGCAGTAACACCCAACCTAGCGATGGTGAAAAATTTACTATCTGTGAAGGGCTGGATTTCTCCATTTCTCCGTGGATACTTGCATTTGGTATCGACACTGTGCTTACAGCTGGGTAACTAATTACCTGCAAATGGATGAACTATTTCAGGCTCTGAGCTAGCAGGGAAAAAAAAGCTGCTCAAGTACTTTGGGAAGGAGTGCTTGCAGAAAGGAGAATTTGCAGTGTGTTGTAGGAAAGCCTCTGTCATGGTTTTTGTGCGGGAGAGGTGGAAAGGGCTTTCCTGAGTTCCAAGGACTCATTCTACAGAGGTCAAGGGCCAGTTCCTTCAGAACAGCCCAGTAACCATAAGCCTGAGCTCCCTCTGAGGCGGATCAGCAGTGCCAAGGCTGCAGTCCCAAAGCTGGGCAGGGTCTGGAGGCAAGGCTGGGCACAGGAATGCCCTGCTAGCGCCTCACTTGTGATTGACCCTGGCTTCACACTATTGGTATGAGGCACACAGTCCCACTCATGCCCTCGGAGCGTGGACACACAGCACCATCCATCCATCCATCCATCCATCCATCCATCCATCCATCCACTCACCCATCCATCCATCCATCCATCCATCCATCCATCCACCCATCCCTCCATCCATCCATCCCTCCATCCATCCACCCATCCCTCCATCCATCCATCCATCCATCCATCCATCCACCCATCCCTCCATCCATCCATCCCTCCATCCATCCACCCATCCCTCCATCCATCCATCCATCCATCCCTCCATCCATCCATCCATCCATCCATCCATCCATCCATCCATCCACCCACCCATCCCTCCATCCATCCATCCATCCCTCCATCCATCCCTCCATCCACCCATCCATCCATCCATCCATCCATCCATCCATCCACCCATCCATCCATCCATCCACCCATCCATCCATCCATCCATCCACCCACCCACCCATCCATCCATCCATCCATCCATCCATCCATCCATCCATCCATCCACCCATCCCTCCATCCATCCATCCACCCACCCATCCATCCATCCACCCACCCATCCCTCCATCCATCCACCCATCCATCCATCCACCCATCCATCCATCCATCCACCCATCCATCCATCCATCCATCCACCCACCCATCCATCCATCCATCCATCCATCCATCCATCCATCCATCCATCCATCCATCCATCCACCCATCCCTCCATCCATCCATCCACCCACCCATCCATCCATCCACCCACCCATCCCTCCATCCACCCACCCATCCATCCCTCCATCCATCCATCCCTCCATCCATCCCTCCCTCCATCCTGCCATTGGCTGCCCTGCGGTGACGCTCCGGGGCGGGCGGTGTTGCCGCGGTGACGGGGCGGGCAGGAGGCGGCGGGGGCGGCGCGGGGCGGGCGCTGCGGTGCGGCCGAGCCGCGTTGTGCAGGTGGGTGCGGAGCGCGGTGGCCGCGGGGCTCCGCGGGCTGGCCGGGCACCGGGGCGCGGTGGGCGAGGGAGGGATGGCGCAGCTCCGCGGGCAGGGGCAGGGGCAGGGGCAGGGCTGCCGGGCCGCTCCCGAGCCGCCCCCGGGTGCGCGGAGCTGCGGCGCGTCCTGCGGGTCTCGGCAGCCCCGGAGCGGCTGCTCCCCGCCCCGGAGCGCGGCCGACAAAAAGCCCTTGAGAGCTGGGCTTTCGTGTTCACCAGCGCTTCTCCTGTCTGCTGCATAAGTAAGCTGCTCTTTGCTTCAAACGATTTTAGAGCTGGAGTTGAAGGAATAGGAGCTCCTAACTTTTTGTTTTGGCTGGTAAGAGGTTTAAAAGCCCCAGTTACAGTTGGGTTTATTGAAAAGATTTTGATTGTTCGACTTATTTTCCTGATGTCTGTCCCCGTTTAATCTGACCTTGGACTGAAAGCTTTAACTGATGCTCATGAGAAAGCATTTACCACCTTTATATTTACAACTACTTTAGATGGATGCTTTTACTAAGTTTATAAAGTGGTCCAGTGGCATTTAACATGAGTAAGTGGCAAATTGATTCAATCTGTAGGTAGGTTTCTTAACTGCTGCATAATCTCTTTCGAGCACACCTTCACCAGGTGTAAAGCAAGTTACTTAGGTATGATACCTGGGAGCTTGTTACCATAAGAGAAAAGGGGTTGGGGTTTTGGGTGGGTTTTTGTTGTTGTTGTTGTTGTTGGTTGGTTTGTTGGGGTTTTTTGTTTGTTTCTTTTAGACTTAGAAGTAAGCTTCTTTATTAGTTTACTAGTAAGATGCTTAAAATGTCAGTTATGGAGGCAATAAGTCACTTCTTCTTACTTTCAACAGCTTGCAATCCTAATAAAACAGAGTGGTGTGAATGAAAGTAACTTATGTCTGTGGTTTTTAAGACATTGCATGCCATCCAAAACTGCTCAAGGGTGACTGGATAAATGTTGCATATTGGCATTTCACCATTGCAAGGTGTATTAACTGTATTCACCAACCCAATGTTTTATAATTCATGATCCCTAAAAATTAAATTGAAAAACAGCTATTAGTATATTTTGGTGTAAATGAAGCACGAATTTGAGATGGGTGAGATGTATTAAGCAGAAGGAGCAACTTTTTTTTTTTTTTTTTACCACAGTTTTGATGTTGTATGTGTAGGCTCATCAACTTTGGTGAGAGTGGGAGTTCTTGTGCGAGTCACAGGCTCTGATCTTCTAAAAAGCTTTGTTTATATGTAAGAAAAATGTTGCCACATTGCACCTTTGTTACAATATTTCACTCTAATGTCTAGTTAATGATAAGCTGGGTATGTTGAAGAACACAATGATAAACTGCTTTATCACCATTATTCCTGTAAAGACAAGTACTTCAATTAACATAACTTGAAGTGTGTGGTGCTCAGAAGGACCACAGGTATTTCCTGGCTGTATCTTGTGGTCCTCTCTTCTCATCTCCCTCAGCCCCTAAAATACATCTAAGTGTTTTTGATCACCAGCAAGGTTCTAACTTTAATCTGCTACCGTTGTCTTTACAAAATTAGAAATAACTCCATAGCTCCCTAATGCCGTACAATTTCATATATGACAGGTTCATAAAATACAGATCTTTTCAACGAGTGATGGATCTTATTATTTTAATGTGATGAACATGCCCTAGCTGACAGTATGGAGATTTTTCCCCCACGTTTCTCAGAAAAGTTGGAGAAAATGCGGTCAGACAAGACCTCATTTACTTCACAAAGGGGAAGACTACAAGGGTTGTGGGCAGGGTGTAAAGCGAAGGTGCTCTAGACCTGTGAGACAGAAATAACGATGTGCAGCCCTGTGGTGGAAGTTCTTGTCCCTAACTTGCTCCCTTTCTTTGTCTTTGTCATTGCAGCAGTGTGAGTACTTTCCCTTCTCTCATTTCGTGCCCCTGGGGCACTGACTCTGCTGAAGCCATCTGCCACTCCTTGTTTTATTGCCTGCAGTTGACAGCTGCGGGTGGGAAGTAGGTGGTTAGAAAGGAGCTGAGACCCTATTTGCTGGATACCAGAGACCTCTGTTGGCAAGATAAGATGATTATATTTCCATCCCTCTTTCTTACCCAGAACTTCTCAGAGTGCTCTGCCAGTGTTACAGACCGTGTGAAAAGCGGTCGTCAAGTAAAAATATCACATCAAATATGGGAAATTTCCAACACCTGGTTGTGAATTAACTGGGAATTCACAACTTCAAGTTAAGTGAATGCGAACTCCTCACCATTTCTAAAGTTTCCCTTGGAAGATGGATGATATTGACTTCAAAGTTTTGGTGCTTCGTGTCTGAGAGATCTGCCAGTGAGCCATAATTTAGTGATGCTACTTTGATTCTTGAGGTGGTGTGTCTTTCAGGGTGGAACTTTAAGTTTTTTTGGAGAGAAAAAAGGAATATTTTTCTGACTTTGAAACAAAATGATGAGTACTATTCAAGCAAGCTGGTAAATGTAAGAGTAAATTTTAGAGGGCAATGGATTCTAGAATCCTAAAGGCTGGAAGTTCTTACTTCCACCATGTTTCTAATTTATTTTTTATATTACCCTCTTTTTGCATATGTATAGTGGGCCCCAAATGACCTTAAATTATGCAACCACATTTTCTAATGCAAGTTCTCTATCCTGAGTTCAGTACATTACCAGTAGTGATTGCTTTTCCCTGAGTATTTTAGGCAAGCATATTACTGTTAACCTAATAAGGTGTATTTGGAATGATTTAGTGACCTCAAAAAACTCTGTCCACAGGTTTCTTTCTTCTAATAAAATCGAGTATAACTGAACTTGGCATTTTAAATATCAGTATCTGGACTAGAGCAAATAGTCTTTAAAGGTATGGAACCACTGTTTACTCACACATGTTTTAGAGGGCAAAATCTTCTAATAACTTCTTACTTGAAAGCATGAGGTGAATGGCTGGTGTCCAACAGACATCAGTATAATGCCCCTTGATATGAGAGAAGAAATTTGCCCAATGGCAACCTATTATTAAGTGCTGCAGTCTCTGCTTTTTAAGCAGGACTTTTGACCAAACTGGAGATTGAAACAGGAAACATGCAGCTGACACAGTTACCTCTCCTTTGGGACTTGCATTCAAAACAGTGAGTTATCAGTGTACCCTAATCATTAAGGTGCCTTTCAATTACTTTAATCAAAATGTTGTAATGAAAGAAAAATTTATTTGTCCTCATAACAATGGTTGTGTCTTGTACAGTAGGTAATTTCTTCCTCACACATTAGTCTGTATATAGCCTTTGGTGTTGTTTGGGTAGGAGTGGTGACAATGGGTACAGTGATGGCATGGCAGAGTACCACAGATATTCATACACATCTGCTGAAATTACTTAAGTGTGTTTTGGTGCTACTGAAGTGCTCTGAAGTTTAAGGTCCATAGATCTGCAAGCTTCTTATGGAATCTTTGTTGATTATAGGAGACATGTTATACAGAAGATATCTCATATCCTAGGCCTAAAGCCATAAGATCTCATGAAATTTGTAATGATCAGTCAAAAAGCTGAAGCTTGTTTAAGTGTAGGATAAATTGGAGAAGTCCTTGATAGTTGGATGCCAGCTGTAAAACACTTGGTTTTGAAAATTTACTCTGGGTTGTGGAACTCCTGGTGATCAGACTTGCTGAGAGCATTATAAAGGCAGTAGACTTTCTTTTAAATGGAGAATATTTCAGAGCTGCAATCAAATTGCACACCTAAGTGAACAAAATATGTTGTGGTTCTGGATGGTTTACCATGTGTTTTTTATGTTCTAAAAGTCTTTGAGGTACTTGCTATAAGAAGACTGTCTTATAATAGGGGAACTTCAAAACCAAAATACAAGATGTCAGCATGGCCAGCAGAGTTTTTAATATTGCTTTTTGTTCTGCATTGGCATTTGATTTTTATTCCATTTGTGACTCCAGACTACTAAAAGATGAAAATACGTAATTAGCTTTTTTTCAGTATTGATTTTGGTAAGTTGTATCAATATTAAAAATTCAAGTTATTGGAGAAAAGGCATAGGGTTAATATACCTGAATTACATTAAGCTAATATATTTCTATTGAAAATAATTAGTTTGCAGGGCAGTTAATTGGGCTGTTCTTAATTTTCTTTGTTTTTTCCATGCTTCAGGTGACTTGCACAGAAAAAAATAGTCTTCTTAGATTATGTTACAGCTCCATATTTTGGATTACTAGGCTTAGTACAGCTCACTGGTATTTTTTGCATTGAAAACTTTATGTGAAACTTGACACAAAAGTATACAATTATTACACTCTTCAGTTTATTTTTTGTATTTTTTGTACACGTCTATTTTCAGAAGCAAAAGTAAACATTGAAACTTAAAACTTACTTTTAACCTTAGGAAGAATCTTGGTTTTGAACTTTTGGTGGTATTCTACAGATGGTCCTAACTACATTAGAACTCTACTATGATTTAGCTATTTTTTAATTATTAAGGAATATATATGATTTGGAGTAATCACTTGACATTCAAATCTAAGAAATTCAATTATATTTACGACTTTATTCCCTTGAATACTTCTGTAAAGTTTTATCTCCTATAGCAATTAAGAAAGCACATTAAATATTTATTTTTTCCACTAAACAGTATTACACGAAATCAAAAAGTTGATGGGGATTTTTTTTCCCAAATCCCATTAATTTCAGCATGATTCTTTGAATCAATATTTAATTGGTTTATTTCACTTAACTCTTAGACTTTTAGGTTTGGTGTCTTCTCTGAATCAAGTGAAGTCCAGCTTGTTTTACAGGGCTGCATTTCTGTAATGCAGCATAAAGTTGTTTATTGTATTACAATTCTTAGTTATTTTTAAATTTCTTCACATATTACTCTTGAATTTCTGTAGCATTCCAAAGGAAATTAACAGCAAAATTGAACAGGATCAAAATTAAGACTTTCTTGATCCTTATTTCAAGGTTACTGAGGTGCAAAGTCTCACAGTTTGTCTCTTATCTAATCTGGTTTTACTTAGAAGATATTCAGTTACTTTTTGGCAAGAATATATAATGTATAGTGTGTGTATTTGCTCATTTTATATGTTTCAAAAAGCAGAGGGTAAACATTTCTTGAAATTTCCAAGTTCCCTTAACTGTGTTTTTACTGTTTGCTCTTTGCTATTACTAGAAATTGTTTTGGTTTTGCATACCTATTTTTTTTCAGCATTAGAATTGTTGGCTTCTCATGATTTCATAACTTTTAAAATCTGTTGACTCTCCTTTTCAATTTTTCTAGTTGTTCAACAGTACTTTTTGCATGAAGCTGTGTTTTGGTCCTCCAGAATTATTTCTGAGATTTTTTAATTTAATGTTTCTTGCCTTAATTTTTTCCCCTCAGACTAAAAAAAGAAACCTATGTCAAATGCTATATCTGTATGTATTCATATTCCTTGAGACTATGTCTTCTTTTTTACCCATGTTGACATGCATTTAATCTGGTAATTGTCATTGGCCCGTAGACCATTACCATCACAAAGTGAGAAATAACCATAAAAATGTCATTTTGGCTTTTCCATGGAGTGCTGTCTGCCACATCTTTACCTGCTCTGTTCTTTTTAGCAGGCTTTGCTCTTTTTACACTTCAAAATAGAGTTTATCTTCAAAAATGTCAACAGTGACACTGAAGTATACATTCTTATTGATTAGAATTCATTAACTAGGGTATTCATGCAGTAAAATCTGGAATTGTGTATTAATTATGTTCGTTCTGGTTGTATATTTTTGAAAGCCTATTATTCTTGCATGCTGAAAAGCATTTTGCAATTATTCCTAATGTTTTTCTCTGTTATTTTCTTTTTGTTTTGGGTTCCATCCTTTCATTTGTCAGTCTCTACTCTTAAATGATAAGAACTACATGGCATATTTGAAGAAATTTATTTTTGTCTGTTGATCATGTACTTAGCTGAGAGTTTAACAAGCAAGAAACATGTTAGGGATGTTAGATTAACAAATTCTAGACTGATTGGCATCTCTTCTTGTAAGATTTAAAATTACAGAAACTTTGTGTTTGTCTTGTCTTCAAAAGCCATATGATTTTTAAAGCATATGCTTGTTGTTTAGCAGCTTCCAGAAATCCATGTGAAAATGTTAATGACATTGACAGATTGTTTAAATTGCAGGTCACATATCCATCGTGCTTCATGACACTTGGCATGTCAAAATGCAATGCAAATATAATGATTTTTTCTTTTTTCCCCCCTTTTATATTTTTTCCAGGGAGAAAGGCTTAATCACAAGAAATGGATGCTAAAGGATTACAAGGAGATGATAAACTGAAGGTGCTTGTCATTTTCCTAGCATATTTGGTAAGTTAAAGATTAATATTTTTTCTCCCATGTTGAAAAATTGTACTAAGCACAGAAACTGTCTTTTGTTTTACACATTACAGCTGACACCAAAGGTCTTCAGATGCTGCATGCAGACAATTGCTTACACATTTTATTGATTTGCACTTAAGCTTGGTCCACTGGTTCATATAATTTTTGGCTGCTCCACACACACAGTTACAAAATTTTACCTTGTGTGAGCCTCTTCATGGACAAAGGAGTGGACTAGGACAGAAAACAGAGGTGAATATAGTGCTGTGGAGGTGATACTGCATCACTTCAGAGGTGGCCATCTCTTACTGCAGTGTGCTGTATACAGAGTTTAGGTGTTTGGAATATTCAGTTTATGGACAGAATGTAGCATAGCACACATTGCCTGCTCAGTGTACTTGGCTCTGGCTTGCTGTAGAACTAAGGGTAATTAATAATTCAGAAAGTTATTTTTAAGATAAAAACATGGACTTATTTCTCAGATTTATTTTGATTAATTTACCCTTTTTTTGGTTTTGTTGTTGGTTTTTGTGTTTTAGGTGAGTAAGGTAATTTGTGAGACTGGAGACTGCAGAGAACAAGAATTTAGGGACCAGACTGGAAATTGTGTCCTCTGCAAACAATGTGGGCCTGGAATGGAACTCTCAAAGGTAAGGAAATCATTATTTCTTGAATTTACTTAATTTCTGATAAGTGCATTTGTGTATGTGATCTAAAATAATGGATATCTCTACTTAACGTGAAAATATTTACTGTTTTTCAAGAACCATGTTATCTGTTTCATTTTATATAAAATGCTCAGTTCAGAAAATTATGATGCCACTAATAAAGTAGGCAGTACCATCTGGATGGGCTCTCAAATTATTTTTTTAAAGGTGAGTTAGTGCAACAAAGGAGGGAAGAAACTACAAAGGGGGAAAAAAACCTAATTCTTATCTTTATGCCATGTAATGTAATTGAAAAAGTTGAGGCCAGAAAAATACATGATAATATTTAGAAAGCACATAAGTTTTTGTTAATATAATGGAGAAAGAAAGACTATTGTGAATCTTATGTAATTGTACTTTGCTTTTATAACAATTGCATCTCTTGGAAAAGAAAATCCCCATAAAAGTTTTTTAATTACTAGGTTTTTAGGACTGTGGAAATGAATCAGTGGAGATGAATGCTGGCTGGGATTATGGGCTGGGATTCAGTAGAACTAGAAAGTTCACTTGGCAAAATTTTCAACAGTGTTCCAAGTCTGAATGCAAGTCATGAGGGGGATCTTAGTTGTTTTCAGTTCAGAGAATGCAGGTGCTGTGCATGAACAGGGATGGAGAACAGTGAAGGAAGACAGCTGAAAGAAGAAGTAGGCAGGGATATGTTGGGATTCACTAACTCAGTTATTGAAGAGGAAAGAGAACAAAATGAGTTATGGGTTTTGGGAGACTGGATGTCTTGAGGGAGCAAGTGTGTCCTGCCAGAGACATGAGGATGGTAAGGCAAAAAAGGGTGCAGGGTGGTGTCAGGAAGGGTGAGCAGACCTATCCAGACTCATGTGTAAAACTCTTTCTTCAGTGTCCAGCTCCAAACCCACATCTTGCCCATTGCTGGAGTGTGATCTGTGACCCTGACACAGTGTGCACCAGATCCATACCTGAGAGGTGGGGCCAAAAAGAGCATGGCCTTTGCAGAAGGGCAAACTGTGCCTTGTGCTTCTACTGGTAGTGTAAAAAGGATGGTGAAGGTGGAATTTAGGGTGTTTAGGGGAATTGGAAATGTTTCTTTGGAAAAATCATTAACATAAACCATTAGTAAGTTTGGTATTCACACCAGACTGTTCAAACTGCAGGGGAAAAAGAAGCTTTCAGTTTATGGTTCTATAGTTCCTATGATGTTCAGCTCTGAAAAAAGCACAACTTAAGCATTGTGGCTTGTGTGTGATTTGAAGGGATTTACTGAAGTTGAGTGACACATTTTCTCTATCTCTTGACCCCCTGTGGTGAGTGGTCAGTGCATTAACAGAAATGTTTAGTTTCACACTTTAGTTGGAGTCCCTTTGTGTGTTGGGCACTATTAGTTAAGGTTTAGTCACACAAGCAATGCTGTTAAAGCAGGGATTTGTACATGACTTAGGACATGGATGTGGTTTAGTTTGGATTTTTTCAGATTGGCCTTAAATTAGGTTCTAGGGGGTGTTTAATTTGTAAAAACACTTGTAAACATGGCACTTCATAACAGTGGGCCAGTACTATGTGCATTTATATAGCCAAAAATATACTTATCTAGCTGGCAAATAAAACCCAAAAACTAATAAAACTAAGGCCCTCAGTAATTACATTCTATTTAATAAAGAAACACTAAACTAAAACAGCAAGGTTATAGTTTGCAATAGTACACTATTCAAGTTATGGTTTTGTTTCACCAATTTTTGTTTACAATCTGATAGTCCCTATTATTAGGACTAGTTTGATGTTTTTGAAAATATGAATGCTTGATTCATTTCACTTTGTAAGCAATTACTTCTCACAGACAGTAATAGACTTTCAAAAATATTTTTTCTTCTATGCTAGAAATGAAATAACAGATTTTGCTCAAACCTAAACAAGTGGAATCATCATTTCCTCCATAAATAGAGGTACCATTTTCTGTGAATCATAGTGAAGGATGTGATGCTGTGGCTGTAACTGAAATGTGGTTGAAAGTAGTCATGTAGAACTACAGCTTGAAGCAACAAATACATGAAGTCAAAGGTCAGAACTCAAAGGGAAGAGGCGTTTAATGATACACTTGGAGTAATTTGCAGCCCAGGAGAAGTTTTGTTTGCTTGATTTTTTTTTTTTTTTTTTTACATATGGGAAGGCAATGATATAGTAATGCTATAGTTTAATAACAGCTTCTTAACACTAAATAAGGTGTCAGTTTTGCTATTAAATATTTAGTGCTCATGGATAAAACTAAATACATGAGCATGATGGTGTGTGTAAGTGTAGAGTAAAATACACTGTTAGTGATGGGGGTTTTTGTTCAGTTCCCCCTGAGGGTTTTAAGCAATTGACAGATAGGTTTCTTTCTTGTTTGTAACAAAACACATCAGCCTATACTGTTGAATGCAAAAGCCCAGCTTTTATCATCTTGTGAGTGAGAAATTACTTTATCTCAGTTACAACCTAAATACATAGTTTTCCTTCTTTTCATGACTGACTGTACAGAAATACAGGGCAAAAACCCAGCTGTGAGCATTTCACCTTTCTAAATTAGGGAAATGTTGTTGCCCTTTCCTTAAATTCATGAATTTATGCATAAGACACTAACATAAATCAACTTGCCCATGGTAATGCAGGAATCTTTTGGTAAAGCAGAGTAGACAGAGACTGTAGAGTGGAACAGAAACTTTCTCTTCACAAGGCACCATATGGACAGGATAAAGGGTGATGGGCACAAATTGTACCAGGAGAGTTTCTTTTTTACAGTGAGAACATTGATTCCCTGGAGCAATCTCCTCAGAGTCCCCATCACTGGGAGCTTTTAGGATGCAACTGGACAGGGTGCTAGATCAGCTCAGTCTCTGGCCCATGGAAGTTTGAATCAGATGTTCTTTCAAGGTTCCTTCTAACCTGCCTGCTCTGTGTTTCCATGGTGAGTGTTTTAATTTTGGTTGCAAACCAGTGCTCAGTCTATTGGATTGACCTTCTTGTACAGGTAAACTTCAGAAACTAAACCCTTGATAGCATGAAAAAAACCAAAACCAGCAAAAAACCCAGCCTTATTTCATGTAACTAATCTAGACCATTCTTTTCAGCTTTTGATGTCACAGTTAAATATGGCTCTTTTTCAAAAATGTTTTCAAAGTCACTTTTTCTTCCTTTAAGTAAGAAAGAAAATAGTACCACTCTCAGCTTTTCCTGTCTGATTGCCTATATACTGTTCTAACAACAATGCTGCAGTGTTACATTAGTTAGCTTAGAACTAAAATCCATTGATCACTTATATTAACTTTATTTTTTATTAAGGACTTCTAACATTGCATCAGAAGAAAGGAAGCTTTATGATTGTGTCAATAGAATTGATGGGGAAGAGAGTGAAAGCTGCTTCTCATGTTTTTTTGCTTCTATTTGTTAATTTTTTTTTAAAATCTCTGTATAGCCTTTTTTCATAAGCATGTGTCTTTAGAATGTTTGTGAAGCCTTTGAATCACTGAATTAACTTAGTTTTCAGTGTGTGCAGTCTTTGTTTCAGGCTGGTTTTTTTTGTTTGGAGGTTTTTTTGGTTTTTTTCTTTTTTTTTTGTTAAACAGTGCTTTCTTCTGGGTAGGAGACTGAAATGGTTGTGTTGAATCAGAAGGAAGTGTTTGCCTCATGTGGCTCAGCATCATTGCATTTCTCATTCATTTAGAGGATAGCAGAGCTCATGTAGTTAAGCACAAATCATTTAGTATGTTTCATTCTTTAGGTGGCTTCAGTTTGCCAGTGCCTGAATAGTCATTGGTTTGGCTTGATAGTAGCAGCCTTTCATCCTATCTTATATACGTTTCTGAAATAAATCAATCCTTACATATTATTGAAATTTATGCAAATCACAATTAATGCAGGAAAAAAAGAAACCTGTGATGTAGTTTGTGTTTCAGCCTTTTTCTTAAAAATGTTCAAGTACAGAAATAAGAATCCTCCCAATCCTTTCAGGATCATTTTTTTGAAGTTATCAGCTGAGCCACTACACTGAGGACAATATATTACAAGGAAGGAATAGAAAGGAATGCCAAGGTGAAGGAATAGAAAGAAAGGAATCACCAAGAGGTGAGAGTGCCTGAAGCCAGCCCTGCCATCAAGTGAGCCATGATAAATCCTGTCACTGAGAGCCAGCTGCTGTACAGAGAGGCAGCCTGGTGCTGCTGAGGTGTCACAGCTTGCTTCCTTCTACCAGGCATATGGTGGAGAAAGAGGAGACCTGTGTCAGAAAAGGAACTGTGAGTTAGGCAGGTGCTGTTTGAAGCTGCTCCTGGCTGTGACAGTGCTCACACAAGAACATCAGAGTGCTCATGTGCTGTCACAGTGAAGCCACCAGGAGCAGCTGCTGCCAGGTTCAGCAGCCACTCCTAACTTTCCAAAGCAAGAGAGCTGCTTGTGGGGGAGCCTGCCAGATCTCAGCTCAGGAGAGGCCAGCATGTTTCTGGAAACTGGAGCAGCTGCATGTAGGCATGTCAAATCATCTTCACTGGGAATGGAACTTTTCTGACCCTGGCTGTGCACTTGGACACAGCAGCTAAGTCTGATGTTTGCAGCATGCTGTTGCAGCCTGTCCTGCTCAGAGACTTCTGCTGATGGATCAGCTCAGTTTTGGATTCTAGATGAGGCTGACCCACAGCCTGAGGTGCTTTAAGAGGCTAAACCTGTGTGCTATTTAACAAGGCCATGTACTCAAAGGTATTAGGAAAACTTCATTTCCCAGCACCAGTACAGTGCCACAACCTGTTCCATGACCTGACATCAATTATAAATGTCTTAATGCTTGGAAGACTTTTTCTTGTGAATACCCAGGTATTCTTGTAATCATCATGTCATAAGTGGAACTGCTCTGGCTGTGATGTCTAAGAACTCACATAGGTTGTGGGTAATCAGTGCAACTAGAGACAATTCTGAAATGTACTTGCAGATTATGATCTTAATGATGCCTGAAAGCATTTTTTAAAATGAAATTTGAGGTTATTTTAATTGAAATAATGTTTAAAATCTAATTTACTGTTCTTTTGCTGTCTGTGCTGGATTCAACTTTTAGGGAGAAACCATACCACTTAACTCCAGTACCCTTTATAGTCTGCTAGACTTATGGTTGTTCTGTCTGGATCAGTGTTTGGGTAGTACACAGTGAAAGAAAATTTTAACTGTGGCCTGGTAGTTCTTGAAGAGATGCATTATTCTGTGCATTTAGCCAGAAACAAAATTCTGAGTTTAGTTAACTAGTTTGCTACAGATTCCTAGGCAGCCTTGAGCAGACACCCCTCTTGAAACACTCCTGAGTTGTTCTGGAGATACAGAAGTTAAAGGTAAAGAGATGGAACATTACTGTGATAATGAAAGCTGTATAGGTATCAAGAAAATTGAGGTGCATTTGAATTTTGAAGATTCTTTGTAACTAGCTTGAATTCAGTTTTCTAAAGAAGTGTTTCAGTTTTTACAGCTTGTACTGTGTATCTTTCGAGAGAGAAAATTTTCATTAATTGAAAAGGGAAAGGGAGGAGTGTGCTAAGTGTTCACAGAAAGCTTTGCAACAGCAAAAATAAAGACAGCATATATTTGTGCTTTTTATTATGGCACACACAAAAAAAAAGAATGCTTTTTTGAAATCTAGCTAATTGATATTACAAATTTTATTTCTCCTTTTTTTAGTCCTAAGATCAAATGCTACAGGAGATGAGCTCTCTTTTAAAGTTAAGAGTGGGAGGATGGAAAGGGTGAGGGGGAGTTGGGAACTATTCAGCTCTCATCAGCCATATAACTTGACAGCTTTGTAAATAGAACAGTAAGAAAACTGGTGCACATCAGTTTTGCACATGTACTGATAAAAGATGAACAGTCAATTGTTTGTATCTTTGCTGGACTGCTAAATTATAAAGTCCAAAATTTCAAAGGGTTTGAATCCATCATCTAAATCATATCCTTCAGTTTGGGGAATGTGCTTAATTATGAGCACAGATCTGTTTGAAGTTCTGCCTGGTTTAAAAGCTTAAATATTTATTTGCACCTGCCAGGCAGTTAACTACCTCAAATATTATATGAACATAAAAAGCACATACATAAAGTTTTAGTTGTTATGAATTGGTATCTGTGGAATTCCTGGCAAGGGCTTAGAAGTCATCTTTGAAAAGATGGGAGACTGTAAATTCCTTGGGCAGAAGATTTCTTTATATTGCATCCACTATTTTTATAGCTTTAAAGCAAAGCATTCCACGATGCAGAAGATCACTAGGATGTGTCCATACATCCAGCTATAGCAGAGCAGATCTGATCTAGAAACAACTTACTCAGCTTTGGTAGTTCAGGCCAGTGAGTGAAAGCATTTGATTCTAACTTTATTTCCTGCCTGGTTTTGTTGGTTTTTTTCATCCAAAGCTTCAAAGGTAGTCTGGAAAGGAAAACTTATAATTAAGTTAATTCAAGCCTTATATTTGAAAGTTTGATAGGACTTGGGAGGGACTGATTCCAAGTGATTTATCAAAAGATCTGGATATATATGATTTAACAGAGTTGTATATATTCCATGTATATTCCATAACACTGCTATTTGGATAAGCTAACTAGAAAGAATAGGTATTTAGAAAGAGTATGTTAAAGATTAATGATATTCAATGAAAAATTTATTTAGACTTACGGAGAGCAAAATCTAACACAAGTTAGTCTGGTTCCAGTCTCATGTAGCTTTGTACACAGTCTTACAATTACAGAAATTAAATGGAGTCTAAAAATTAACACAGGAATATACAGCTACAACTGACATAGCTTTGGCATTGATTCCTAGTAGAAACTTAATTTGAAATAAAAGGGTATAAAATGTTCTACATCTGAAGAAAGTAAAAAAAGAAAGTAAATATTTTTCTATTTTTTTAAAACTTTTTGCCTACCAGCTTTAACATGGTCCCAGTATATCACAGGAGGACCATGCTGTACAGTGCATGACACTGTAGGATGTTTCTTGCTGTTACTGACTGCAATGATTTGCCTGCCTGCTCCTTGATCTGAAAAATACTCACTCAGTATTAAACTACATTTCAGCTAAAAGAAAGCAAAACAAACTAAAAATTATTAAGTTTGTGGATCTAGAGACAAAGGAAGAAGACTATTTTTGGTGTCTTTTTGTAGTTGCTTTGGTTAATTGTTCATTTTCTCCATATTTGAGGGCTTGTTCTTCAGGGGAAAGTTTTTTCTTATCATAAAGGAAAAATAAAAATTCTTAGAATGTCCTGTAAAATGTGTCTGTAGATGTTTACTGTTACTTTATCATTGCAAGTTAGAGGCACTATAAAATGCATATTGGCCAGTTTGATCACAGAGCTTGTCCCATAGATGCTTTCTCATCACAAAGCCTTGGAGAATCCAAATGTGCTGGATCTTGGAGAGTCTGAGCGTGTTTCTAAAGTTTAGAAGTTTTTATTGCAGCAATATGGTTAGGTTGGTGACTTTGGAAAAAGTTTTTTATATGCATCAAACACCTGCATCATGCATGCTTATATGCATCAAACTGGTGGAAACCTTCTCTGAAGTTGCCCCAGTTGAAGATTTCTACAGCTTTCCCATTGGGAAAATGCCCTATTCCCACTGAAAATACATTCTGGGGAACAAGGTCCCCAAATAGTGCCTTTCCTAATAAGCTATTTCTGGCAATTTGTTGTACTCCCCTTGTGGTTTTGTGATGTATCACTAATGCATCAAATCAAACTTCAAAGTACTGGACAAAATTGATAGAATATTTGGATGATAAGAGGGAATAGCAACTTCTAGTAACTTGATAATTCCTAAGAAGCTGATTGATAGCTCTTGGTAATCAGTTCATAGGATTCAATCCCCAAACTACCACACATGGCTTGGTGTTCATCTTTGCAGCTTGTCCATTGTATTAGATGTCCTTTTGCAAATGAATGGAAATAATGCCTTTAAACCACTAAATTTGGCAGAAATAACCAACCATAACAGTATTGCTTGTATACTAAAATATTGTTTCTCCCTGTGATCTGCAGATCTATTAAACTTTTCCAACAGTTTGAGAACTATTAGAACTGTAGTGGCTTGAGTTTTTGAGATTCTCAGTGGCTAAGCAACATTTCATGCCTAGCTGATGGTCATTAGCCACCTCTGGTTTATTTGGTAACAGAAGTCCTAAGCTTTTGAAGATCAGTGCACTCTCTTTGGCAATTCACTTTGTTCACCTTAGCTATGAACCTGGATATCAAAGTGCTTCTTTGCTGTTTTTGTAACTGAGTAAGTGCCTTTATACTTCACTTGTCCCGGTTTCTTCGCTTTCACATGACTGACCTAATTAAAAAACAGACAGCTCAATAATTCTACCATAAGCTAGTAATAAAGAAACTGTGGGAGTCCTTGAAGCCCTTTATCATTCAAATACACAGTGGTTTCATGAATAAAGTGGATGACTAAGTATTACTTATAGAAGTAAGGGAGATTATTAGCAGTGGAAGACACATTTGAACTTGCTGAAAGGATGGCTTTTGTCTCCAGAAAGACCTACTCTGAGTAATAATTACACTAGGTCTTCATTTCATCCCAGCATTCCCTTCTTGTTCATGCTTTCAGTGGCTGAATGGCTGCCTCTTGCTCGTTAATCCCTGCAGGAATGCGGCTTTGGATACGGGGAGGATGCACAGTGCATGACATGCAGGCCAAACAGATTCAAGGAGGACTGGGGCTTTCAGAAGTGCAAGCCCTGCCTGGATTGTGCCCTGGTTAACCGCTTTCAGAAGGCCAACTGCTCTGCCACCAGCAATGCACTATGTGGGGACTGTTTACCAGGGTAAGACCATTTCTGAAGATGAGACTTGAACAAAGTCCAGCCTAATCTACATCAGAATTGCTTGTTCATGTTGTCTGGATAAATGTTGGTACCCTTTGTGTATGAATGAAGGTCCTGTGTTCTAATCTTGGCCTTGCTGTATTGTCTGAGCATGTAGTTTCTGAATTGCTGTAGTAATTACCTACAAAAATGGTTTTATAATTATCTACTTGGTCTGTGAGAGTATTGTCTTTACAGCACCTGAGCAAAATACCTCAAACAGTGTTGCTGGTGACTTACTTCATTGTTATAAATTATTAAACATTTAGAAACACGCACAGCTACCTCCTTCAAAAATGATCACATTATTCAATTGGATTATTTCCCCTCCTTAGGTTAATGCCTAATAATTCTCATGCACATATGTTCTTAGGTCAAAAGCAGTGGCTGTGGTTCACTGTCTGAAATTTCCTTCACCTTTCCTTCTTTAAAAATTCATAAAGCATGATCCTGGTTAAGAATCATAAATGAATCAGAAAGAATTGTTTGCTGAAACTGTTCTTATAAATCACGAGCAGTTCCTAGTTTTTTGTTCTGTCATCCCAAACCTCTGTTGCTAATTTTATCTGTTTGTAGCATTAAATCTTCAGATCTCTAAAAGGCTGGTTTTCACATTGCTTCCAAGTCCTCATATTATAAGCACCTGCCATGAATTTGTAAAAATTTGTTTTTTTGAACTAGTAATTCAACTAATAGGAGTAGTGTATGAGAACTGATTTGCAATTGTAGCAGCTTTTTTATTTTCAGAGTGTATTTTCAGACATGCTTAGTTGTTCATGCATTTGTTTAGTATCTATATTTCAGCTGTTCTATTTTATTTATATATTTATTTTTATTTATTTTTTTAAAATACCAGCTATCAAATACCTGAACACTGTTGAAGCTTCTGCCATTATTCCTTCTCAAGCCAGAAGTGAAATAACTTTGCTTAAAAGCACTCAGTAAATGTTTGGTAACTAACCTTAGCTTAAGTCACTGTTCAAGAAGAGCAGCCCCAGGCATTATAGATTGTGAGTAACCTCACAACCACTTTTGATACTGCTTGCAGCTATGTGGTGAATTGATTTATGATCTTATGGCATATTAATATATATGTATTGTAGGGCTTCCTTGGCTGTCAGCAGGGAGATTATTTTCTTCTTCTGTAAACAATATACACTGAATTTTTGAAGATGAAAAAGAAGCCACATTATGACATGAATTAAGGATAAATTAAAGTAATTCCAAAGGAGGACCTGGGAATGCTTCTCAGTATTCTGGTCTAGAATGCATCCTAGATAGAGTAAGTTTTAAAATGAGAGCTGCTTCCACAACCTGAGTTTCCTGGCAGTGAAGCTGGAAGCAGGAGGAGGGAGGCAGTCATGACCATGGCAAGGGTAGTCATGGGACATCTGCTCTGGATGTTTTGGGAAGCAGAACTGTAGGACACACCACCCCTCATACCTTCCTTTAGTTTAGATGCTGCCAAGCCAATGGAGGATATAGCTCCCTAACCAAGTAGTTTAGCTGATGTTTTACCTCTCAGCAGTCTTATTTATTTCTGTTTTGCTTGGGTTTCCAACATGCCATTCTCTACTGTTCAGGTTCAAAACTCTACACTGAGCTAAAAACAAATATTAACACATTTTGTTCAGAGTGAATGATCACAGTGACCCCTTTGGCCTTGCAGCCTGTGGATCTGTTTCTGTTCACATTAAGGCAGGAGTTTCTTGAGCAGTTGGAAAGCTGTTTGCTTTAGCTGATAAAACTTCATACTTTAATGACATTTACAGTGCTAGGAATATAACATCAATAGAGTTAGTGCCTTTTATTTAATGTGGCACTACTGCTACAGTAAACAATTCATGTACTCATCTTGAACAGGCCACTGCTGCTGATCCTGTCTTAGCACTAATGGGTGGCTGAAAGACAGACAGACCTACTTAATTAGGAGCTGTAGGCAAGTTCTTTAGAGGATATCATACATAAAAATTTGAAATACAGCAATCTAAAGTTCTGGTTTTTTTCTTTGGTGCTACTCTTGCTCCCTGTTTGGGACTGTAGGGTTTTGCCAGTCACTGCAGTGAGGGCACTCTTCAAACATAAGCTCAGCAATAAAGTTCTTGAAGGGTCTTTAAATAAAATGTCACTGATACCCAGCCTGTTGTATATTTTTAGAGGTGATAATTACCTTGTGATATATAGATCAAGCATTTCACTTTTATTTTGTAGACCTGTAACTAAGCTTGCATAAGGTAAGTTCTTAATGCATGCCCTGTATGTTGTGATCTGCGTGGAAAATGGGATGTTGATTTCTGTGTGAAATCTCCAGAATTGTTTATTTCTTCTGTGAATATATGATTATAGGGACTGTGCATTTTCACTAACAGAGATCTAGAAGTTTTCTTCATTTATGTTACATCTGTCTTGTACTATTAATTAATAAAGGCTGTACTTTTGTTAACTTTTATCTTCTTCTATTTCCTGATTGTTTGCATTGAGACACAGATTGGCAAAACTTGCAATTATAGAAAATTTTTTTAGAACACCTGATTAATTTTGTGAGTAATAATAACTGGTTTTGATTAATCATTTTTTCTTCTATCTTCTAGATTTTATAGGAAGACTAAGCTTGGAGGCTTTCAAGACATGGAATGTGTTCCTTGTGGTGATCCTCCTCCTCCCTATGAGCCTCACTGTAAGTGCTGGTTTTCCTTCAGAGGGTTTTCTCTTTTAACTTTAAAGCCTGGCCAAAAAAAAAAAAAAAAAAAAATATATATACAGTTAAAAACTCTTTTTAAAGTACATTTTCTTGTCAGTAAATGATTTTGTTCATACATTTCAGCAGGTCCAGTACTATCATTGAGAAGTTCCCACAGATAGCCAGTCCCTTGCAGATAAACATTCCTGTCCCACCACGGGGTCAGCGAGTCTTGACTCCACTTCTGATCTTGTCTGATAAGCTTCTAATTTCTGTGCTAATCCCAAAAGAAAGGCAATCATCCTAGACCCTCTGCCAGCTGTCAAGTAGGGTAGTATTTTTCCTGATACCCAGAAAGGTATTTGTTGATACCTTTAAAAATATTTTTTTTACTAAGTTTACAGTGAGAGAGAAGGATATAGACAATAACTTTATATTCCTGGACACTGTTGAAAGTAAATAAGCAATTGGTTTCTCTAAATTTTTTTGCCAATGAGAGAATTAGAATATCTTCCAAAGGAGAGAACCTCTTTATTCTGTAGTAGAAGCCTTGTTACCACTTCTTCCAAGACTGTTGGGGTCTACATCACATCATGTTTTTAATTCAATGAAAAGAGTGAACTATTCTTTTTGTGTTTATTGCTGTTCTATTTTAGAAAATGAAAAATACATATGATTCAAGTTAATTATGTGGAAAATCTTGGGTTTACTTGTTTGTTTCTGTAACTGTGAAGTTATGTTTTAGGAGTCTAGTTTAAACAGAAACATTTTCTTGTAGAAAGAATAAATTGTCAGGTTCCTGAAATACTTTATGCTACTTTAAGAAATACACACTGTTTCTTATAAATATCCTTTCTCTTTTTTTTTTTTTTTTTAATTCTGTAAAATTAAAATAGAACCAATAGTATACTCTTGGGCATTAAACCCCTACTTTTCAATAGTTTTATATTGTAGTAACTTCAATTAAATAATTCTTCTTCTTCGGCATTTCATGTATTGCTTACATAGTCTTTTTTCAACTAAACCAAACTTTCTTCTTTTGTTTCCTTCCTAGTTTCAGTTGGGTAATAAACCTATAAAACAAGATTTTCAAACATTTTCCACATTAATAAAAACTTTTACTTTCAAAGACTGCAACATACAAAGCCAGTAAATCAGAGAATAAGTCAAATAAGTTCTAATGTTTGCAGCAGTAACTCATGCCCATGTATAACATAAGCCTAGAAAGTAAACTCAAAAATGTTCAACTCTTCTTGTAGTCTAGACAATATTTTAGAGTGTTTAGAAAGAATGTTCTTCATATCAAACAGTGTTGGGTTTCATGCCAAGAATGAAATGCTGATCTCAACTTACTGAAGTAAATCACTTAAATTCAGTAAGTTGTAGAAGTTATTTCTAGACAGAGTATCAACACAGGCCATTTCATATATGCATGTATTTTAATTCCTTCAAGTTTTTTAATTCCTTCAGTATTATCCCTTTCATCTGTTTTTACTCTTTTTTTATCTGCAAGAAAAAAAGTTAGTGAAATGTAAAGTGCAACAATGTTATTCTAATGAAGGACCTCTAACTCATAAATTCATTTTATGTGCTTTTTTCTCTTTTCTTGTTTGTTCCCTTCCAAGAAAGTATGCTCTTCAAACATGAGTTCTGTTCCCTAGCATAATCAAAGGCAGGAATGAAGAAATTATCTCCCTTAACATTCCACTTTGACTGTAATTAGTGACTTGTGTATTTCATATTTTTCAAAGTCACATATTATTTTGAAAAGGTGATGAAAGAACAGTTGCCAAGTCTTCTGAAATACCTCAGATTGTTTAGTTTACAGTGATTTGGCTTTATAGTAATTGAGCCTAAACTTGGATCCTAAATTGAACCATTAGAAAGCTATTACTCATTTTAAGTGGACAACAGACAACCCCATGGAAAAGAGCATTTTCTCTGGCACAAGCTGCAGTGGTAAATCAAGATTAGAGACTTATTTTTCCCTACTCTCATGGCTGGTCCAACACCTTTGGTTAAATAACAGCAAAGTTGTGAGAATTGGGAATTATTTCTAGCTTTTACAGAAGCAATAATAAAAGGTTTGAAGTCATTAAAAAGTTTATTTGCATACTGACTGCCCATTAAAATCCTAAATAACAGAAATCCTACTGTGAAGTACAGTTGCCATATGTCACTGTGGCTTGCAGAAGGCTTTTGTTCAGAATTTTTGTGTTGGCTCTTCAGGTTCTAGCAGCAGCTGCCTCAGTTTTGGAAAGTGTACATTCCTTTCTCTAGGAAGTTTTTCTTACAACAGCAGCTAAATGAACTGAAGCACTTTTGAGTTTTACTTAGCATCAAATAGGGGGGAATTTAAGTCCAAGTAAAAAACATGGTTCTGTAAGGGTACATAAATAATGGTGTGTAGAACATTTTCCATGTAATGCTGAAAAAGTTAGTGGTCTATTTCAATAATGGATGCATTTTGGTAGGTAAGGCTGCATTACTTGAAGCTGAGTGGAAACAGACCTTTAAGTGTGTGGGACAAGCTCTCAATGATCAGAGAGCTAAGTTCTGATTCTCTGCCTTCCTTATCCTCCTCTCTTTCCACTGAAACAGAAAGTCAAATATTAGTGCAGCTAGCTCTTAGGTTACAGATGAAAAGGAAAAGTTTAAATGTCCTGTTTCAATGAATTAATTGTCCTCCAAGGTGTGTGGCAATCTTTGTTTGCTTAAGAACATTACCATAAGGGCACAAAGGCTCACAGCCCCCTACCTGGACTGCATGTTAAAGCTGAGACATGGATCAAATTCTTTCTAGTAGCAGTTGATTATTACCCAGTTAGCTATAAATCTAAATACTTGCTTTTATCTCCTTTCTGTAGACATTTTAAAACAGATCTGGTTTAAATATTTACCCACGAAAAAATGAGTTTGTGGATTGCTAGAGGCAAAGTTGAAAGGATTCTATAATGAACAAGTAAAGAGAGTATTACAGGCCAGGAGAATTGCTATCACCTTTGTGCAAACTTTAAAGGGGAACACAATGACTTATGTGTGTTTTTAAAATGTCAGAAAATTAAATACACAATGATATAGTTATATTTTAATTAGTTCAGGTAAATAAACTGTAAATACCAATCTTATGTATAGGGTCAGCATCTAAACATTAGAAATTAAAGCATGTTTTTTAAATTGTGATTTATGCTCACTTTGTAAACTGAAGACATTTTTCTCACCTGAAGACTTTTTTTTCTCATCTGAATGACAGAATAAATTCTTTGAACTTGGAATTAGAGTGAAATTAGAATTTATGAAAGATGTAAATTCTGAAATAGAAGGTAATATACACTGTCCAAAAGTGTTGAAACAGTAACATTGATATGGTTCAGTGATTCTTGTTTCTTAGTACCAATTTAGATTTGCAGAGTTCACTCTCCTGTCTGCTCAGGCCACTGCTGTGCTTTCCCCATGGTTATGCTTAAACTGCTGCTGAAACTGCTCAGTGAGCTACATTATGAATCTGTCTGTGATAGGAAAAGAATTAAAATAACTCCCTTCTTAAGGTTATTTCTAAATCTAATGAGACCATTGACCTCAAAACTTATCTTCTTATCTTATCTACTTACCTTCTTTCAGCCATAAGAAAATGGCAGATGAAAATTGAAGAAAGAGAATGATTATGTCAGCTGTTCTTACAAGTGGTTTAATTTATATTGTTCACCTTAAAATGCAGAAAAGCCCCAGAGTCACAAGAATCCTTTAGTTTCTGGACAGACTTTCTACTAAGCAGAAGAGCCTGTGACATGGAACTTTCTTGAGATGTATTACAAAGACAGTTCCTAGAATTTTGACATTACTGTTCCTTTCTGTATCAATCTAAAATCAGTGGTGTTCCCCTTTTGTGTGCAAATTCAGAGTAGAATTTGGCTGTTCAAACAGTTAATTTGTGGAATAAATTTTGAGAGTCAAGGAAATGAGAAAATTAACACCTAGGCACAAGAGAGTGTTTTACAGCCAAATGGCCACCAAAAGAACAGACTTGACCTTTTTTTTTCCCCTCTAATAACCACACTGTTACCTTTATAAAAATACTAATTTTTTGCATCATGAAAAATTGCACAGGTCGTCCAGCCCAATTAATTCTTCCTTGTCCAGGACTATTTCTGCTTGTCCTCATGGCATAGATCAAGGAACATGGGAAGCTGTGGGGGGACAGGGTGGGGGAGGGACACCACTCTGTGTGGAGCTTGGGAAACCAGCCTCTACATGTTCCAGGAAATAAACACATTCTTTGCTTCATTGAAGCAGAAATGGTTTGTTGAATAAGTCACAGCAGTAGACATATCTGCAGTTTGATTGTAACATCATGTGCATTTGAAATACTCAGGTCTAAAATTGCTGGGCTTTTTTTTTGCCATGAACCATATTGACTTCAATTACAAGGAATGTCTCAAACTAGAAAATAAACAGTTTTTTACTAAGGTGAGGAATAAAAGTAGAGACTTGTTGAGACAAAATACATGAAGAAGATTATTAAATGTGAGGCATCTATATCTTACCTGCTTTAAATTTTGCTCCTTTAAGGAGCTCCTATGACATTTTGACTGCCTTACCTAAGATTGATCACAAAGCTTCCTTTAGAGTTTTCTTGTGTAGATTTTTTTTATTAGTTACCTTCTGTATGTTTACAGTATTATTTTTTCTGGGAACTAAATATGTGTCCTGGAGCTGAGTGTCACTCTTCCAATCTACAAGGTGTGTTGTTTCACTAATGGAAAGTACTATTTAAGGGACAAAATCTGGTGTTATTTCCTTCTTTCTGGTTTTAAAGGTAGATGGTGTAGGAGAAGTAAGATTTCATATAAATCTACTTATTTACATTAACAAGATTAGGATCTGTGACTTTGTAAACTTTAATGTGAGTGTAATGGGTATTGGGGGTATGCAAGGACTAAACATCAGAACAAAGACAGAAATCTAAAAACTGCAGCCTGCAAGGTTATAACTTACTTAGTTTTGTAAGGGGAGAGCTGGAAGCTTGCTGGCTACATGTGTGTTCTGTAAAATCCTTTCACTAGTGATAAAACAGAAAAAATCCCACTGTCTCAGCTTTGCTGAAGCTTTTTATATTATTTCATTAAACATAAATACAAATTTTTAACTTGAGAGTAATTTTTGGATTATATTCAATTCCACATTATTTCCACTGTTTATATAGGGGAATTTTAGTTTGTGTCACTTTCTTGTTTCTGTTTAGAGAATTTTGTGATTTTAAAGCTGTCAGACTCCAGATAATGTTTTTCCATCAATTAAGTTTTTCTGTAATTTTACTTGGTTGCTTTGTACAGTAAATTTTGTGTTGCTAATGCAAAGCAGCCTTTGAAGGAAGACTGCTTACATGCACATGAGGCAACTGGCATCTGAAAGTATATAGCAAGTGAAATTATTCTTAATTATTTGGTTCTGTTCCAACATATATCTCCTTCTTATTTCAGTGTTTGTTCTGATTTGAGGTTACCTAACAGCATCTCTCATAATCCTCTTTGCCATTTTGAACACTGTGATAGAAAGCAGCTGGAATATTGTATAAACCTTTCACAACATTCATAGGCAGTGACAGCTAATTTAAGTACAGATAATATCATTGGCTTATAAATATCAGTACTGTTTTATTACAGAGACATTGCCTTCCCATTATTTCAAAATGGAAATGTAGACTTTTGTAAAAATATAGAAGTCAGTCTGGTATTTTCCACATGTGACCTGATGGTAGAGTAACTTATCTTCAGGAAGTCTGAAACAAATTCCACAAGGTGTTTCAGAGAGATGAGAATTGCTATTAATGTCTTAAAAAGTCTTATTACAATTTTTCATCATAGAGTTAACCTTTCATGAAAGCATGAAACCTACATGCTTTCAGTTCTTTGTCCTTGATGATTGAGATGGGGATTCATGTATAGCTTAGAGTCAAACAGCTTCTATTCTTGCTGTTCTGAATTTACTTTATATGTAGGGCTCCTCTTATAAAAAAAGAGATGACAGCTTTTTCCTTAATTTAATAACAGAGGTATTATGACTAAAATGAGTTAAAATTATTCTGAAGTGTTACTTAATGAAGAGAAAATTCAAATACATTGCAGTTTAATCATGTTCTAAAACTTCCCCAACTCATCAACTTTCCTTGCATGTACCTCTCATTTCTATGCCCATATGTATGGAAGGACTTCATTATGTACCACTACATGTGTATTATGGTTAGTAGACAGAAATTATCAGAAGTGTTTCCCTCGTTTCTATCTTCTATCCTGTTTACTCCTCTTCAAAAACAAAACATAAAAATAAAAAAACAAACAAACAAAAAAAGCTAAAAAAAGAAAACAAAACCCGCCCACTCCCCTCCAAAAAAAACCAACCCAAAACACCAAGCTTAAACAAACCAAAAAACACCACAAATTTTCCAGGAGGTGCAAATCCCCAGCCCAACAGAACTTCTGTTAAGTAAGCCATGCTTGCTTACTACCAAGGAATCAAGATTTGGAAGCTGAAGCTCTCAGGACATCCAATCAGTTTAAACTGTTGAACTCCTGCCCATATCACTGCACTGTCCTTAAATGTTTTCTACCATTCTGTTTATTTTTTACAGTGAAAATTTGTTTTATCAGAAAGATTTCTAATCACATCTATTACATCTTAATTGTTAATTAAAACAGTAGGTGTGAGGGCTCTTCCAATGAATTGATTCACTTACTAGTAACTTCTGTAGAAGTACTCAGCATAGCTTGTCTGCTCTATTATGAAAGTCCACAGTAACCTCAAGTAAAGAGTGTTTGAAATTTCTTGGTCTTCTTTGAAGCTCTTACAATGATAATAAGCAGGCTCCTTATTTTGTGCCTCTACCTAAAGTCTAACTTAGATTTCTTAGCACAGTGAAATTCTATTTCACTTGTGTGTTTCAATTGGCCCCGTTCAGGCTGCAAACTGAATGAACCAGGTTAGTAGTGAATTCTTTAGGGGTATCTTAGTATAGGTAACATTAGCTCTGTCAAGGATCCAGGGGCATGTAAGGTGTAAATATTCAAACAGACCCAGGATTCTGACTCCAAAATTGCATCAACAGCTGTCCTGCTTGACAGCTACCTAACTGTATAAACATTTGAAAGCTCAAAGGACTTACCACATTTCCTTTGGTCTCCAGGAGTATTCCACTAATTCTGGGTCCAGGTGGCTTGGACATGTTGTAGCTTTAGTTTAGGCCAGAAGTTTGTGATTCACCTGCTCTGCCCTGACTGCCCTGGAAGGAAGTACAGGTGCCTGGGCTGGGCAGGATGCTCTGACCAGGTGTATACATGGACAATACTGACTCCTTTCTCTATCACTGTTGATCCAGAGGTAAATGGAATTGGAATTTAAGGAGGCACCTCCAAATTTCTCTGTACCCTTCAGTGGTCATCCAAAGCCTTTTGCAGCCCTGAGCAGCTGTGTGTGCAGCTGGCACTGAAGCCATCGGGCTCCAAGAGCCAATTGCTCTGCTGCTCATCCCTGGCCAGTGTTCTGTGGTGCCTCCTGATGCCAAACTCTGCAGAGCAGGTTGGGATAATGTCTGGGAGTCCTTTTCTTGGTGACTTCCTTGAGTCTGGAATCCTTCCCTTGTCATGGGTACTGAGTGTTGGCTCCCTGTTGTGACTCTGATTGTTCCACCACAAGAGTGTTCCTGTGCTCCCTGGGTGGGTTCCCAGAGCTGAGGATGCAGCCCAGGTGTTGCTGTGCTTGGCACTGCAGGGCCCAGCCCCTTTGTGATCCTGGTTTCATGCCTTCTCAAACCAGCAAGTTGCAATACAGCTCAATGGCTCTAAGATTGCTTTTTGAGATCATTGCACTGTTTATAATTTTCACATTCTGACTGCAACCCAGTCTTGGTTAAATGATAGAGTCTAATTTACTACTCACAACTTTTCAGAATGAGGGAAAAGCATAACATCTGCTATGTTTCCTGTTTGGATATCCTGATGAAGGTATACCAGTAAGACTGTTTTTTTCTTGAATAGAAATTGTTTAAATTGTTAAGAATTTGAGTTGTCTTTATGGAGTAATGTTCAGGCTAAAAATTAGCGAATTTCCATTTAAATTATTATCTGACTAATTAACTCTATTCCCTACTTTCTGCTTTATGTGTGTAAAGTGCAGGTGATTGGGTCAGACTTTCTTTTTCAATTATTCTGCTCTTTAATCTCAAATAATGGGCAGTTCTCTGTTTTGGTTGTCACTACCATTGTGTCATCAGATGCATTGAGACTGATCATCAAATCATAAGGGAGGTCTGTTGATAACATCCAATGGAAACTTAAAAAGCTGAATATGGCACTGTAAAGGCTCTGCAAAGGTTTAATGCATTGCTTCATCACTATAATGAGTAATCCTCTACATCAAAGAATAAACCTACACAAAAGAATCACTAGAAGACATTCTGCTGTGTAAATTGGTGTGGGTTTAGCCCCTTTTAATTCAGAAATTCTTGTCTTTCCTTCATTATAATTGTATTTACACTTCTGAAATGCAAATATTTTCTGTGTAAAAATAAAAACTATACTTGATATACTAGAAAATATTTCTGTGAAGTATGCAAGACCAGGGAATGGTCCAGTAACAGAGTTTGCAGTAGAAGTACAAAGACAAACAAAATTTGGATTTTAAAACATATATTTTGGTAGTTTTTCTTTCTGGAGGCTTTAGAGAACTTGCTTTGAATCCCCCTTTTTTATGTGTCATTTTCCAAGCAAATTGTTAAACCTTTCCTAGCTACCTATGATAATTTTAATATGTGATTTTTCTTTTGACAAAACATGGTTTGTTAGATTGATTTCATACAGATTTCCATGGTTAGGGCTGTGTGACATGGATTGGGATATATTCTTCTGGATCAAAATATACTTTAAAAGTTTCATACTGAAGAGTTTTTATACATGAAGGAATGCTGTAGCTCTTGTAACAGAGGAAAAGTACCAAACTGGAAAAGCCTAGTTCTTCCTGGTCCTTTCCTGCTGTTATTTTGTGCAGGCTTGTGAGGTAACACAAATGGGATGCAGCCACAAGGTTTTCTCTTCCAGAACTGGAAGAGCTTGTGTCCCACACTTGTGCTGATTGTCTCCCACAGACATTCTGCAGTTATAGAAAGCTTTCCTGCTCACAGTCAAACACCTCCTGTCATTCTACATCACTTTCTTCTAAGTTCTGAGTTAAGAACTGAGTTGGCTTTGTTGGTTGAACACCTGTCAGAGCACTTGGTGGTTATTACTGGGGACATGGATCAATTCTTGAATGCCTGCATCACACCAGTTTCTGGATCTGTACAAGAATCTCGCTTCCTGTCAGTTTTGTATCCTTAGGGGGAAACTGCTTTTTTATTCCTTGCCATGGAAGACTAGATTTCTGAGAAAAGGGAATTTGCCTTCCATTGCTTTTAACTGTTATGTATTTGGAGTATGGTGGATGTTGCCAGTGTACAGTTGTCATTTTTATAATTTCAGAATTGTAAATTTAAATGTTATTGTAAACTTTTTAAGATACATGATAAGAATAGAACTGGTTTATTTCAGTTTGCTTTCCTAGGTGAACACAGTGTATCCATACTGTTGTCATTTATCCCTTTTGACCATGATGACTAATTTCTGTCTGTGCTGACCAAGTAACAGAGACCTCAGACAAAGAATTTTCAGATTTTACAAAAACAATTCAGTAGTGAAGAGAGAGCCACATTAGTGAACTCACTGGGATGAGAAGGTTGTGACTTGAGCTCCTACCACACTTGTTGATGGCAGAAAATGTACAGAAAAGAAATTAATGGAAAAGAAATTATAATTTCTGAGCCTCTTGAAACTGTTAATTTATTATGATTGAGGGTAAAGAACAGAAAAATCTGAATACTAAAGTTTGAAACTTTAAGCATCTACTCTAATATAAACTCTAGATTAATATTAGCAGTCCCTACTTAGTAAGGTGTTAGCAATATGAATATTAAATTATATCAGAGCAAGCAGATATAAATGGCTCCATAATACAGATGGAAATCATAGAATAAATTAGGAATAGAAATGTCTTTTTTTAATACTACTTGTTCATAATCTCTGGAAATGTAATATATATATGGTCATAATCCAGTAAAATTTAAAGTAGGATAAGTTGATGTGATGATGAAGCTGAATTGGACAGAGAGCCTTAGCTGTCTAGTTTCAGCATGAGAATTGCACTAATTATATATAATCCATTTTTATCTACTAAAGCATGTGTTAATGCATTTTGGAGAGAACACAGTATTCCACAGTGTTCTTTGAAAATACATTCCATGTTTCTTGCTAGAATATGATGGAAAGTATATATCTTAAAATGAAAGCAGAAATATCAGCATGTGATTTTTAAAATAAATTGAATCAAATTTCATTTCTTTCCTGAATTCACAAGCTCATGCAGCTGATGATAGGAGTTCACATGAGCAGAACCCATCTGGTGTTCAGCAGGTTGTATCTGATCAGGGCTTATTTTGTATCTATGTTCTAACTCACAGCTGGCAGCTCTCTCTGCTAATCCCAGTGAAAGCTGCAGCTGGAAATGCAAAACTACTTGCATATTCTTCCCCAGAGATGTCTGAAGCCTTGGAGATGTGTTTCTTTTATGATTCCTGTTAAATTAGGGAATTAATTGTTGTATTAAGAGTGAAGTCAGGCAATGAATCCTCAAATACCCACTGTAAGACCATGTTTTATATAATAAAAGAAAGCTAAGAATGACCAAAAATACTTAAGTTTGCATGTTTTCATCTAATAAAAATTCACTGTAGAGCTCAATTCTTTATTACATTAAAAAAAATCCTTATTATAGAATGATGAAGTAATCATTGTTCATCTAAAATGTGAACCAGCATTTTACAAGCATATTTAGTTTTGTTTCTTGACACTGTTAAGTACAGTTAGAACATTAAATTCTCAACTGCAGACTATGAGAATTTCAATGTGTTTTTTCAAAGCAGCTTACCATACTTCAGTTTCTAGTAGTAACTTGTGCAACCTTTCATCTTATGAGTCAATCCTATAATTAGTATCCTTCTTTGCCAGAGGCATACTGCATGTTTGTTTTAGGTACAGAAAGTCTGCAAGAAATTTAACTTAATCATTACTTTTTAATGTAAGAGCTGGTTAGCTCAATTACACTAGATTAAAGTGAACTTGAAATTCCTGAGTTTCAGAGAAGGGGCTGATCTGTGACCTGTAGTGAATAAGTATTATTTCCTATGGTTTTTTTCCTTATGTGCACTTACTAATGTGGGCAGCCCTTCAGCCCAGGCTTGCAGTGGCTATAAGCAATTATCTATTTTTCTGTATGGAGTGGATTTGCAAGGTTCTTATTTAACTTGACCATTAGGTTATTCAAAATTATTCCAGGACTCCATGCATTGCAGTAAAGTTGCAAAACATTTTTTTTTTCAGTAAACTTTTACTTTATTGTTTTTAAGGGTAATCTGAAAAAAATAAGTAGTGGTTACAGCTTTTCAGTATTTTTTAAACAATTTCCAATTACAGGAGCACTAGATTGCTCTAAATATATTAATTTAATAGCATGCTTTTAAGCTGCATTCTGACTGAAAATACTGGTTCAAATTTAACTCTCAGAATCAGGGAATGGTTCCATTAACACCACTTCAGAAGCACTGAGTTTTGGTACCTCTGGTATAAATCCATGCTGACTGCTGTGACTTGGGGTACAGAGTGCAAGCTGTGACTGGCATGTGAATATAAAATACTGCTAAACAAGTGCACAGGAGTGTGTTGGGGTTTTTATTCTACTTGGTGCTGGTAGGTGCTTAGTGACTCAATGATCCTAAAGGTCTTTTTCAACTTCTAAGGATTCTATGATTCTAAGTTGTTAAGCTACAAAATTCTTTGGCTGTGTTCCACTTAAATTTCTTGGTTTTAAGAAAATACAGAAGAAAACATGGAATCCATCTAGGCTCAAACTTTCCATACTGCCAACTCTTTATTAAGAAAATCATTGTCAAGCAAAAGAACACTGAATTACCACACCAGAGGACTAGAATATGTATTGGAAGTAGGATAAAATGCAATAGCCTTGTAAAAAGACACAAGGACCTTAGCAGTAATGATTCCTTATAAACCAGCACCTTATGAGCTGGGAGCAGCCTTGTAGAAGAAGGGCCTAATGTTCCTACAGATCAGTTGTATTCTTAGAATTGTCCTCTACTTTGCTCACCTTTAATTTTTTGGGTGATAGACCCCACACATTCTCACTCTTGCTGGTTCACTTGTGCTAAAGCAGTTTGTACTGCTGAACTCCCCTCTTACAAAGATCATAGAAAAA
This sequence comes from Oenanthe melanoleuca, assembly GCF_029582105.1. Lineage (NCBI taxonomy): Eukaryota > Metazoa > Chordata > Aves > Passeriformes > Muscicapidae > Oenanthe > Oenanthe melanoleuca. The sequence continues at coordinate 44,355,164 of NC_079333.1, forward strand.
TCTCACATGTTATTTTGGGCAGTGACATGTGCCTTTGAGGTACAGTCTGTGTATGTTCTCTGAAAACATGAGCTCTTTGTTAGAGCTTTGTTAACTAAAGGGTTTGTCCACCAGTTTTAGAAAAGTTTCATTTCAGTCCATGGTATGATTCTATGTGCCTATTACTGAATGTGATTATAGTTACCCTGTCTACATGTGGAAATTTTAGATGGAATTAATGCACCCTAATTTGGGCATCTAAAAGTTAATGCTTAGCCCTGAAGTTGTCAGCCCAAACTCCAAATCAGAGGTGAGAATTAGGTACCTCAAGGGTTTAGGCAAGCCAGATAAGGTAAGTTTCAGTGACTAACACTAAGCAGTCTTTCAAGCCTTTTCATAATAATTACTTCTCAGGAGATCCTGTTCCTGGATTTGCTTTAGAAAGAGAGCCTAAGGTGACTAGCTCTGGCTTTGTCTTCAGACCTTCAGACTTCTATAGTCGTGAATCTCACTTAGATGCTAATATCAGGTTAGATGAAAACTGCAATTCAACATTAAATGAATCTTACTCTTTTTTTCTCTTTAATAAATTTTAAGGAGGAAAATTACTTTTTAGAGTGTATATTTTTTTTTTTGGTTCTGCTATATAAATAAAAACACAAATAAAAATATTTAGAAAAATATTTTCCTACTTTTTGATAGAATGTCTCTTACAAACCAAAGCCCATATTCTAAGAGAACTTGCTGGAGTTAGAATATGCCAGAATCCAGGCCTGCAGCCATAATGAGATTTCCTCATGTATAGTTACTCTAATACAGAGTTATTTATGTTGCTCTATATAATTTCCCACTGGGCCTTTGTTCATTTAAAGCACAGGACAGGCAAAACCTATAATTCTGTAAGTCTCACTTTATTTACTACACACTATTTTATATCCCATGTAGAATGTGAGGTATTAAATACTGCTGGACTTTTCTGGGGTTCTGCCACTGTAAAGAAGTTGTTACAGATTTTGCAGTTGTGACTGGCTTTTATTTCTCAATGAAAGTGGTGTAAAATGTTCAACATCTGTTAACAAACTGAAACAGAGGAAGTAAAAGGCCCTCAAAACCCTTCATTGTTTCTTGCCAAAACCAGAGTAGGATGAAACCTTCCTGACTGTGAATATGTGTAATGGCTACTTCTGTGAGCTGGTGATCTGAAGTACACTCTATACTCAGTGGAGAGATCAAGGGTGGTGCTCAAAACAAATCAGACTAATTACACCCTAAAAGAGCCTTTCTCTTATCCCACTCCCCATCCCCTGTAGAAAAAGTACAGGTGATTCCCTCCAAAGGAGATCTTTGCTTTGGTCAGATGAAACTCACTTGCAGAGCTTGACTTTTCAGAGGTAACCTTTCAGAATGTCTTCTGTATTCTATGGCTAATTCCTACTGACTTCTGTTAAAGAGGGGAGATGTTATGGTTCAGATTAAGTAATATAATGGAGCAAGGATCTTGTATACAGCAGCTTTTTGTTCTGTATAGCTTGACTTTATCCCTGCAGCTTGAAGTGGTGAATTAATAACTGCTTTACATAAGCTATTGTTATTTCTGATGTCAAAGATACAGCTGTTTCATTTGTAATACAGTTTGCATGTGAATGCACACTGATGCACTGTAGGTAACTTCTTTGCAGTAAATCACAACATTTATGATATCTGCATAATACAACAAGCTGGGGATGCATGGCCAACTTCTAAGGGTGTTAACCTCTATGATATAAAATTTTGAAATTTTTTATTTAATCCCATGCATTTCATATGATTTATCCCACCCCCAAAAAAATGTTTTTAAAAGACCCTTAGATTGCAAAGTTAAAATCTTAAAAAATAGTAGTAGTGTTGGTTATGCAACTCTTAACCCTAATTCAGAATTGCAATTCAGCTTAGTGGAGTGTATTATGAAACTGTCTTAATTACATAAACATACTTTTTGTTTTCTCTAGTGCAGACTTATTTCTCCCACCAGTATGTGCCTTGTGTGGAAAATTTAAGGTAACTTAGTGATATTTAAATATAATTGTAAACAGTAAAAGCATAAGTACTGAGCAAGCCTAGGTCTAGTTTATTTAATTTTGTTCCAGTCTACGTATCTTACTGCTTCTGCCAGAACTTTACAACTGGGCAAATTCAACTGGAGAGAAGAAATAAGCTTTTACCAAGCTCAGCTTCTAGCCTAGTGGCTAAAACAATCTCCATGAAGGTGTAGAAGAATCTTCATTTCATACCTCTTGGCAAAGAGCTCTTAATCATTCTCAGAAGGCAGAAACCCCATCACTACCTCCTCTTTCAAGAGGTGCATCTGAAAGGCATTACAAGCCATGCTTGTGATTTGTGTCTTAATTTTAAAATAAGAGCATAGCTTTTCATTCTCCATGGAGAACAAGACAGAAGTGAAAGCTCCTCTCTGTCTCTGAGTAATTTATAAGAAGAGAAAAGTACATTATCTTTCTCCAGGTTTTTGTATCTATCTGAGCATGGTGACATAAGGAACTGTGTTACTCATATGACAGGTATTTCAGATTCTGCTCTGTATTTAACTTTTTCTTCACTCTCTGTGGGAAATATGTGACCTGATACAAGCCTCTAGTTTCCCAGATAGATTTAGATTTTAAAATTACAGATTTTACAGCTTAACTTTTGTGTACTTAAGCCTTGTCCCTATGTCACTTTTTAAAACAGATACCAAAATACAATGGCATCAATATTTTATGTGTATTCATTTTTAGATTATTCTGGATTATCTGCAAACTGAATGTTGTGGGTTTTCTTATTTTGCTTCTTGTATATTCTCTCAATTTGGAAATAACCATTTTAAAATTTAATGTAATAAATTGTCCAGTGTTAAACACACATGCACACACATGTATTTCCAGATCTCTTTGAGAGCTGATCTTTTATTAGTCAAATCTAATATCTAGGCTCTTTCTGCATGGGATTTCTAATACTTGGAAGAATTTCCTTAGCATTTATATTTTTCATATTCAGTAACAAAAAATATTAGTTTACTACAGAGAGCTTGAAGAGTGAAGATGTTTCTAGCTATCCAGATTTCATTTTCCTTTCCCAATTATTTCAGATTTTAATTTTAGGCCAATAGGCAACAAGGGAAATGTACTAAAACTTTATGAAATTTTCTGGACTAGATGAGTTATTTGGCCAATTCAAGAAGTGGTATTTTCAGCAAAATAAGGAAATTATTCCTGCACCTAATTTGATATTCAAATGGAGTAGTTTTTCTTAATGTTTCACTTACTGATATATTTGTTTTTGAATATACAGTCACTATTTTCTAAAGCCTCAGATACTTTATGAATGAAATCTACCAGAGTATACTCTGTTATTCTGATTACAGAACAGCTTGCAAACAGAAGTGATATAGCTGAGTGTTGTTACCTTTACAAAACTTTTTAAAGCAAAGACAAAACCCATAGTTCTTGAAAATGTATTGCATAGACTATTAGTGATGTTTATGGAAATTTGTGTCAGAAAACTTAGGACATAGGCTTGCAATCATTATGAAATATTTTGCTTTAGTCCCTGGATGTTACCAGAGCTGAACCAGGATAAGGAGAAATATTTGGGATAAAAAGTGAAGTGTTAGAAAGTGAATTGTTAGAAATTACTTCTTGTTGAATCAGAGAGGGACATAAATTTTATGACTGATTTACATTTGATTTCTTGCTTTACTGGGATTTTTACAAATAAATACACAGATATATATGGAAGGGCTGTATGTTCCCTGCCTGGGGGAAGGCTTGGCTGCTCTACCAGCCCTCTGTCATGGTCACAGGATAGAGCTTTCCACACTGTTATATTTCAACCTACTGAAAACCAATCCATGCACCAGTCTGCAGCCTCATCACACAACATCTATAAGAGCTTGTTTGAATCTTTTGGAACAGATCTGTAACCTGAATGCATGGGATTCACAATGTTCACAGTTTTGATTGATGAAAGTGGTTCTATTGACAGAGACAACCTTCATACATGCTTATTCTTCTATTTACCTGCATTGTCATTTAACTAGTGAATATACAGGTAGATTCTGAAGGGCTCAAGGCCCCCCTCTCCTCCCTTAGCAAATGGGTGGTGGCAGTAGCTGCCCACATGGACATGCTTTGCTTCTCAGCAATGCAAGCTCCTCCTCCTCTTATGTGGGTGGTGTCCTGTGTGTGTTTTGGGACTGAGAGCAATAGAGTGGGTACAGAGACTGAATAGAGCAGAAAATGGCATAAACCAAACTGACTCAAATTCTGTACAGGGACATTTTTGTTCTCTAGCTGGGTAATCCTAAAGATTAAATGGGACTGCACATACTGAATACAAAGTACAATACAAAAAATTCTTCCTGCTTTCATTTTCTGTTAAAAGGATGAAACAGCTTTCATAGCCTGTGTGGGATGGATGCATTCTATAGTTGGATTTGAACAAGAGAATAGCCTAAAATGAAGTGTTCTATTTCACAGAATATGTCTGGCAAAGAATGTGGTTAAAAGTACAAGTTAGTGGTGATGTAAGAAAATAGATTTTTCTGCTGTATCTAGCAATCTCATATGTTCTGACATAAGCTTTATGGGACATTGTTTTAACACATGGAAACACCTAAAAAAGAAGTTGCATTTTCAAGAAAGTAGGTGCTGCCTACCCTCAACTGCCAGAGATGTAAAGTTGGCTTATAGAAGCAAAAGCCAGGTAATTGTTGACAGCACCACAGTCATTAATATCAACATAGACTTGGTGCCATCAGATCACAGTGGGGATTTCCAGTTTATGGAGGAGAGATCTGTCTTTTCTTATTGATAAGCAGTTATGTTGGAGGTAGAATGTGTAGTTCAGTGGTGACACAGATTTTATCCCACTTCCTCTGATTTTTATTTTTTTCTTCCTCTTAGATTTTTTTCAGGTTATTTGAGGGTAGCAGTGATCTGAACCCTTACTCTCATGGACTTCTGTTTTCACATGGCCAGACAGTGCTCCAAGTTGGAAGTTTTGTGTATGAAACAATATTAATTTTGTGCTCCTAGAGTGGTTCAGTTTAGATCACCATGGTCATACCAAGATTTCACATCTCTGAACTGCAAAAAGAAAAATGTGTAGCAGAGGTTGGCTATGCCTTACAGACATTGTTTGTACCCAGTACTGTGAAGTTCATATATATTTTAAATTCACATATACAGTGCAATTGTTCTACCATTTTAAACATAAAAGGCTGTCAGCAGCTGCAGTTTGTGAAAATACACAGTGCAAGAGAAACAGTCTTGGAAATGAATAAATCAAATTGCAAAGATTTTAATTTATAAGCTTATTTCTCAGGATTTCCAAACAATGGATAAATACTTGAACAGTCATTTTCTTCCCTAGGGCTTTTTGGTACATTTATTTAAAAAATGACAAAACCAGCAAAATAAAACAAACAAAAAGAAAAAAAATGTGGGCCATTAACTAAAGCCTTTATAGTCAGCACTTGGAGCACATTTGAAAAATGTGGTTTGACACAATGAACTTTTGGGTGTAGGCTGTGCATGCAAAAGGCTTTTTACAGATGTTGGGAGACTCTGTCCCCACTGTTTACCACAGTCTCCAACAGTAATGTTTAATAAAGTTTCTTACCTCCTACTTGAATGATCAGGAGAAGGCAGACAATCTGCTGATTTGCAAAGACTCAAAGATATATTTGAGGAACTTGCTTTTCATTTATGTTAATGCTCAGTAGTACATAAAACATATATATACAGATCTTATACATGCAGTATCTGAATTGTCTATATCATATAAAAGGATATATAATACATCCTTTTGCTTCTTTGGGGCTAGATAAACATACTGCCTTCTTACTTTTAAATTAATATAAACATCTTCACTTTTTTTGGTTTTGCTTTTTCCCCAAAATGAAGGAATTTCAAAGTGAGCCACATTGCCTTAGACTGGCTTGCCTTGTCTGTGGATCAAGAGCACACAGAAAAATAGCCACTGCAGCTCAGCTGGCAGGCAGTAACTTGTTAAATTACATAACTTGAGGGTATGTCTGAGCCCTTAATTCTTGTCAAATTAAGGTTGATATCACTGAGTCGGGCCATTCAACGTAAAGGTAATGGGCAAACAGTTTTTGTAACAGGCAAATATTCCTTTCCCCTGCAGACCAGGAATACCCATACTCCAGGAATTAGCAACATCTTAACCTTTGCATCTTACCTCCAGTCCTGATGGTAACAGATGCCATTCTGTCCACTGTTACCATGTTACTGCTTTTGAAGCCCAGTTTGGATTAGCTCAGTTACTTTGAGTAAATTCTCTTCAGGTTAATTCTCTTGACACGTTAAGAAAGACACCCAAACATAATATTCCACATTTTGTTCTCCTCGACTTCACTAGCTAGTATATATTTCCTGTATGCATAGCAGAAAACATAGTGTTGTAAGTTCTGTTTTCACATGGTTGAAGTCTTACTTTTAGGTTTGCTGGTTCCAGTAGTGACTGTAATTAATCACGGTTCTAAAAGGATAAAATAAACAAATAAACATTAAATCAGTGACAAAGGAAGTATTTTTATGTTTTGTCCTGTCTCTTGTTTGGTATAATAGGCCAAAAATTCAGCTATTCTGTTAATTGGCAGAAATTTTAGTGATACAGCAGGGATTTGTGTGTTCCATATTATCTGAGTTACTGCTGTTTAACTGTCTTGGATTAACAGAAACTTTACTTGCTTTTAAGGACCACACCTTTGCATCTACTGCCATTATAATGTAATATTGGTTAATTAAGGGAAGAATGTGTATTTAGGCTGACTGCTCAAAATTATGCAGGAGACAGTTTGATATTTTGGTAATTCTTCTTCAATATTTGCACATTTTCAGAATATGTTAGAACTAAGACTTAAAAAAGGAAATCAGTTTCTTAAATAAAATACAGAAAAAGCATATGCTTTCCAGAATCAGAAAAGAGTGTGCACCTCCTCCCTCCTTTCTGAATGTATCTCATCTAGTTCACAAAGTGTTTAATTGCATATTTAAATTTAATCATGTAATCATCTAATAGATGTAAGTACAAGTTTAAATTTAAAATGCAACTCCTTGCTTTACTGAAGTGGGACCATTAAGTCTGTGAAAGGAAAGAGTTTATGAAAATGCATACATGTCTGAGTAACACTGAAAGCAGAGTTCAGCAATGCCCAACGGGCCACTTCTACAATAGCAATCCACGTCTGAAATGTTGGTCTCTGCAGGGAAGATCACTATCATTATAATTAGAGCTAGACTACAATGGACTGCTCAGAGTAGCTATTCCAAAAAGTTCTTTGAAGGTGAAGATGAGTGGTAGGCATTCTCAGGAATAGAAAATTGCTTTCTCAAGTGAAAAAAAAAAAAAAAATCAACCAAATAAATCTTAAATAGCTAGATGGGTTAAAAATTTTTCAATTTTCCCATCCCTATTTAAAATTAAATCACTATAATTTCAGTTTGAATATTGCTGATGGGCATTAAAGAAATGTATAATTTATATTTTCCTAGAATATGTAATATGCAACCATACTTGAAAATAGGAGAAAAATACAGAAGCTTCCTCTCCTGTGCTTTATTTCTTTTTTGCCCTAAAAATTTGACAATTCTTTTTTTCTGCAAATTATGAAGGCCTAATTACTAAGAACTGTTTAGTGCTCTTATTTACATTAATACAAATAGGTGTATTGATATGAAAAATATTTGAAGATGTTCTGATCAGTTTTTTAATTGTCTGGTTTTTAAATACTTATCCAGTCTGTCTTTAACTTTCAAAAAACTAGATCAGGCAGTTGACTAAAATTGAAAACCTGATACCAAAGCACAGTCTAACTTTCACACCAAAGCCAGCACACATTGCTATATAGACAGGCTTTTATATAGATTTACTGCTTCTCTCAGATATCCTGGAACTTCATGCAGAAATTTCTTCAGTCTGCTAAAACTATAAACTTAAAACTTCAGCTGCAAGAATCCTAGAAACTGAGTGAAAAGTTATCTCTGTGGATGATTGAGGTGCTCCTGCCAAGAGCATTCTAGTTGTAACAAAATGATTGTGACACTTACTGCATTTTCTTTAAAAGTAACATTGGAGATTTGCAAAAGAGGGCATAGAACTCAGCTCTGTGAGTAGCAGGAATTACAGGAGAACATGAGGAGAAGGGTAGGTAATAACTATGTATGAGGAAATGTATCTGTGACAGTGGTCAGTCAGTCTCAGAGTTATTAAAGTGTGTCCTGATCAGAGGGTACCTCTGTTTTTAGTTTGTGTCTGAGGAAAGAGCCTGGCTCTGTCCTCTCTGCACACTCCCTCCAAGGATTTATACAAATTGAGCTTCTCAAACTTATACAAATTGAGCCTTCTTGATCTTGAGCCATCCCAGCTCTCTCAAACTTTGATCACATGGGAGAGAATCTCCAGTTCCTCAGTCATTTTTGTGGCTCTCTGTTGTACTTTCTCCAGTTGCTCCACTCGGTGCAATTGGGTGAGTTGAAAGCATGTGAAAAAGATCTGCTGCAAATTTGCTCTTCAGATTTTGATGTGGCAGTGGAACATAATAGTACAAATTGAAGGTAAATGGAAATATTTAAGCAGATGTAAATGCAGTAACACTTGTTTCTCTTCATGCTGAAATCAGGAAATGAACAGCTAAACTTTCTTTTGTCTTAATAATGGCCATGATCTGATCTCTCTGCCTTTTTATATTACCCTATTTGCTAGCAACTACATGATACTGTAAGCTGCAGAAACTGTTTTTATTCAGTACATTTGGCAGGTTATTTCTTTAATTTTCTGGATCCTTCATTTCATAGAATATGGTGTTTTCTTTGGCATTAAGTGGTCTTAAATCTTAAAATTAAGTAGATTTTTCAAAGTGCCTAGGTTTTGTCAATCCCTATGGGCATTGTAACAAAGAAATAAGGTACCACAAATCCTTTGGTGCCCATATTTGATGTGTGTAGAGGAAATAACATAACTGTTGCAGAAAATTATTCCTGAGTAATACAATTCCACTGATTGCACTAACTAAGCTTGGAAGTTGTCTCCTGCCATTATGAAATTGCAGTAACGATACTGAACAATTGTATTTTTGTACAATTTGATTAGAGGTTTTCATATACTCTGGCAGACATTTATCTCACAATTTAAACTTATGTCTGCATGGACCATTTCTTAGGACATTATAGTCTTTAGGCTTTAACCAAATGTCTTCTGGGGCAAATAGGCACAGCCATTTATTTTTGTAAGTTAGTAAAATATGATTTGTGGTTTCTTAAAATTTCGCTGTCATAGAAGTACTCTATGTTTTATTCCTTTTTCTCATTGAATTAAGGATGACTTCAAAGTAGATTGAAATAGTTGGGCTGTCAAAATTCATAGGTTGTTTAAAAACAATTTAATTCTAAAATACATAATTTAAGACCGTTTCAACAGTTGTAGTTAAAGTTTTGATCCTTTAAAAATATTTTTAATTTTCCACCTAAAGGTAAAAATGTTTGTAGCTGGAAACATTGGTTAAGTCTTCACTAATTTGGGTATAAAGTCAATCTTTTTAATGTTGACTAGAGGTACTATCTAGAATTTTTTAAAAATCCCTGAAGAAAAAGAATTGGCAGAGTTAAAATCCTGGGTTTGATCTTGGAAATGACCAAGGTGTCATGACACATGCAACAAAGCAGGATCATAATTTTGACAGCATTTGAACTTCTGTGGGTGTCTCAGTGACCAGAAATTTTCCTTATTAAGGGAAGTTCGTGTATTCGTGACTCCCTCTAGTGGATCACTCAACCCTACACTAGGAAACGTTCTCCATATTAAATTCATGTGACATTAAACATTCAGATGTCTTTGTTTTCATGGTAAGGATCTGATTCCATTCTCATGGACAGTTGGGATGTGTTTGTGTGCACCTCCACTCATTATCTCACATTCTGCAATTTATCTTTTCTAAAATTGCTTTTCCTATTGAGGGTGCTGTTATTCATATCCGTCTATATGTGCAACTAAAAAATTCTCTTTTTTCCTTTTTTTTTTCTGTGCTACAAGTCTCCTCTGTTTCCCATACTTTCATTTACATGACTATATTCCTATATTCTGGAAATGTCTGCAGTTTGCCTTAATTATTATTTATTAATTTTTTATTTATTAATTATATTTCAGGTACCACCAAGGTAAATCTTGTGAAGATCCCTTCCACTGCTTCCAGTCCTCGAGACACTGCTCTGGCAGCTGTTATCTGCAGTGCACTTGCAACAGTGCTCTTGGCTCTTCTCATCCTTTGTGTTATCTATTGCAAGAGACAGTTCATGGAGAAGAAGCCAAGCTGTGAGTTTCCAATTATCACTGTCTCTTGGTAATATTTATGGAGTGGTATTAGTTTGGAAGATCTCTCTGTAGATAAAGAAGTGAAATGTCTTCATCATTTAAGCAAGTTTAGCAATGAGATGGTCGATGTAGCAGAGCACAGGACCCCATCCAAGTTGGCCAGCTCAGTGTGGAAGTTTCAGCTGCTACTGAGAGAATGCTATGTAAATGCCCAGAAATACTCCAGTTGCATCAATTCCATGCCCTACTCTGCTAGATGCTGCACAGATACATTTGGATTATTCACAATCCAAGATGGGGCATTACAGAGTTGCAATGTTAATGTGGAAATACCAGTTTGGAACATCTGTGCATCAAGTGCTATTGTGAAACACAGATTAGGTCATCAAGATAATGAATGTGGCCAGTGTAGATGAGAGATTTGTCTTTAACAGTTTTGGTTTTATGGCCATATTCAAGATTAATTAAATGACTAAGATTTGTAATTTTCTTTTAAATCCATAAAGGCTCATCAACACAATTTGTTTACAATAAACATTTCTCTGCCTCTTAATTTAAATTAAGGAAGAAGAAAGGGAAAAGCACTCTTGTTCCATTTATAGTATTATGAAACTTATATTAAAATATGTTTGTAGCATCTAATGAACCCTGCATGCCAAACAAGAATAGTGTCTAGAATGAACTGATGTTACTGCTGCTTTCAGCACAAGCAGAAATTAAAAGGTTTACTGAGGCATTGTAAGAATTGTTCTTAAGCTAAAATTTGCTTTACACATGAGTTTTGAGAAATTCTGACACAGTGAATTCAGACTTCATTTAGTGAAGTGCAGTAACTTGTTTGCCTTGGCCTACAATTATAGAGATTAAAGGAAGTCTGCTGTTAATATAAAGCTCCTTAAGATAATATAAACAAAATTGCAGTGGCTGAAAACTGACTCTGGAAAATTTCAGATGGGAATCACTGAGAATCATTAAACACTGCAAAAATGTAACAGTGAATAAGATATACTCTCAAATCATCAAAATGAGAGCAGATGTCTTCCTAGAAGAGGCTGTAGCTGAACCAGCTGTTCTAAGGTTTGGGTAAAATCTGTGGTTTACGTTATTGGAAGCCACACAGTCACTGCGGATCTTTCAGCTGGGAAATGTATGGACATAGTTTATAGCATGACAATTACACATTCTGTGAAGAGGGAGGGTTCTGAGCAGGAGAAAGGGTGACACTTACTGACACAGATTTTTATTCACTCTGTTTGAAGGGTCTCTGAGATCACAAGACATTCACTACGATGGCTCTGAGCTGTCCTGCTTCGACAGACCACGGCTAAGTGAATATGACCACAGAACGTGCTGCCAGTGCCAAAGAAGTACATCACAGACATGTGGTATGTTAGCTCTACTGAAAGGTGACTTTATTTTATCTAACACTTGAGTTGTGACAATTAAATTTAACTGCAGAGCTAACACTATCAAACTACCCCTTGTCCTAGGCTAATTTCTTAATAAGCAGAAAGGGTTTTTAAGTAGCTATTTGGGTTGGGTTTTTTTTGTTTTGTTTTGTTTTTTCCTATATTCATTTCAGTGACTTCACTTGAAAAAAAAAAATTAAGATGTCTATCTTATTTATTTCTGATGAAAATAGCACTGCATCTGGCTTTGAGACTTAAATTAGTGTGAAGGATTTACCAGAGAATTTACCATTAACAACCCAGACAATTCAAATCATTGCCATTTTGTGAAGTCATATCAGAACAGATGCAGTTATGACATTAAGAAATACATAATTTAACACAAAAGCACAGGTTTAAATATCATCCTGATAGCTTAACTCAGAATGCTCAGAATGCTTAAGTGTATTTAACTGAGAAGAAAATTAATTTTAAAATAGGTACTCATGACTGATTTCTCTATTATTCCTGGAGGAAAGGCTTGGCTTTTATAAATATTTCAATTTTAAAGGAATAAAGTTGTTTTTAAAAAATATTTTTACAGAAAGAAATCTCTTTTCTCAATTCATGCATTATAATGTCATTGGCAAACTAATACACAAGTTTGAAAAAGAACAGAGACTAAGTTTATACAGAGCTTTGACAGTTTTAACACCATTAAATTAACTTTCATTCCTTAGGACCAGTTCACTTGATTCCCTCACTGTGCTGTGATGAGACCTGTAGCATGGAGCACAGCAGTCACAGTTGTGCTTTCCACTCACAGACCACAATCAATGAAAGGTAACTTAGTTTTACAAATGTGTATTAAGCATGAAGTATTTTTTATGCAGTCACATCCATATTTATACAGAGACAACAGCTGCTTGAAGTGGAATGGGGGATTTTGATGAACTGTATCCATATCATCCCATGTTGTGCAAGAATAGGTTCATGGGGAAAAAATTCAGTATAACTTAGTAAATGCTGACTTGACTCATGGGTTTCTCCGAAGAAGTGGCTTCTCTCACAAGCAGGTAATGTTCCTTTTACTCTGTGGCATCTTAGAGACACTGGCCTCCTCCTCATCTGCTAGAGATTAGAAAGTTGCTGCATAAACCCAGGAATCTGGGGGAGTGAGGTACAGTTCACAAGTGACAGGGAGATTATTTTTATTTTTAAGGAACTCTTTAGGACTTCAAGATTAGAAATATCTATTATTTCTGAATTTCTAGCAGGTTTTAACCTTTATTTTATCCCAATCAGCTAAGTGCAGTAGTAGGGTAGTTATTTTTACAGCAGGGCCATGAGCTAAATATATAAAATTTATGATGTCTTTCAGAGTTTCCTGGTTAGATTTTAACACAGGATGTATTTATTTCTTTTAGCTAGAATAATTTTCCATATGAGTTTTAAATTGATCTTCAGCTGTTTTGTTCTTATGGCCACATGTAACTAAAAATGCAAAGGCAGCTTCTTCATGAGTGTTGCTTGTGCAAGGTGACTTAGTGACCTAAGTACAAATATCTGAGTTTTCTCAAACAACTTGTTTAAACACCAACAAGATCAAATCATCCTTGTATACCACCAAGGCTGGCAAATTGAGAGTTGTGTACTTTTTGGGGAGTCTTTTGGTTAAGGGTTTAAAAATAACTGTAATAGCCACGCTATGGGGACATCAAAGATCCTGTGGTTCCTTCCAGTAGAAATGGATCTTGTGCCAATTTCCTTTGCCAGAATAATGTATTTCCTTCAATTGTGGTGCAATGTCCTGACTTTTGGCCTCATCTCTGAAAATGCTTTGTGTGTATATCAAAGCTATTAAAGCATCAAGTTTTGGAAATGAGTAAGGATACTTAAAAACTGTTATAGGAGTGTAAATGTGGGACAAGTTTTGTCACACTGCATATCAGACTTAATATAGCCTCTGCATTTTTTAAAATGTGTAGACAGTTCTGGAAATAAGACACATTGATATAACTTCCTGGTTTTGTTAGTACTTATTTTGGTGTATATATAGTGAAAAACACTACTGGACTTTCTACAGTGTTTGGCAGACGTCACTATTATTATGCTCTTTAAATACACTTGAAGTAGACAATACTGAGTTTCCACTTCTACTTTCTTCCATTTTCCATAAAATAAAAATGCTTGCTCTTTTTAGTATTATGTTCTTTCCATGTAAAAGAGAATAGAAGTAAAACTTTTCCCATTCTGAAGGCTAGACAGAACAAACTGAAAAATCTAAAATGAATGCGTTTTCAGATTTAAAGCAAACACAAAGTTTCAAGAAGGCTTGTTGCCTATTCCATTATCCCAGTCTGAAGCCACTTCTTTTACTTCCATTAGATATTTGCCTATCTACAGTTTGGGGGAGAAAAAAACCCAAACCAACCAAACCTCCCTGGTGCTGAAGATTTTAGACCCTGCCCAACCATCTTTGTTGCTGCAGTTTAAGCCTGTTACATCTTGTGTTAATACTCCCCTCTCCATGCACTGAGAAAAAAAATTCCTTCTTCTTTGTGACAGTATTTATATCTGAACACTACTACAGTATTTTTTGTCATGTTTATGACCTTAAATAACCCCAACTGTAGTTCATGTTTAGTGGAATCCCAGATTCACTGTCCAAAGTAGTGCTCACCAGAGCTTTTGTCATTTCCAGCCAAGGAACAAACTGTATTCCTTCCCAATAGAATTTGTTTGTACAGGATGTCTCTAGAGTATTAATATAACACTGTTAAACCTTCTTGAAATACCTATAATTACAAATGATAAGTAATTAAAATACTGATAATGTTTTCTGGAATGCCTTGTATACCGTGTACCTTTTGTCTTTCTGCAGAGCTGCTGATTCTGTTGGAGAAATGATTCCTGCTTTCCTTGGTTCTCTTTCACACTCTACCTGTGGAGACATTCCAGATGCTTGGCCTCTTATGCAAAACTCAGCTTGTTGTGACAGCATTTCTATCTGTGAATCATATTCAGAACTGGCTGGAGGATCTGCAAAATCCTGCAGCCCTGAGATTGAAAATACAGCCACTGCTGAATTGGATAGTAACCAGGAACTAAGTGAAATACTTACTTCAGCTAAGTCTCTTGATGGAAATGTTGCAAAGTCCTTTGAAATCCCTGAACATAGAACGTGCACAGAAGCTTCATCACTTCAGAGCTCGGTGACTGCTGAAAGCCAGCCAAAGACAAAGTGTAATGGAACAACAAATGACTCTACAGACTGATAAAGAGGTAAAAAACATTACTACAAAGGAATGAGAAGGAGTGCTCCAGGCATGTAGAGCTAGATAAAAATAGAATTGTAAGAAGTTGTAGGGTGATATTTCTCCATAGGTTACACCTAGCTATTGCTGAAATTAAACCTTTACAGAGATCCAGCAGTTTCACATTTTTAAATCATTAACTGAATTTGCAAGATGTAATTATGCAAACTGTGGTGTTGAAATAATATTAACCAGAATACAGGGGTAAGTCTGTACACCAGTCAGCTTTTATCAAGGAATTTTTTCATTAAATTTCAAGGGAAAAATTCAGTTTAATGGCCTTATGACCAAACCATTGTGTCAGGCTAGCCTTTGTTTATGAGTGAGAACTTTGCTTATTACAAACAAAGCATAAAGAACGTACAAGTGTTTATCTAAAAATATTTACAAAGCCTTTCTGTGGAGTTACTGCAGTAGCAGTAGAAACACAAGAGAGTCTCAAATGCCTTATAATGCCATTTATATTCCCATGTCATCAGATAAAACATAAGTTAGTCCATAAAATGCAACTTTATCTATAAAAGCTTAGGTCTGAGGTCAACATGCAAAGATGTGATAAACCATTGTCTCAACTGTGTAACAGTGGAACTGTTGCAAAAAGTCACTCTGATAACTCCTTCATCATTATATATATTTTTAGTATTAGCTGCTCCATGTTTTTAAAGTGGAATTTTCTACTTTTAGAAGTAATCTGGAGTCCCAAGTAACGAATTTGTGAAAGGATCCCAAATTGTGGCCTGTGTACTGATGGCAAGTTATTTCTCTGTGTGCCCAATATCATTTGGTGACAGTTGTACTCTGTAGATGTGTGTAGGAAGGGACAGTGACATGGATATGACTTCAGATCTCAACACTGCTAGTTCCCAGCAGTTCTTGATGTTTTAAGGGAATGCATTTCCATACTAACAAGATTTTAAAAATCAGATGTTTGTGGGTGTTTTCCCACCAAACCATGCTTCAACTTCAGAGGTATGTGATTAATATTATTGAAGTGTTTTCTTAGATCAAAAGAATTATAGCATTTCAAAATATGACTACAAAATTAGCTTTTATTTCACTATACTTGTTATGGTATATGAACTGTGAATTTTCTTATTGATTCCTGAGTGTATGGAGACAGCTTTTCTAGCATCTCAAAATCCTGTATGGTTTGATAGTTTTTTGCTGTCCTCTGTCACTACTGAGATTTGTGTATAATTTTGAATAATTAAGGTTTTCAGGAGGGTTAAGTTTTTCTTCATTTTTTTTCCTGTAATAGATCCTACTGATTCATTTTGTACAATTTCTCCCCATTCAGCCCCTAAGGTGCATCATTATGTGTGCATTTTTGGCAGAGAAATATCAGTAGTGTTCATGGGACAGGACAAAGCCTAGGCTTACTTGAGATGTATTTTCAGGATGAACACTGGCCAGCTGTGCAACTCCAGGACAATTACTTCATCTCAGTCTATAGCATTTTTTCCCACCCACTCTTCATCTTTCACATCTTTTTGAAACATTTTGAGGCAAGGATGGTCTTTGTACTGCCTGTGAATGTATTCCAGGTCAATGTTTTATTATTGTATTTCAAAAGAATAACATAAAATCAGAATATAGCATATTTTTATATATGTACACACAAATCTAAGCTTTTTAATGTGGGTTTTAATACAGGTTTAATGTTCAGGTTTGGGTGAATTTTGCTGCAAGCAATAAGTATACCTCTACTCTTTTAGTGTTTAGTCAAATATAGAAGTACATGCACATTTCTTATGAATTTATGTAACCACTCTTCTGTCACTCTTTTTTTAGGGACTGGAGCTGTTTGTCTCAGCACTAAAGCTGAATGCTTCCCTTACACTCCCCTGCTGATTCTCATCAAACATAGTCTGGTCTTCAGTGTTGCATGGTTTCCAAACCAGCTGGGAAAAAATGGCATCATTTCACACCTTCTGAGCAGCTGTGTCTGAGCTGTAACAGCTGTGAAGTTAAACTTCAAGGAGCATCCTTTGAGGACCCTGAAGGGGGATTTATGACTTTTTCAATCTCTCTATTTCCTCAGTCTCAAAACATCTAATGGAGTGAGCTTAACAGTTTATGCAGAGAGAAATAAAAATTGGGGTTACAAATATGGCTACAGGTGTCAGAAGATGTGGGACAACACTGGGCCAGCTACTCTGCCTGCAGATTTGTGCATACATTAGGATTTTTTTTCTGCTGATTCTAATTTTAAATAATATTCCTGCTATTGAAGGAGGTAAAATAAATCCATTTCTGTTTATAAAAGGATCACCTATTAATAAACTGAAGCTCTTACTATGTATTACATTATAGTCAATAAGCTAGTTTGGGGAGTTAGAGAATTAGTATGTTACAGTATGTGTGGTTGAAGTCCCCTCCATCTAATTATTACATTTTTGGGAGGTGGCATTGTTCTGTTAAGTGTAGCAGGAGATTAGCTGTAAATTAGATTTAGTTTAATGAAGGTCAGACATATAGATAAGGACATTGTGTTTAATCAGTAGTCTCAGTATTGGAATACAGCACTTCTTGTTATAGCATATAATTTTGAATGTTGAAATAATTGTAATCACCTGTCAAATCAAAATGTCAGATTACAGCAGGTGTGCCATGAAAGTATTTACACAGTGAGACTGTTACCAAGGTTTCTTATTGATGCATTATTTTTAAGGGTCAAGCTCTGTGATGAACTAATTCATTTATTTAGGAGTCTCATTCAGGACACTCTGTCCTTCTCACTATAGTACTCTCTCAATTCACATTTTCCACACAAAATTTAAAAAGTGGTTTGCTTTATCACCATCCCTTAATATATCTTTTTCAGCCATTTTCATGCCCAAAATATTGTTTTCTTCTGTGGATAATCCCAGTAACCTCTACTGATTCATTACACTCAACAGGCTCACACTTGTCTGTGATGAGCTCTAGCAATTATTCCTTAAAGTACCCAATGTGCCTTGACTAAAGCAAAGCAATCAGTGAAACATGCCAACTGGCAATAAATATTACTCAACTTTCCACAGATGGTTTGTGTGGCAATGGAAATGTTGAGACAATATTCAGAACCCTTTATGGAAAAAGACTTTTGCTTTGGAGCACAGAGAAGAAGGTTGGGCCTGCACAAGAATAGCTAAAAACTGTACAGGCAGCCATGGCAGAGAGATGCTCCAGCTCTTCACCACTGAGATCATTCACTTGTGCAAAAGCAAGTCCCAAATTCAAACCAAAGGGAACAGGTTACCCAAGTGATTTTTTGCTGTTATTTGCTTTGGTGTTTTAAGTAGTTAATACCACCTTTTGGTCACTGATGAAATAATAAACAGTTACACAGTACAATTACTCAGATAAATACTTTTACATATATGTTTAAATATGAGTAGTTTTGAATAATTTCTTTGTATACTTTCATAAATTTAAGAAGTTACAAAACATTATTTTTCACTACATGTGCATGAAGATATGTGTGCTTCTTTGTATATACTTTGTAAATAGAAAAAGAATCCAATGTGCATTTCAGTATATGGCAAAATATTTTTAGAACATATGGAGATTCAACTTTTCACTAATAAAAGTTCTTGAAAATGCAATGTTCAAAAATTTTGCCAGCATCTGCCACAGTATGTTTTCCCATTGGAATTTAAACTTTGTATGTTTTTATCCAGCAACCCTAGAGAAAGATACTTTTTTTTTTTCTAATGAGTGAAAGCTTGAGAGAGAATTGGAATGAAAAAAATTAAGAGAGTGTTTTTTAAATATATGTGTATATTTTGTATATAGTTTTTTTTCTTAATTTAACCAAATTGGTCTTTTGTATATTGCCTGTGGCAAGCAATGTTGTACATGCCAATAGAAAACCTCCACTATCACTACATTTAGACTGCCCACATGTCATGTCTAGGGACTTACAGTGCTATTTTAAATACTCCTTTAACAAATGTAAATTAAAATCTTGTATAAATTGTTTTGTAATACTTTTTCTACTTGTGAATAAAACATTACATGAACCATTCTTGGTTTGTTGACCTCAAATTAATAATAGCTTTCTGTACAAATTTAATGATGAATTCTTCTAATTCTTTTAGAATTCCATGATGGTGTAATTATATTAAAGTTATGGTAGAATTTGAAGCATCTTTGTCTTGAGATGTTTGAGGTTTAGCAGTAACATCATTCTTCAAGCAGGAGGACCCTGAAGAAGCAGTAAGATAACATCAATGCTTAAAATCATAATGCTTCAAAACTGTTTAAAAATTCTGCTTCTCAAGAAAGGGGTAGGAGAAAGCTGGGGGGAAAAAGACAGATTGCTGTCCTTACAATGTCTTGGAAAAGAGAACCTGGTGCTCCACACCACTAGGGTTGTTTCAGACAAGACAGATAAGCAAATAATGAGAGGAGCTGTATTTTTGAAGCAGGATTGGAGTCATGGCCCCAATTTAAAAGATTAAGAAAGGAGTGGTACAGTCTGACTGATAAGAGTAGAAGATTGAGAAGAAAGAGTAATTTGATAATTGCATAAAATTGGTCCTTTTGATAAAGCCATAAGCAATGACTGGAAACTGAATCCAGAGAGGGATTGCAGATAACATAAAGACAGAGTGCTTATGCTGGAGTGTGATAGCACTCGATTTTTGGGTGGAAAGTTTGGGGCACATTCAAAAGCTGCTCTGTCCCTGGCTCTGGTTCAGTTGAGCAAATTTCACATTGGCTCTTCTCGGTGTAATGCTGTTATTTCTTCATTCTTTGAAGTATCACCTTCCCAGAATAGCAAGGACTCCTTATACCCCTGTGTCCATGTGCTGTGCTCCAGAGCACTGTTCTATTTGCTTTCTGCTGTGACTGTCACAAATGGCAGCAGTTCACACGCCCAGCCCACCTGAGTGTCCTTGGAGTTCCCTTGGAGGTCTGTAAATCTGCACAGCAGCACATGGAATGTTTGGGAGGCTGCTCTGTGCCAAGACAGGGATCTTTGTGACTCTCAGCACTGCCAGGATTACAATGGAATGCCCCTGACAAAAATTTTAAAAAATATAATCAATAAACAAACAGAAATTGAAAAATAGATATTTACTCTATCTGGAAACAAAGTACAATTCAGAACACAAGACATACACGACCATGAAATTTGTATAGACAATTGCTCATATCAATTACTATATAAATGTCATTAACAAGGCTGCAGTTTTCCTTCCAAACTTTCCAGAAGGTCTACAAAAAAACCCCACCCACCCAAAAATATTTTCCCTGCTTGCATTGCTATTCAGTTCAACAGTATTTCCTGCCTTTTCTAAAAGGTAGACCAAGCCCTTAATGCAGTGCTCCTCATCCTACCAGGAGTTTGAGATCACATGGCTTTTCCCTTTGTTGTGGTCTCTTTGAGGGCCTTTGGTTTGCATTCCTATGAAGTCCCTCCAAGCAACAACCTCCATGCATTAAATTAATCCTCTCATCTCTTTGGTGATGGAGGTTTAGCTCACTACCTGCAGCACATTCCAGCGCAGACACTGCTGCTTTGTTTTGCCCTTTTCAAAAAGGGGGCTGGAAGGAGGGTGCAGTGTTTTATCAGGCATGGAGCAAGCTGAGGCTGGGCACTGCAGAGCAGAGCCACACAATGCACACTTTGTGCTGGCAGGGTGCAATTTAATCCATATTTAGTTTTGGCCTGAGTGATGGTAAAGCCCACTTGCTCCTCACACAGCAGCACATGAGCCATTTCGATTATGTCCAATAAGGTAGTGCTTCCAATGGGAAAAAAATAATCTTGGGTGGATTTGCTGGGGAGCCTGCTGCTTTCCACAGCAGCAGTGAATGATGGGATTAGAGGAAATGTTTTCTAATAGCCTACTGACTGAGAAAGTGGCAGACTGGGGGCACACTGAGGCTTCTACACAGCACCACAGCTTCAACAGCAGGGTCAGCTGAGTTGGACTGAGGGGGTTTTCCCATCATTTGATTTTCTAAATCCTTATCACAGTTGGATTTTTTTTTTTTTTTTTGGTTGATCTCACAAAAGGGGATTCGGCTTGTTCAAAAGGTTATAAATGACATTTTTCTAAAGCATTGGTAGAAAAGCAGACAAAAAGAGAAGGCAGCTTTTAGAAAGTGCTTCCCCTGAGCCTCAATCTTTGTGGATTTTTCCATTTCTTCTGCCCAGGTCTCAGTCTCAGTTTATGGATGGACAATTCATGCTATTTAGTATGCAAAAAATCCCCTAAATATAGCAGCTAATATATCAAAATCTGGTTGTAACCAACAGTTTAAGGGAGAGCACTGATTTACAGCTTAGAAAAAATATTAAACCTTTGGAATTCCAGAGATCATTTTGATTTGCCCCAGATCTCTATCACACAGTTCATTGAAACATAACAATAAGCATATATAAATACAGAATGTGTACAAAATAGTAAACTTGACACCTTGCACATGACCTGAGGCAAGGCATTGTCCAGGTCAGTTAGCAATTTTATTGCTAAGTCCTTAAACCTGAGGAAATTACAGAATACTGTGGACCAATTCATGGGAGACTGTACACCACCCAAGCACTTATTCTGCATGTGGCAGAGATTACAAAATGAACTGAGAACATTAAAAAAAAAAAAAAAAAAAACAACTAAAGATTCTGTTTCAATTTTTTTAAATGCTTTTCAACCCAGGCATCCAAGTGCCCTAGACATTTCACAGGCTAATATGGGAGCCTTAGGGGGGAAAAAAAGCTCCACACAGTGGGTATTCCATCAATATTGAACAAAATGGCAGCAGCAGAGGTTACTTGTTATCAAAGTAACAATGAAAAAAGGATATCTAGCTTTTAGTGCACAAAAAAAAGGGGCCATTGTGTTACAAAACATATTTTAAAAGCCAAAGTAAAGCACTAGTCTAGGGTCACCTTACTTCTCTAACTTCATGTTCACCTAAACACACCTAAACTCTGCACCAGCCCAAAGCAAAATGAGGAAGAGCTGGAATAAGCAGATTAGCAGCATTTACCATGCCAGTTTTGTCCATACCTTGCAAATGTGCTTTCTTGCATATTGGTGTTGATTCCAGCAACATCAGGTAGCTGAGTTTAACTTGAAGTAATTCAGCAGCAAGTATCAGCTTGGCTATTTGTTTGGCCATTTGTTGTCTCTGTGTTGCAAGAGAGAAAAGTTTTTTTACCAACCCAGTGCTGGCTTCTGTTGTTAGATACAACAGTTGTTGTATTCCTTTACCAGAGTTTCAGCTTTATTAAACCTTATCCCTAAGGATGCTCAACAGGAAGGAGACACTGCACCAGTGCAAGAGTGAGAATATATTTCTGAATGTAATACCAAAACAGAGCCATAATATTCCACCAAATAACACTTGAATTTTGTCAAAATACATTACACTTTTTGATATTTTAAGACTAACAAGAGACAAAAATCCTTTATAAAAAAAAAATTATACACCTAGACAAAATGTGAAAATTCACATCAGGAAGTTTTCTCTGGGAACGTTTGTGCAACTACTCTCTCCATGTTAAACTTTCAATCTAATGAAACCTTCAACTTAAATATACCTTTAAATACACTTCAGATTTTGAAGGATCTTCTGCTTACTCAACGAGGACTAATCAACTTTTTGTGGGCAAGGACTACCTCAAAGTTATCTTCATACACTGTTTTTTAAACTGGCAGAACAGATGGACTCAGGCAGAAGAGACTCTAAATCCTTTAGGTGATAAAATGCCTACTGTATTGATGGGCTAATAAAGCAAACCCTGTGGGTTCAGCCTTCTCATTAATAAAATGAAAGAAGTTGTGGGATCTGCAGGGAAGAGCTCAAGAATGCCATAAATTACATGTCCTGTGGCTTTCAACAGCAAATAGATAGTGCTGGAGTTTACTCTAGGTGTTGGCAAGTGCTGTAGTAGGGATTCCTGAAAAGTATCCGAGTGCCAGATGATGTTTCCTAGCACAGAGTGTCACTGAGGAGGGCTTGTGGCATGTTTGGCCCAGATGCTTTCTTTCCCTGGAGAAGCAATCTTGCTGTTGCCCTTCTGCAGCGAGTGAGCTCTGGGCAGCGGGGCAGCAGGAGCTGCAGGAGGCAGGGAGAGCAGGGCTGGCACTGCAGCACACACTGCTGCCTGCCTCTTGCAGCTGACTTCCCTCTGCAAGCCTGGAGGTGCAGACACAAGCTGTAAAAGTGCTGGAAGCCTAAAACCCCCAAAGATGCAATATTGTGCCTTCTGCAGATGTATCAGTGTTGTAACTGCAGCAGCTGAGAGAGGTAAGTAAATAGAAATTATTACTAGCCCTTAGCTGAGGGGGTGACCCAAAAACAACTAAAAATTTTGGACTCAAACCTTCATTGGACCTGCTTTCTGATGTCTGCTTTTCATCCAGTCCAAGGTCTACAGCTGCTGCAGCTCCTTTGTGGATACTCCTGCAGTTCTCACCTGATTTTAGGGAAGAGAAGTTGGCTTTTGGTTTGGCCTTGTCACACTCCATGCTACAAGAGCTGGAGGGTTTAAATGCCTGACAATCTCTGTTCTTTTCCTAATTACCTCAGGCTTTGCACAGAACAAAACAAAAAAATGCTCTATTCAGATTTGGCTTTAACTTGCATTACATTTTTTCATAGGATAAAAAAGGCAGATATCCTAATGCCACCCAGAAGATGGCCCTGGAATCAGCTACTGCTTCATGCTGTTACTGCTGCTCTGTCCTCTGGCCCAGTAACCAAGCCAGGAAAAAAAACCAAAAGCCACATCTTTGACCAGACCAACCCCAATCCATACCAACAACCCATTCTTTAGAAGTCTGGTATTGAACCACTGCCTATGGGTAATTCAAACAAAAGAAAACAAAAAGGGGAAAAAAGAGACGGGAGGGGAAAAAAAAAGGCATAAAAGTTGTACTGGAGAATCATTCAGCAAAATTCCCACTTGTGTATTAAAGGCTTAGCTAAATAACCCTGGGCTGCATGGAAAAACAAGTAGGAAAGAAAACTCTTCTCTTCTCTAGATTTACCCTGCCCCTCAAGCATACCAGGCATTTTATCTTCTTAGTCTTCATGAAAAAATCCATTTTGTGAAGAAGATATGCTGCATTTACTCCTTTTTTCTTGACACAGGAGGATTTGTCCTCCCCATCCCCTGCCCCTTGTCAGAAATAGTAACACACTGAAGACTCTTTCCACTCAGGAAAGGAATGTCTTTTTCTTATCCCCACTCCTCCTGTTTTATGGCTCTTTCCTACCTGTGTGCCTTATTTATCACTGCTGCAATTGTCTGTGTTTCCCATTCTCCTCAACTGTCTGGTCTGATCCCCCATTACCAGTGGAAAACAGAATTGGGGGTTTAATTTCAATAATTTGGAAGATGTCAAACATGAACAAGATAAAGCTTGCTTTTAAAAGGGCAGAGACATTCAAAGGTAATCTACCCAGGGATTAACTTGGTTGGCTTCCTATCTATGGACAGCTGCTTCTGAAATGGAAGATACTGGTAAAGTGTTTAAAATGGTGGCTTTTAAGCACATGGCCTGATCAGAATTTTTCTGCAAGGACCCTCCAAGAAAATTTGGGACAAGAGCTGGTCACAGCAACAAGACAGAGCTATCAATGACAGTATGTAAAAATTGCTGATAACAGGACATACCCTCAGGTGCTGGAAAAAAATTATCTGTAGAAAAGATTAGACAGGTCAGTCGGGAAGAGTGATGGCTTAAACTGTCCGGAAACACAAAGCTGTCCTCTTTTTTGGCCTGGAACAGTCACTTTCTCTTCCTTGAGATAATCTTACCACAAAATGCTATAGCAAAACAAATAATCCTTCATATCAAATTTAATTTGCACACCTGGTATTCAACTCAATTTCCTAAATGGGTGAGTCAAAGCAGGTTGGGCTGACCTGTTGGTTGAGACACAGCAGGGCATTCCCTCCCATGCTCTTAGGCTGGTGGAAAACTGCACCAAAGAGCAAAGGAGTTACAGCAGAAAGGATGACACAGTTAAATTAGCCTCCTGCCTAGAACTGCTAATTATAAATCAGCCCAAATCACATCCAAGTTACTTGGTTATACTCAGTTCAACAGAAGTTATTTTAACACTAATATCTTAAACATGTCAAAAACTTAAGAACAGTGACATGGAAGAAGTGGAAGAAAGAATCCAATCTAACTTTGACCAAAACAGGCAAGAGTCCTCATGGGCACTGGGAGGGTATGCCTGGGCAGGGAAGCACCCACTGCCTGCAGGCTCACTGGCAGCACCCCACTCCCACCTCAGATCCTCATCTCTTCAACCTCACCAGATGTTGCTGGTGAACAGGTCCAGAGTATACTATAGAATTATATACTTTTACATTATGCTGTTACAATCTTTACACTCCTGCAGGAAAGAAAACTACAGGGCCCTAGAATGGGGGCTTTCAAGAGCCCCTTCAGCTGCTAATCAGGGCTGGGCTCTGGCTGATCCTATCTCTCTGCAGCTCCTCACCTGCCCCCAGTGAAGGCAGAAGCGATGCCCTGGCCATGGCTCACAGCATCTCCTGTCTGTCCCTGCAGCAGGAGCAATCCTCTGTTACCCTGGCATCTGCCCCTCCCTTTGCTTTTGCAAAGTGCTTTGTTGGTGTTTGCTCAAAGTCTTCCAGTGGGTGAATGGCTTTTACACAGGAAATGTGTGCACCATTGCAATGCCCTGCTGTGCTGTGAGGTGGCCACAAAGGAGCGTTTGCACTTGGTCTGCTTGTCTCTGGCTCTTCATTAGGATGGAGAGGGAAACTGAGTGAGTGAGCCCTTAGCACTACTCATGGACCCCTAGCAGCTGAAGAATGTACTTCTGTCTGCAATTAATCCATCAGTTGGTGGTGTATGGAAGCCCAGATTCAGGACCGTGAAAATGTTGCCACTACCATGTGCAAGCTCTTCCAGTGTTCTTCTGGGTGGGGATTTTTTGCTTCTCTTATGCTTTATTTAAGCAAAAATGAAGTTTCAGGCTGACCTGAGACTCCCTGACAAGGAAGAGGATTCCAAACAGCACAGAGAGCTGGTGTAGCTGGCAGCCAACTCAGTGCAGAGCTGAGCAGTAGAAACCATGGGAAAGTGAAACATATTCATCAGCAGTGCCAGAGGGGAAGAAAAGCAAAGATGGAAATCAGGATGTACAAAACAGATCCTAAAACAGAGTAAAATTTGTATCATGCAATCTGGGTCTGTATGAAGACAGTGACAGTGGGCTCTCTCTGTATAAACACTTCTGAAAGCAGTTTTAAGTAAGTCTGAGTAAGGTATTCGGGTGATTTACACGTTTCCAGCCAAAATAAAAGGTCTCAACATTTTCTTGGCGGGCCTCAGCAAGGTTTAATTCCCTCTTTAGACCTCTGTGAGTTCCTTTTTGAATGAGCACAGCTGTGCTGTACACATTTCAGTTCAAACCAACCTGTAAGAACACACTTCCTGATCCCTGAATTCAGCAAGGCTGCTGAGGATGTGACTTGAGTGCCTGCCTCCAGCAGCTTCACCAGGACCACTAGGACCACTATGGCTCCCTTGGGACCAGCTTGCTGTAATGGCCCTTTAATTACTTCCTCCTTTGCTAGCAGATCCCACCTCACTGATCTGAGTGTACACCTGGAGCTGGAGTTTAAATACTGTAAAGTTCCAGCTGAGCCAGCCAACAACTATTGTCACTTGAGCATCCCTTTCCTGGGAGAGAGAGAAGAGGCATGCTAGGCTTAGACCAACAGGAAAAGCCACTGAAGGCATAAACACTCTTGGGACATTGACACTGTGGCTGTGCTGCTGAGCAGCAAGAGCAGGCCCAGTCTCCACTGGCACATCCCTCTCAGAAAAACAACTTCATCCCCTCAGTGTCACCAGCACCCAGATTTTTGTGGACATCTTCCAGTCCCTGCAGGAGAGATGGCAATCCAGCAGCCTCACTGATAATGATCCTGAAAGTGGAGTGAGACGTGGAGGCTGCTGGCAAACACCCAACACTCCTGAAGAGTAAGAAAATACCAGTTTGGCTGCCAAGGGCCCTGCCAAGAGATGTTACAAGCCCCAGATGACCTCTGGGCATATTAACGCCTACTCCTTTCCAACCAGCGGTCATGCTGAATCCAGTGCTTCCTTCCACTTGGAGCTGGCTTATTCACATTTAAATTGCTTAGAGCAGTAATAATGAAGAGAGAAGTTACAGACAGATCGCCCCTGCCAGATACACTTGCCTGCCTTTCTGTTAGTATAGTTTGTATTATTTTTTTTTGTACAAATAGCAGTGTTCAGGAGGGTGTAGTATTTATGGTATAGTAAGAGGAAAAAGGCAAATAAAAGGTGGAAGAATGAATTGGCTGCAGAGACAGAACTTATCTTTCCCAGCATCAGCTCTGCAAGACTGGAGAGCAGCACCCTGAGTACAGATGGGACTTCTCTGTAGGTTAAGTCAGTATAAATGGGGTAAATTTATCTGGAGGATTTACTCAGGTTTCATTTCAGATCAGTGGAGGATGGTAAGGAGTAGCAGTAGTACAAATGGAAAGACCCAAAACTGACTTTGATGATCTGGCATAACAAGGAATTTTCTCCATTATGCAGACAATAAAAACTTTTCATCTACCCCACCATTTCCCCCAACATTCAGGGGGAAATAAAATAGAGTTCTAGAATATCAGCCAAACCACCAGCTCAAACATCCTATTTTCTCCTATTTCTATGTTCATACTGTGACTGTGGTTCCAGGTGTTGATAAATAAACTATCCAGGAGCTAACTTTTAACAAAGCCTCTAAACAATCACAGAAGCCCCAGGCTGACTTTGGCCCTTAAACATTGTTTCAGAGGACCAGAGCTAATGCAGCATTCATTGACACACATGTCCTTAAGTTGACTGAGAGCAGTGATGGATCTTCTACCTACAGCTAGAGCTCCAGAAGGGCCTTTGGGTGAGCACAGTGTGAGCTGGGGGTCACCTTCCCCAGTCCTGACATTGGTAAGAGGTGCACAGCCCCTCTGCTCCAGCCCAAAACCCCAGGAGAATAATGGAAAAGGAAGAGCAAAGCTCAAGGGTCCTGTTTGCTTCAGCAAGTCCTGCACTTCTGAAGAGGTTACCCTAAAGTGACCTTTTCCATAGGGTGTGGTGACTGGGATCTGAAGTGCTCTCAGCTAGCACAAAGGCTCCCGACAGACAGAGAGAGTTCTAAAAAGGAGGATTTGTAGCTTTTACTGACCCACTTTAATTCGCAAAACCTTTTTTTTTTTTTTTTTTTTCCAAATAAAGCAGATAAAGCTGGAGATGCAAGATGGGATGAGGAAAAAAAAAAAAAAAAAAAAAGAAACAGAGAAGAAGAAAAAAATACAGGCTATTGCCAGAGAGGCACAGATGCCAGACCAGCTGACAGATGCTTCTGACAGACCAAGGGAAAGGCATGGAAAATGGGATAGCTCACAAAGGAAGAAACCGAATGTCAAATGAGCTATTTCCCTGTACTTAGCCAGCCTACATAATTTTTTTCATGTACATTTGAGACTGTCAGAAACAACAACAACAAAAAAAAGAGCTGATTTCCTTGGAAAACAGAGATTACAAACTGAACAGACTATTAAAACTACTTTGTCTTGGGAATTTGGCTTAAACACCAGATTAAACCAAAGATAGCTAATTTGATTAAGTAGAACAAGTTATCTAAATCCCTACTTAGGGAAAACACCGCCAGCAATTCGGCACTGTTTTGCAAAAGACCTTCAATGTTAAATAGTTTAAGCAAGAGCAGTACAGACACATGGCACTCCTCCATGCATGAGGGACACGTTTGCTGGGCAGGCTTCAGGGCAAGATAACAAATTAAACTTACAGGAGATCAGAGGAAAATTTGCCACAATGGTGAGGAATCAGGTGTGATCAGAACTTACCTTGTCACTGTCAGCTGAAGCTGCAGAACCCAGTGGCACTGCCTCTTTCTTCCAATGGCACCTCCAGTTCCTGGGGAATTCCTTCCCCAACCTCCCTGTGACAGCACAGGGAGGAAAGGCAATATATTTGTGCAAATGTTAAGAGACAATGAACTGTCACTTCAACTCTCATTTCTAATGAGTGGGATTTACTCTGGCTAGCATGAATCATTTTGATAACATATATAATTAGTTTTATAGAAGTTTTAGTATGTTATAAAAGCTGCTCTATCACTTGTGTTCCCCCAGGGCTCTCTTATAAAATGATTTTGTTACAACTGTATTCTCCTTGGAAGTGAATTGCAAACAACTGAGCACATCTGTATGTCAGAAGCATTGTAAGCCAAGGCATTCAAGGCAATTTTAATGCCTTTTTCACTCCTAAAATCCATGTGAAGTAATGCAGGCACTTGTGGGCTCCAGCCCTGTCAGCTGCCCAAAGCTGAAGATACCCTCTGCTCCCAGGCTGTCGCTCAGTCACCTCAACACAGCCCCTGGCTGCCCACAGCAGATGCTGCAGTTCAGCAACCCAGGAGCTTGGATGCTGTCAAATTACCTTGGGGGAAAACACTCAACAGGTATAAATAACACAAGCCTTTAATAACTTCATCTGAGCTACAGGAAGGTATGTTGGATGAGGATTTGCCTATGTTCAGGGAGCTGCAAGGTGGATTCCATCTTTGTGAGGAAGGAAAGTGGGGCTGGTAAGGAGAGTGCACTAAGTGAAACCAGCCAGCCCTTCTGATCTTATACATGTTTTTTATTTCATGTATATTTTAAATACATGAAGGTAGGCTATGGTTGAGCCTTGTGGCTACTTCTGAAGAGCACCATTAATAAACAGACTATTTTTAACAACTGCCCTGCTAATCTGCTTTGAGTATGCCAGAGGAGCTTGATGAGGTTAAGGGCTGCTGCAAACACTGGCTTCTGACCATGTTCAAGGGACAAGCCCCTTCAAACACCTACCTGATAAATTATTCATGAAGAGCAGCTGTTGTCCTGTGGCCTGTAACCTAAAGGGGCTCATCCATCCTGACTTGGCCCAGCTTGGAAATGCTTCATCTTCTTAGTGGATCACATTCAGGGCATTTCCCCAAGGCCCAGCTTTCCCTCAGCATGGGAAAGGCAGATGAGAAATGTTTCAGAATGATACAAACTCCAGGCCCGATGAGTACCAGCAGCAGCAGCTGGACAGGTTGGGAAGAACCTGCCATGCTGCCATTTTGCTTTTCCTCTGACATGATCACAATGCCTGGGTCAGTCACAGCCCAAAACATCCCTCGCCTCCTCCTATCCCCTAGGTCATGTCAGAGTGCAGCTGTAAGAGCAGGTGGAGATGGGGGCATTTAGAGGTGTCTAAGGACTGAAGTGAAAGGGTTGTAAGGAGTCAAAGGGACAATGGCCAAAAGGCACTTCATAGAACCCAAGATGTCCTGAAGATTAATTAGGAGCACCTTCTGCAGCCATTTTAATACTGTACTACATGATGCTGTCGATGCATTAATTCAGTCATGTATGACAGGTAGCAAAAGTAAACAACAGTGGCATTTGACAATTGAAAATTTGTAATGTTAAAAAAAAAAGGTTCAGTGCTTTGAGGTGTTCTGAACAGAAAACAGGGTTCCTGACGCTTCTATTCTAGCCATCTGTGCTCTCTCCCAATTTACTGGAGCAACAACACACATATAAAAGAGCTGGTTCATCCCCATCCTTAGATTGCTAGGCTATATTCCATTTTGAAGATGTCTGTTTCTTCTCATCAAGAGTGAAGGCAGCCAGAATGGCAAGTTTTAGCCACTTACAAGCTGCCTTAGAAGCTCTCAGCTCTTTGGCAATTGCTGGCAGGAGGCATCCAACTCCCTTCCCTCTGTGCTTTTAAATCTACACAGCAGCAGAGCACCAACCAGTCATTCTGTCAGATCTGTAATGCCACTTTGCTTCTGACTTAAGGAGCTTGTCTCCAAGAGATTTTTTAGATACTTCCTCCAAACAAGAAGTCATAATGATTTCCTACACCCGTGCAACTCTGCATACAAGCTGTTGAGGACTTGAAAATAAACAAATCTCAGCCTGAGGAAGATCAGAAGGGCCGACAGACAGCCCTACTGGTGCTGATTTATACTTCCTTATCTTTTATCTCCTCCTCTCTCCTCCCCGAGCACACTAGCTGTTCTCCCACGGTCCTTCTCCCAGGGAAATCTGTGTTCTTGCCTTCTGCTATCATGCATCTTCAATTCTCAAGTTCTTTAACTCTTGAATTCTTTCTAATTTTAATACAAAACTCCCCTTTTGGTACACTGCAAACCTGCTGGGGTAAAGCGCTGATTTGAACTTGTTCCCAACAGCACACAAATAAATCCCTGGCTTTGGGAACACAAAATCTCCAACACTTTGCCCAGAAGCAATCTGAAAGAGCAGACACACAGTGCTTCCCACTTCACAGCAAGCAGAGGAGGTGCTTTGGCTGACACTGCTTTTCCAGCTCTCCACAGAAGACAGGGGGAAGCCACCAGGAGGACAGTTATCCAGCAAGCACAGACTTGCTACCATTGTGGAAAAACCTCCTTCCAAAGACATTCTCCTCATTCACAGCTTGTTAGACCACAGAAGGTGGCTCTGCCCTGGTTTAACTGAGGCTACAGGGCTTATCTGAATTAGAGCAGGTTTTTCAGAAAACAGTCCAGTTCTGATGTACATTTCTGGTGCTGATCAGTCAACCCCAGCTCTTCTCATATTGCCCCTGTTGTACCCTGTATTTAAACTAATAATCAGGTGCAACTTTGTCTAATTTCAGCTACCAGCTCTTGTTAAACACAGGTTTTCAGATCAATGTTCAATCTTTCAAACTGTGTTTCGGTATCATCATTATGTTAATCTTCTAATAGATTAAGATGCATATTTTCTGAGCCATCAATATTGCTGTTACAATCATCTTAGCGTCATCTACAATACTAAACTCTTACTTTGATATAAATTAATTTTTTATTTTTGCACACTGATTTAGATTCTGACTCACTGTACAAGCAGCTATTTAACATCTGTTAAAAGCTTTTATCAGCATATGATATGAATTCTTCCATCTGGCATTCCACTGAACACAAAGCAGAAACATTTTTGAACACCTCTGCCTATTGTGTTACTGGCAGTGCTGTAATTTCCATTTTAGACTTACTGCTGTGGAAAGAAAGACCTCTTTTACTCTGCTCAAGCTTTTAACTCAGAGGTTATTTTACTTTTTCATCAACTCATTACCATGCCTGGTTTCTAATCTATATTCAATTACTCCCTGCTTGATTTCCCTTCTATTCTCTTCTCTGCCTTCTTAACTGCTGCCTTTTCCTCCTGCTATCTTCTTTGGTGTTTAGAGAACTTCATCCAGCACCAGCTGTATTCATATCACATGAAAGTAATTATTACATAATATTTCAGTCTATCTTAAGTGAATCAGAAAAATAATCACATCAAACTTTAAAAAAAAAAAAAAAAAAGCAGCAAAGTTCACACCTCAGACTTCCAAACGTAATCCATCTGTGCTTTTCTGATGTGTTGTAATTATGTGTTATTATTTCAGGATTGCATAAGGGTATAATTTCTTCTGAAGATGTTCACTACTTATTTTCCATAGCAGCTAAAATCAAAAACATTGTAAAATTTCAGATTAAAAGCCTGATGCTGAGTTACAGTATAATAAACCAAACTTTTGGATAGCTGTTTCAGCAGCCCCAGTGGGAAAGCATGGAATGCTGGAAAAGGATTACAGTGGTTTTTACATTTATGAAGAGTTACACTGCTGGTCACAAGAGAGGTCTCACGTTACTGAGAGTACACATTATTTGCTGGAAAATAAAAGTCTCTTGAACAGCAAAAAAAAAAAAAAAAAAAAGGAAAAAGCATCAGACATTTGAACAGCTGGAAGCATTTTTAGCAACTATCAAAAAAAGGAGAAAAAATTTAGAATAACATTTCCCCTTCTGTAGTAAGCCTTGTGGTGGTGGTATAATATGTTCCCTAGAGGCTTAATCATGTCTACTGTTCAACCCTCAAAGGTTATTTCATTTAAAAAGAATCAGTGAAGCCAACAGAGTTTCTTCATAGAAGATCCTAAAGCCATCATTCTGAGATGTATTTATTTGTCTACTAGCTCCCATCTTTGTCAGATGTCCCACAAGTTATAAATCTGAGCAATAAGCTGCAATCCACCATGCTCTGGCAACAGGCAAGATTTTCTTCCTTTCTTTGTTGGTATCTGATTTCATATTAGGAAGATATTGTTTGATGCCACTCTGATAAAACCTTGAAAAGATTGCTGTTTGCAGAAGGATCAAATGAGATGGTGAATTAAGGAGGTAATAGCAGCCATGAGCATAAAGCAATGTGAGTACTACATATAGTTTGAAGAGGTATCTGTACACTAAATCCAGTATCACTTGAATTTCTTTCAAATTAAAATGTAGGGGCAATCTCTTAATTGTAAATGCTCTGCTTATTCCGCCAATTATGATGCTTTATTTTCTTTACCACAGTGCTTCCAGAGCCGTGTCAGCACGAGGATTTCCGTTTGCTAAGTTCTTTTTGTCACAATGAATCTTTCAACGTGTGCCAGCTCCAGATAAACATAATCGTTAGTTTGTTCCAGTACAAAGCCCAGGCAACAAACAATGCAGGCTCCCTTAGCAACACCCTTGAATTCCCTTTGAAATGTACTTCCATTAAATATCTCCCTATGGGCTGTTAAATTTACATTCATCAGCTATTGTATACTTTACAGGCCTTCCTATCTTCACAATGGGGTCTTACTCACACCTAAACTGACACTTACTTTGTGGGTTTTTTAATGACTTTACTTACAGCAAAATGCCCACCTAGTTTGTTAAGCAAAACCACTCTTCTCTCTCAGGGAACCAACTGCAGACACACAGTGGAGTCAGTCAGTGGTACAACCAGAAGCCTGGTTGTGATACATGTCTGAAAATGGACCCAATATAGTTTAATCAAAACATCTAAAAAGGTCTAAACCCAGCTCTACCAGAATGACAGTGCAACTCACATACGGCAACTTTCACAGTGCAAAAACAGGCAGTGAAAAAAACCAGGGTAAAATATCAAACAATACACTTTTGCACAGATTCTGCTAAAAAGAGGGCATATCATCCAATCAGCTCTAACTCTTGTTTATCCCTTCCCAAACATCCACTTTTTCTGGCCAGGTTCTTTTACCTTTACTTGCTTCTCTCTCAGCTATTTGCCCTTATCTCTCAGCTTTGATTCTCTTCCTCTCTTGCTTCTTTCACTGCATTTCTGCTTAGCAGAACACTTAATATTTACAATATCTTTAACAGCAACCTACAGACAACCTCCAAGCAAGGCCATTCCTACAGAAAAAATAACCAGTTTTCTTCCTATTTTTTTTTCCCAAAACACTCTCAAATACCATTTCAGAATTTATTTAGAGGAAAAAAAACCCATCGATAACATTCCCTTTGTTCATCATCCACTATATAATGAGCAACCTTACCAAACTGCACCAGTGTATCCTGGAAAAATATTGTTTTGAATTCTTTCATTTCCCCTCCAAAACCCACCCTCCTGTACTTTAAACAGTTCCCCAAACTTGTCCACTCATCATTAAAAGGAAACTGTGTGTACAAACATTCAGGGACCAGATCATCTGTAGGGCACCTATTTTACTCCTTTGTCTCTCTTACATGTTGCAACATATGTCTTTCCTCCTTAACTAAAATTTTCCATTACAGACCAGTAGGACCACATATTTACTTCTCCCATCTTTCTCTTCCCTATCTCAAATACAGCTCCTAGTTTTTCACTTCATTTCCAATTTTCCCTTTGTTTCAAACACAATTTGCTCTTCCCCAGTGAAGGACTCCTAGAAGAAATATGGTTAAACAAAGAAAATCCATGAGCACATGAGAAAGACCTGCATGAATAGTTCTGGTCCAACATTACCCTAATAGTGAATCAATGCTTGAACCAAAAGACCTTTCATCCCCTCCAGTCACCTGGAAGTGAATTCCCATTTACTCTCTTCCAACAAGATCAAATTTTCTTACAGTACATGCTAGAGGATTTGTTCTCTCAAATTCCATGCTTAAGCTCCTATGCAATGGAAAATAGTCATTTTCATAAATAAAACCATGTGATCCAATGAAAGTATTTATTACCGTTCCACCAACATGAACAGTCAAACTCTAAAAGCAAAACCAGTCATAACAATATTTTATCCACAATTATGAAGACATACGCAATCTTCCATAAAAGAAATTCATTCTGTTGTTATGAATCCATGATAAATGTTTCAAAGTCATGGTCTAAGTCTGAAACAAGGGCATCCACAAAATCTTCAACTGACGGGGATTTCTGAAGCATACCTACAAAAAAGCAAGACAAGAGACTCTTCATCAGGACCCTGTCACCTTGACAGCTTCATCAGTGGTAACACATACTGCTAACTTTTAATGCCACTATACTACAGAAACAGCTATCAGATTTCTTTGTGAAGAAAAAAGTGCAACTATAGTGTAGAGGGATTATTTAATTTATTCAAGATAGCTGTAACACATTTTCACACACTTGACAAGGTTTCAAGACTGTTAACTGATTTTTGTCATTACCATCTCATTTTAAAGCAATGTAACTGCAGACTCAGTCATTCCTAAATGACTGAAATAAATCAGTGATTGAGCAGGTATATAAATCCTTATCTACTAAGTCTTAGTTCCAACCAAGTCAGAAAAAAAAAAATTCTCAAAGCATTATACACCTTAGAACCATTTAATTTAGTATTTAAAGTACAACTGTATCTAAAATTTTTGACAAAGCACAGAACATAAACAGAAGCATTTTCAATATAATGCAGTTTTAGTTTTGTTTTTTTACAATGCTAGGACTTACCTTTTAAGAATTTAAATTACTGCATCTGTTAGCTGTAGCACTTGGCCAAAAATTAGCATAATAAATTAGTATTAGAATAATGCCCAAGTACTTTGTCAGGTAATTCTATAAACAGAGAAGATAAAAATTTCACCCCTTCCTCTCCAGAATCCAAATTTTTAGATGGCATGAGACTATATCCTTTAAATTATTTTCAAATTTTTCTTTGCGCTTAACATCACATACAGCTGGTCTTTTCACTGTCACTAACACTTTCAAGATTACACATGAAAATTTACTGCATCACTTATACCAGAAAAAAAAAAAAAAAAACAACCAAAAAACAACAGTACAACTGCCAAATAATGTAAAATTTAATCTTTTTATTTCTTTGAAGTGATCTCTTCTTTCTGACATCTGCCAATGTAAATATAACCTTGTTCTACCCTTTCTGATTGGTGTACCTACTGAACATAAATTTATATTCTTTCACATCCTCAACAATATTTGCTTTTGGTGGAAATTATAATTGCGTGCTGCCAAAAGACTATAATCTTTTACTATAACACAATGATTCAAACCCATCAGGAAACAGACCAGCTCAAAGTAAATTGGTGTGAGTAACCAAAAAGAATTTTCCTGCTAAGACCTTACAGAATTCCATTTCAGTCTGATTTAAAGACATGTTACAAGTGTCTACACAAACTGCCATGGCCCAGTAGATTAATAGCATGCACTAAAAGAAAAACAAATCTCTCACTATATATAGATTGATTGAAATGATGTTAAATTAATTTGCATCAAGCTATTTTCAAAATTAAAGAGAACAGAATTAATATTTCCAAATACTTGGCAAACATGTCATCTACTTTAACATTAGAAAAATCACGGTGGAATTACTTGTAGTTCACAGTGAAAAATGGCTTGCTATGTGCTGGGCTGAGAAACAGATGTGTGCAGATACCCAGCTACTGATCTGAGCTCCCCAGAGAGCCATGGCCTCTTGCAGACTCCTTCTCTCGGGTTCCTGGCTGGGGAACATGCATATTTGCTCCCTAACAGCCTTGGAAAAATTCCAGTTAAACTCATAGTTTCCTGCAGTTTTCACAGAAGAAAAGAGAGTGCCTTTAGAAGGTGACAGGGATGGCAGCCCACTGGAACATGTACAGTCATTCCTTTTTTACCAGATATCACTACGGAGAGATGACTAAAATGCTGCACAGAGGGTACATAAAGATGGCCACAACAGACATAACCACCACACCCTGAGCCCCATTGTACTAAACTCCCCTTCCAATACTGACTTATAAAGAACAGCCAGTCTGGATGATGCTCAGCCAATTCTTTGACACACTAACAATTATTCTGCCAATTATCAATACATTGCAAAAAAAGAAGATCCCATAGGGAAGATAGGCAGAAGAGAAGAAACTGAAGTTTGGATTATCTTCAAGGAGATTTAATTTCCCCTCTTACATAAAAATGGCAAATCATAATAAAAACATTCAAACCCTAGATATTACAAAATGAGTAAGAGAAATATAATTAACTAAAGTATACTTGGATGCATTTTAGTGCAGCTGAATACAGTCTTATCAAATATCACTCAAAACTTGCTACAAATTGTATTTATTTATTAAAACCAGATTTGCTTTAAATATGTAGGAGATTCCAAAGTTATTCTGGCAATGGTGATGTCAAATGACCTCCTATCCAGTAGTTCCAGCTTTTGATAACAAAAACAGATTTCAGATTTCTTGCATTAGTGGTTTGTTGCGCTCTCATTTTCCCAACACTGACATCAAAAGCAGACACCGAAAGACTTCTTTCTTTTGCAAAGAAGGGACAAAGAGTAACTGAGGTCAGTGCTAAAGAACTCCTACTGTAGTGAAATGATGATGCCCTCATTAAATAAATAACTACAGATTTTAGAGTACACAGCTCCAAAACAAACAGGCAATGATGGTATTTCTGTGTTTTAACCTCTTATTCTACACTGATGTGCTAAAAAGTGGTCATGTCTCTCTTCAAACCCCATTAAAATATATCAAAGCAAGATCAGCTTTGATATATTGTAAGTACTCAGCACTTCAGTCTAAATGATTTAGTAAGATGTCCACAAGGTCTGATGGTTGCAGTTTTCAAATTTAGGAGTGTATTTTAATACGTTCAGCCCAACTCCTATTTCAGCTCAGTCTCTCCCAAGCCTAAGGCAACTGCATAGCTTATCTTCGCTGCTTTGAAGTTTCTTTCACATTACAGCACTGTGGTTAACCACACCCTTTTGAGAGATGGTTAGCTATAACCTACAATCACTGAAAATTGAGAGAAGAATAAAGCCTGTGGCAAAATTTGGCCTCTTCCCCCCTGGAACACTAATTATTTTGGGCCCATGTAGTTTGAGCTAACATACGCCGTTCACATCACCTTCTAGGATTTATGGATATTTCTTACACTTTCAAAGAGATGTACAATCATTATCTGAAGATCTTTGCAGCCTCTTCAAATTATAATTACCCCATGAAGTTCAGTCTGAAGCATGGAAAAGCAAATTTTCAAACAGCATTTGAGCAAATGGGTGTTTATTTACACAGCCAGTTGATTTGGTTACCATGTAGGCACAGAGCTGAGTATGACTGTGTGCAATGTAATACGGCATCAACAAAGCAAGAACACAACCTCGTGCACTTTGCACAAGGATTTCTTCAGAAGCCCCAAGGGCAATGTGACTGCACCAAGGCTGCAGAAGTGCACTCCAGGATATGTTCCATATTCTCAGTTCCCAAAACATCCAACCCAGTAGTTTTCACACTGCAATTCACTTTCTGCCTATGCACCTGGGTTTCTTTCCAGCCAGGAAGTGCCAAGGGAGAGAGTGAGGAATGGTGCACACCTGAATCTTGTTCAGACCTGCAACCAGCACACAACTGGACCTGGAAGGGACACCTGGGTTATATAACTTTAAAGGAATTTGGAATCCCTAATGCCATATAGTGCTAGGAAGGAGAAAATCTGCAAGAGCCATGTAGTCAACACAAAATGACAGAGGAATCAAGTTCTTCTCAAAATGCTTTTCTCTAAGGAAAAATTAAAAGAAAATAAGCCTCTCAGACAAAACATTGTCCACTCATTCTCAATTGCTCTTGATATCCATATTTGTGACTATTTCTATATTTCATTAACTATCAAGAGAATAAGATAAAAAGTCACTTCAGAAAATGTGTCAAAAAATTTCAAAAAATCTCTATTATATTTTTTAAAGGAAACAAATACCAAGAGAATCAAATACAAACAACAACAAAAAAGTAAATTGTGTTTCCTAATTAAAGACCAGTTCAAACAGGAACCTTGTCAGTAACTCCACAGGTCAGATCCTTTATCTTTCCTAATCAGTACATCTATGGAATCATGCTGGAAAAAGATGAAAAGCTAGGGTCATATCCAAACACAAAAGAAAAACAATAGATAGCTTCTGAGAAGAAAATCATAACAAAGAAACTGCATAAATGAAATGTGCTCATGAAGTAACCTGCTATCAAACTGCCAATGAACATGGCTAACTTCCTAATGAGGTATGGAAGCACTTCAAGGGTAAGGCTGCAGATGTGCATCCGAAAGCCAAACGTGCAAGCCCATATAAAAAACCATCTGAAATAACAACGTACAGAACTTTTTGAAATAGGGCACTACTGAGTGAAAATGTTTCTCTGAAGAGGAGTAAAATCAACAAGCTTTAAAGTTTGGTGGAATCTGTCTTTAATCAGGTACGTTTTGTTATTTGTTACAGGAGCACAGTTTTGCAACTGATGGAAACCAACAGGAGATGGAAATTAAGTAGTCTGGAATGTTGATAAGGAAAAAAAAAAAGCAGCAAGAAGAACCAGAAGCACACTGAATCTAAACAAACTACTTTTCTCCATAAATCCTCTTTTTTTGTAATACATACAGACCAATCAAATACAAATATAACTTTTTTCATCAGGTGTAATCTATGATTTAGCTTCCAATAATCCCAAATGAGCAATCAAGTTATTGTCTTGTCAAAACACCAAGTCACCCTAATTTCATTCTTCAGGGAGTCCTTCAA
Organism: Oenanthe melanoleuca; assembly: GCF_029582105.1. NCBI lineage: Eukaryota > Metazoa > Chordata > Aves > Passeriformes > Muscicapidae > Oenanthe > Oenanthe melanoleuca. The sequence goes on from NC_079333.1 coordinate 44,395,103, forward strand.
GCACGTTTGTTAAGTTTTTTTACTTAGCTACTTCTACTGTGTACAAATGAACATCATGATATACACAGACAAAGAATCTGCTGATGAACACTGGTTATTTTTATGATCTTGAATATCAGTTAGGATTTCTGTATAAAGAGAGTAAAAGTGATATTCAGAATTCAAAAGTGGCCAGGGAGGTCATCTGAAGCAAGGAAGATGTACCTCTAATGGAAGAGGATCAGATCATGGAATACTTAAGAAAACTGGGCATAAACAAGCCCACAGGCCCTGGTGGGATGCACTCCTGAGTGCTAACAGAGGTGGCAGATGGCATTGCAGGGCAACTCTCAGTAATCTGTTAAAATAGAAAAGACTAGAAAAGTCTAGAAAAAAGCAAAAGTCACATCTATCTTCAGGAGAAGCAAGTAGCAGAATCCAGGGAACTAAGGTGAACAGCCTCACCTCAGTCCCTAGGAAGGTGCTGGACCAGCTAATCCTGGAAACCATTTTCAGACTCGTGAACAGAAAAAAAAAACCAGGAATAGTCACCATGGATTCACCAAAGGCATGCCATGCTTAAATAACTTGATAACCTTATACGATGAAATAACTGGCCTGGCAGAAAAGGGGAGAGTAGTGTAAGTCACCTCCTTGGACCTCAGTAAGCCCTTTGACACTGTCTCCCATAAGATCATATCACATGCAATGGGGAAAGTCAGTTATACTTCCATAGATTTTCTGTAAGACTATCCACAGATGAATTTTGTAAATTCATTCAAATAGTACTTGTTTCAAGGAAGCACACTGCCAACAACTTCAACATAGTCTCTAGGACATTGCAGGAAAATTCCATGTCCAGTAAAATAAAGACTATATCCCAGAAAGAGATCATAAGCATATCTGATGCTTAAAAACATTTTTTCTTTCTCTGCTATATGACTTACAAAGCAAAAATCTGATATGCTTGTAAAGATGCACATTCCTGTTTTGCAATTTCTTAATCCACAGTTCTGGGCAATTTTTCAAGGTTAGAAACACAAACTCTTCAAGAACAGTACAGAGAAGTAAGTTTGGGAAGTCATACTGAATGAAAAGTAACCCTGTAAATCAGAAACGTAAATAGACAACCTAAAAAATATATAGTTGCTTAATATATGATGAGTCTAAGGAGAGCAGAGGTCATGACCTCAAATATAAACAGATGGGTCAAAGAACTGAAACGTTCCAGACATGATACTGTGTCAATCTCATGATAAAACACAGACACACTACCACTGTCTTCCTTGTCTGTAGAAAAAAGTCCCACAAGTTACAGTCTGCTAAAATGAAGAGAACAGAGGCCAGTGAATTCATATTCATTCTTAATACTAAGAATTTTAGAGAAATTTGAAGGATGTGCCAGGATTTAGCAAATGCTCATTTTAGGAACAGTAAAAGTAATGTTTGGTTTGAATTCTGCAACACTACACAGGAAAGTTTTTACCCTGATTTCATAGATTTGAGATAAAGTCAGCAGTTTCTCAAACCTGCTTCATTCTCCTGGCATTATTTTTAAGGTATGAACACACAGAGTATTTTTGCTATGGGTATGAACGATTTTTAGAAGTTATTTTCCAGATTGAAAAGGTAAATATGGTAGTGAAATGAATAATGAACTGTGGTTTTGTATGACAGTTGTCAGAGCTGCATTTCATGAAAATGTACACTCGAACTACTGATACAGTCAAAGATACTTTGCTGACACTGAAATGATGCGGCCAAAACAAGTTCAATTTCTCCTACACAAAATAACCACAGATATTATGAATTCCAGGTAGGGAAAAGTTACTACTTTATTGTATCCAAGAAATGATGTAATTTATCTTCCTCCCTTTATTCTGAATTCCTTTGACAGCCTTGTAATACAAACCTTTCCAACACTTCAGCCCAGTTATCTGTGGCTACTCCACATACCACAAGGAGTTCTACTGACCACGATACAAAGGTGATGACCAGTCCACTTAAATTTTTCTTTTACAAATCCAGTGAATATCTTATTTAAACTAAAAAGACCAAGTTGGGAAGTGCAATGAAGCTGAAGTTCCTTCCTTTCACAGGGGAACAAAACAGTTACAGTTTATTTCCTACCTTGCACCATCAGCATGGGCTCCTTTCCACCACCGTGTGCCAGCATCTCTCTACGATAGCGCTCCCCCATTGCCCTGGAGAAACACAGGTGTTAGAGCCATCTGCAAACACAACCTGTCCAGCCTTCACTCAGGTTTGCTTCTAGGATCTCTACAGAACTGACAGACAGAGACCAAATGAAATTTTCCACCCCAAAACAATGCCATGTTGACTCCTCAAATTCCATTTAAAATCCCACTATGAGGAACTGAACCAGACAAATTTTATATATATGAATGTGTGTTCGTGCTTACAGAAGTTAATTTGTGAACAACATTTCAGGCTTCATTATGCCAAAGGGAAAAGTTGCTCTGTTAAGTGTCCTGAACCTTCTGCAAAGGTATAAGAATGCTTACAATTTGTGACCTCATAATTTGCTTTTTAATTTCGCAAAGCAAAATTAGTAGGATAGCTACACTGAGCTTTGAAGTTGGTGACAAGAAGCTTGTTTAATACCCACAGTTGCTTTGATTTTAATAGAAAATTACAAGCAATTAGGCATCTATGAATTTCAAGCTCTCTAATTACATCTAAATAGGGATTTCAGTGCCTCCCAACTGACACAGCTGTATTTTAAAATATTGACACAACTTTTTTTTGTACCAATGAGCAGGTCCCAAAGTGTGTGTATATATATATCTGTGGTTATTTTGCTTCATAGTGCTCTTAAAAATCAAGAAAAACACTAAAAACTAATTTGCATCAAAAAACCCCACCAACCTAATTTGTTTCATGTTTTCCAGAATCAACTAGCATTTCATTTTATTTAACATTTCTGTGTTTTTACCTATCAAACGGGTTCTGAGCAAAACACTGTTTCCACACCATGGAGGCAACAGCCCTGGACATGAGGTAGGAGTAGTATTTGGCACCGTAGCCAACAAGGTGACTGAATCGCAGCTGCCAAGCCTGAAAGAAAGAAAAAAAACCCAAATTCCACATTATCTTTTAAATTCTTTATATTGTTCAACATTTTCTTATGGATGATGGAAGAAATCTGATACTATTAATGATAAACAAAAAAGAAAAAAAAAAACAACAGCCACCAGAAATAAATCCCAGAATAAACAATCCTTTATCAGAAGAAGCATTTTTCAATTTAAATGCTGTATATCCAATACACCAATCATCAGGATTGAAACTATATATAAACAGAGTCAGAAAGGGAAAAAATCAAGCAGTAAAATAAATTACTCATATTTGATAATAGCTGTGTAGTTCTGCTGGTCTTGAACAAAACCCACGACTACCTTGTTACAAGTAAAACAATATTTTATAATTTTTCATTTGGATAAGTGCAGTATCACACTTGGAAAAGTTCAATTTATAACTTTTGTCAGAAACAAAATGGTAATAGTGGCTTGTGTTTAATGCTATTAAATACAGCTATCCATGTGGCAACAATCTCAGAGGTACACAAGCTCCATCCCCATGCAATGCCGTAATTCACAGATTTGTCTGCACATTTTTAAATACATATGCATAGAGCAAATGATAATTGACAATTATATTGCTATTCATTTATGTATTATTTCACATAGTGACTCATTCAAGTGATGATAGACTTATTTTTTAATGCTGCCTAGTGTTGACTGTTTCCCTATGTTTTCTTAGCACAGAAAATCAGAACTAGCAGCCTTATCTTCACAGAAATCAAAATACTTTTTTATTTTTATTTCCCTGACTGCAACAGAATAATTTAAATTTTGACAGACTTCCAAAGGTCATCTGGTCCAACCCTGACCTCAAAGCAAAGCCAGCTTTGAAGAGATTTCTCAGGGCTCTGTCTAAATTCTCCTGGGATGAAGATTTCATCACCTCTCCAGTGTGATGTGTAAAGGCAAGTAGGTCCAAACTGAAATGTTGTTTCCCAACAGATTCAGGCATAGTTTTTGAAATGAGAATGGATGCATAAAGGAAGGAGTATGAAACTTCCTTTGCCCTGCTGGCTCTGAGGAAACTCCAAAGAGAAAACAAGTGCCCTGTCTTATTTGTCCTCCTATCCAAAGTCAAAACACTTAACATTCTTGTGATATGTCTGCTGTCACGGCTTTTGCAGGTGCTATAAAAAACAGTTTCAAAGAGGAACTAAAAGATGAACAATAATGTAGCATAACAGATGTTTTAAATTTAAATCCATGGGCTGTGAGATGCTTGTTCTTATCCTACAGTCAATGCCTGAAATTCTGATAAAGCCAAACAAAAAAGTGAAAGGAAATATATAACTTTCCAAAACTATTTGTCTTTGCAATTCTTTAGAAGACTGCAATTAACAAACTCCTTGTTTTTTATAGCTGAAATAAACTATGTTTCTTTATTCAAGAGAGTCCTGAGTATTATCTTATTCATTATACACCCAAAAAGATGTACATATATTCTAAAAAAAATGACCAACTGAAAGGCTGGAAAAGGTAAGTATTTGGCTTTTACTTAGTCCTTTCTCCTTGAAATAAAAGGGAGCCAACAGTCCCTCATAATCTAAATTACTTTGAACAGCTGATGAAAAACAAGTTGCTAGTTACTCAAAGTTCTCAAAGCTGTAGTTCAGCCATTCAAAAGCTACTTTTTACAAGATGGCTACCTCCACCCTAAGACAGGTGCCCAAAACAAATGAAATTTGCCATGGGTGAAAAATTGAGCTTGTACTGGAGACTTACACAACTGAAGTAGGAGTAGCAATGTTAAATGAAATGAAAAAAGATCTCCAGTCTTCGATTTTCCTATGGGTCTTGATGAATAGTACAAATTCTCTGAAATTATTAACTTTTTTTCTTTATTTTTAAGGTAAAGCACTGTCCTGTATCTCATTGTAATGAAAGTGTGTTACAACATTCATTTTGCTTTGAAAGGTATTTTGGTTGCCATGTTTATACTTTATAGCTATAGTTTTTCTAACTAGTCCCTTAATTATAACCACAATTACTAAACTAAAAGCACATTTTGAAACAGAGCAGAGAGACTACATTTTTAGAAGACTGAGCAGGAAAACATGTCAGTTTCTTTTATAATAAGTTTTTAAAGTTATGATTAGAACTTTCTACTCTCTCTCTCTGGAATGTGGAAAACTTCACTGATGAATTGGTTTCACATACTCAGAAATGGTTTTTAGGCTACAAACAAAAATAATTTCCAGGTGTTTGGCATAGTGAAGGATATTTCTACCTCTCCCATCAGAAAGGAATTACTTTGATAATCATATAAGCTGTAACTAAGACAGTATGTCTTCCCTGAAACCTCAGATTACACTGTTCACTCAAATGCTCTTGGCATTTAATGATCTGTACCTAAACCAGCTCATCTGCACTTCCAGGTTGATCAACTATTCCATTTATTCAGTTTGTTGAAACTCTGTATCACAATTAAGCAAGGAGAGAACAGCTTCTCAGCAATCTGTTGAAGACTAAAAGCTTGATTTCAAAGTCTGCACCTAAAACAGGCCTCAGTACCCTCTGCTCAATTTTGACCTTGTCTTTGCTACTAAGCTTTACTAACAAATTTTACACTGTTTCCTTTCAAAAGAGAAAAGGAAAGGGTACAGAAAGACCAAGGAATGACACTACTCATCTCCCTCCCTGCATCTGGGAAAGCTTGCAAATAGGATGAAGTGGAAAATTCAAACATTTATTTGGAATACGACAATATCTAAAACAAGAAACAGAAGTGGAGGATGAGTCAAACTGCAACTAAGATTGTTTTCCCATTGCAAACAGCAGTAAAGGAAAACCAAAAACAAACAATGCTATTCCCTACTGAAATTTAAAGACTATATTCAATATTTTTTTTAATTAGTACAGATTTCCCCCACCCTAGAACATGAATAACGCTAGCATGTCATCATTTCCTGTCACTACCTTCATCCCAGTCCTCACACAAAGTTCCTGATCAGGAACTCCCAATATTACCCAGAACCCATTATATTATTCAAGTCCATTTTCTGTCCTAACAAATAACTTTTCAAGACTGGACTTAGATACCTATAAAAATATATTTAAACATTAAAATACCCATCCTCTACCCTAATTCACAAGGAGCTACCTGCCCACATAAAAAAAAAAAATCTCTGCCTCTTCTCCTACTTCATATAGAGGAGATTACAACCTAGGCAATAAAAAAGTTCAAAAAACACAAGAATATATAGGCTACTGCTCCATTTAAAAGTTCTATGATGAACAAAAAGACACTCCCCATCACTCTAACTGTATTTAAAACTAAATGATTGACCTTGTAGCATAAAACTCCATTTCTCCATTTTAATAAATTCAGCTATAAGATGACTTGATTTCTTGTGTTACTCCTAACAAGGAGTCATTTCTTCATTAAAAATAAAAAAAAGACATATCAAATCCCTTTTTGGACAGGGTAAAGGCTAGACACGTAGAACTAGGGCAGTCTCCTTATTAAATGTTATATTTTGGTAAGCAACTAGAAAGTTAATGAAGACTCTGAGTAATCGCTTACTTCAAAAAGTTCCATGAACCCATTCCAGGAGTTTATAAAACAGTGCATTTTACAGCATAGCCCATGGGTTATGATAATATGCCATCCACAGGTCATGTTCATGCCTGCTTTTTATTCAGCACAACAGATTGCAATAAAGGTGTGTGACTGATCCACTGCTGCTATTAAACAGGCTTTTTTTCCACCAACATTATCAATCTTTTCTTATAACCATGTCTGAAGCACTTCCAAAATTCAATGTGCAATGGATTTCCACTCCATCATGTGAAAACAAAAATACCTTACTGATATTTTGTATTCCTACACCTTATCAGGACATTTTTCAAAGTCTTTGTAGAATACATTCTTAGGGTAAGATTCAGTTCACTTTACTTTAGCTACCTTAAACTATGTGTCTTGCCCAAACTAGTCACATAGGCCTCCTTTATAGTAGAGGACAGAAATATTTATCCTGTTATCTTTTGAGAGGATAGGATTACTGCTTTAGGAAAAGTCTGAATAATTCACTACACCTTCCATCTTCTATTCAAAAGTTAAGTCCCTTCATTCATTTTAACAACGTGGTAGGATCAGTTAAACAAAACTATTTTGTGGGCTACATTCATTTAGTATTCTATTATTTGAACTTTAAATTTAGAACTGTTAATACTGTCACAAAAATAATCAGATACGAAAATTTATATGCAATGGTAAAAAGACAAAATTAAAAGAAAATCCGTAGGTAGCTTAATAGCTACCTTAAAAGCTTTTGCTTGAGCGTGGCTAAACATTGTTCTGGGGAGCTCCACTAATTTCACCAGGAAGTAGTGCTACCATATCTTTTAAAAAGAAATCCTACAGAAATTCTTGACTATTGCTTGGACTTTTCAAAACCTTCTTCCAACAGTTTCCGCTGTGACTTTAGGTACTTTAAAGTATATTTTAAGTCATTTTGTTTCGCATCTTAAGACAAAAAATACAAGTGAGAACCTGAAAAGGCCCAATACTAAATTAAGGGAAGTATTTTTGTCATTTAAGACTTCTAATTACAAACTGTGTGCTAGAGTAATTATGTCAATGAGAAAGTTGTTGAATTGTTTCCATGAAGAACAATATTTGATGGAGATGGTATCTGGTGCCCTCCCCCTTCTTAATTAAAATCTTATTCTGGCAGGAAACCCAACAAAGGAGCAGCCAGCTTATCTCCTTCAGGGGCTACTGGGTGGAGAACCCCTTCTGTCTGGCACTAACTTGATACTATTGCTCCTGATGCCCTTGAATTTAGCTATCAGCAGGGGGGAAAACTCCTGAGAGTCAAGGGGAAGCTGCAGGCTCTGGTTCCTTGGAGCCAGGAGAGAAGGGTGATTAGAGGGAATAGCCTATTTCCCTCTGCTGAGGCCAAGGGTTATCAGCACCAGTGGAAATCCAGGACAACGCTGCTCTGCCATAGAGACAAGCACGCTTTGGCCAGTGCTTTGAAGACATCCTCGACTCACTCTCACTTGAAGAAATGGTTTGATGAGTAACAGAGTGCAGAGTTTGCAAACTGCTTGCACCACTAGCTACTTTTGGGGATAAGTTGGAGCACTCTCTATCTGTAGAAACAGCTCTCTCTCTAGGTATGCAGCAGCTTGCTCCGTCAACTTACATTCTGGATTTTTGACCTTTACATCGTCATTCTTCTGGAGTTTCACAATAATAATAAAATGCAATAAAGAACCACTTTCTTTCCTGCAGCTTCTAATCTTGCTTAGAATAACAGAAAATTAATTTCAAGAAACCTCATCTCATGCTGCACCTCTAATTTGCTTAATATCAATACTCTTCAGTTTTCCAGTGCTGTGCATTTCTGTGTTAGGAATAGAGAAAACACAAAGTAAACCAAACCGCTGACATTTCAGAAAGCAAGTCAAGCAAGAGATTAAGATTTCAATTTATAACACTTCCTTCTTTTTATTTTAAAATGATAAATAAATCCAGCAAGGCAGGAAATGTAAATATTTTTGCAGTTGTTTACACTAAGGAAGAGGAAAGGAATTTAACATGCAATTAACCACTTAGGTGATTCCAGATATGTACCATATGGTCTTTGAATTGCTTAAAGAAAAATCTTTCATTTTTATTTATAAACTATTCATGAATTTGAGCTGCTTAAAGCAAAATAATTTAGAACTATTTACTCTATACCCTCTTCTCCCCAGAAAGTGACTGAGGGAAGGGGATGTGGGTGATAATAAAGAACACTGACATCAAAAATCTGTATATATGATTTGCATTGCTTCACAGTCTTCAAAAGACACAGAGATATGAAAATGGATTCTTTATTGTGTCCTTTAAGTGATCTTATTTGGCCAAGTTAAGAGACAGTGCTACTTGTAAACTTACTTGCAAATATTGTAACTAGTCTTTAAAGTAAAATATAATAAATTGGCAAACATATGATTTTCAGGTCATATCATGCCATACGACACAGATATCCACACACATGCAATACCTCCTCCTCAATTACAATTAGTAATTTCTATTATTGCCTAAGCTTTAAATTCATAAGCCTGAGATAAGTAGAATCAGGTCACTGTTTCCTTAGGGTACAGACTTCACTGAAGCCCAAATTTTTTATAATACTTTTCCAATTAAACCTAATTTTAAATATTAACCCATTATTTTTAAAATAAACATAATGAACACTGCTTAAGGTAAGCCCTTACAAAAACCAAGAAATATCTTAAGCAACATGGTAACTGCAAAATATACTTGCAAGTAGAACTTAATCAAGTAAAATATCTGAACAAACACTGAAAGATGAAATCACTATGTTTTTACAGTACTGTTTATTTACTATATTTTACTAGAGTCATTCTAGAAATAGATTTAAGGGATCATGACTCTAATACTTCATCTATCACAAGTGCAGTGTGAATTTAAAGAAACTACATTCACCCCATCTCAGTCACCTTCTGTGAAGCAAGGGTGCTAGAACTTCTCCATCTTGTTCTTTTCTATTTTCACTTTTCATAGAAAAGACAGTCTCCCATTGCACCTGAAGAGAATTACATTTCAGACTCTCTAGGCTGTGTTCATGGCAATAATGTATTCAATTTTCTCTATTGCTGTCAAATACAGCTTCAGTACTGCAGTCTCGGGGGGAAAAAGATGTGAGCCATGAAAATAGAACTATATCAAATTAGATTAAGCTGTGCTTTCATATATATGTACAATATATCTAAATATATTCAAAATGTTAACAGGAGATGTAGGCAACTACTTGCCCTATTCCTTAAAATGGTCTAGCACATGGTAAATATGGTAAATACTACCACTAAAGTATGTTTGAGTTTCATGGGGATAACACTTAGAAAAAGAATTTCCTTAAAAGTGCTTCATATCTTATGATATCTGTAAACACTCTACTGCTGTAGATAGTTGCCCAGTGAATAGTGTCATATAACCACTGGAAAACAAATCTTCACAGTATTTGCTATCAGCATTTTCTTTATCATAAAATGAACTTAACTCCACAAAGATAGAAACCTAAACAAACCTTGAAAGGGGACTTTAAGAGCTTTTGAAAGTCCCAGCACCTACTGGAGAAGTGACCTCAGCAGGGAACCAATCTTTTTGAAATGCCTTTTAGCTATTAATTATTTATAGAACTATCACTTCCCCAGAGTTCAACGTGCACTCCTTTATTAATCTTTCCCTCAGACTCAGACACTTCAACTTGATTTTATAGTATACTTTTAAGAAGGCTCATATGAAAACTAATCCAGTGACTTAGACTCTGTATAAACAACTTTAGTTTCCAACATGGCAAGGTAAAAAAATTACCTTGAAGGGGTTACACAAACTTCAAGAGGTTAAGTAATAACATATGACTTCATCTCTTCAAAACTCAAAAAAGTGCAATATGAGCAACATCAGTACCTCTCAAGTAACTGCAGAGGGAGAAAAAGTGGAAAAGCCATCCTCTATGAAGGTTCTCTGGCTTTACTATGAAACTTATATCTCTGTGATCTACAAAGTGATTTCTTTAAAACTGTCTATAAGAGAGATTCAAGACACACTGGGTATCCGCTCCCCTCTTCAACAAGTGAGGGAAAAAAATTAAAAATAGTTTAAAAGATTAGATAACGCCCATAGTCACATTTGCAATAAACTGTATAATGTTTTCCCAATTTTTCCATCATTTTCCCCCTATTTGCTCATTAATAAGAAACAAATAATCACAGTTCGAAATAATTTTTTCATAAAGGTTTTCAATACCATTCATGTGTGCGCATATAAATTTCTCTCTGCTAGCCAAGTACTGTATTTCCTTAACTTTCCTTGTAGTCCATGTTTCCAATCTGGACAGATTCCTGGTGATATCCATTTAAAATGTCCCTGTCTGAAACTAGAGCTTTCACCTGCATGTCAGCATGTGAGTTGACTCAGACACAAATCTACAGTTTGTTGTACAATTATGACTTGCAAGTGTCAGAAAGCTTGCTAAGCATAGAGTTATGCTATCAATTACTTACATCCTGCTTCCAAGATCAATAAATGTCTGGGAAGAAATGGATTTTTTCCATCATAGGCAATTCTTAACAAAACTGGAGTTATTTTGCTCACTTGATTGTTCTCAAGGTACTTATGAGCTGCTTAATAATTACTTCTAATACTTGTTGAGTGACAAAGTCTGAACAATTAGTCTACAAGTTCCCAAGTTCTTCTTCCCTCCTAAGAGCAGTTATGGCAACACTTCTTCTTCATGAGTTTGTGAGTGATAATTCCCCCAAGTCACTGACTGTTTCAACAGGCTTAAATATTCTGTCAATCTGACAACATCTAATCTAGTTATTTTCTCTGTTTTATTCTGTAATCTTAGTACGTTTCAATCCATCTCAAAAATTGTGTGTATTACTTGCCTAATGAAAATTCAATTATTGTTCAAAAAATACTGAGGCAGAATAGAATATCACTGCTTTCTCTGACATTTATTGTTGTTCTCTCACTCTCCTCTTACTTCTTGAGTAATTATGGAATTCTATTACCTTCTCTACTTGCAATTTGCAACTCAGCATTTCTAGCCTCTTTTGTTCCCAATTCTTGCATTCTTTTAATAATTATCTCTAGTCATATAATAATTTCTACTTTTTATTATCTTAATAAAGTTTTAAAGGGCTTGGTCCTTTACTGCCAAATCTTTTTTGCATCAGGATGGATTGTATCCTTGGTTCAGTCTCTTGGATAACTACATAATGTCTTCTGAATCATCATACTCTGCTATGTTCCAGTTCCAGCAAATATCTGGCATCCTTCCTCTTTCTGATGCATTGCTTTTAGTCGTTATTGCTGGGTTTGTTTTCTAAGCTGCTTGAAACGTCCATAGTTTTACTTGTGGCTCATTAGAACTTACCCTGTATTCTGTTTTTCACATTTTCATATGGCTTTTACTTTTCTAATAATCTCCCTTTCTCAGATAGTCAGACATATAGGCTTTTTCTCCCACTGAGTTCTTTTCAGTATCTTATTGATTAGCACCATAACTTTTATTCCTTCATCTGCCACCCAGAATTTTTTTTAAATCCTCTCTGCCAATAGCACCCATTCTACCTTTTAACTGTTTTTTTACATTCCCTTTACTCTGGCTTTCAGTTTTGCTTAGGTTCTAAGGTTACATCATAGCTTAGCCTAATAAACCTAAAATAAATTTCAGAAGGTTTTAGACAGAATAAATATGAAGTGAAATTACACTTTAAAATTTAATAGGCAGCCTCTACTTAGCCTTCCTTACCAATAATCTAAAGATTTATGTTCACCACTCGAGTTAAGTTTTCAGAACTCAAAACCACTTTTACCATTAGAGGTTAAAGGTTATCTTTTATTTACTTTAAGCCAGCTTCCTCATTGCTTCCTCAGGGTATTTATTCCTTTTATATGGATTACTGATATTCACATGAAATTGTATACAGAAACAGTTATATATAACTTCACATTAGTAGTCACTCCAAAAACCTAACAAGAAATACTAAGAAAACAGATGCCACAAGGACATAGATGGTAGATTCTATAACAAGATACTTCACCCAAACTGTCAGCCAGCCCTCAGTAAGCTGAGGAATAAGCCTGTTAAAACTACACTCTTGCACACAGGTTTTCTTCAATAACAACAAAACAGGAGGCTTTGGCTCATGGCAGCCATGTGTGATGCAAAAACTATTTTCCCTCTGTAGAGAAGCCAGCTCTACCTATTGACATCAACTCCTCATCAGCTGACCAAACACCCATGCCTCTGCATGTTCTCTGTTAATGAAAAGCTTATGTTTTCAGCACCCATGGCAAGCCACATCTTCCCATCGTGCCTGACAGCCTCACTGAGCAAGCACTCCAAACCTTAGGTTGCATCTCATCCATTGATTTCCTTTGTCAGGAAAATGACAGACACAGCCATACAAGTTAAGACAAGGACCTAGGTGGAGCCTTCCAAGGTCAGGATCCCTGTCTGGGCAGAGTCCTCCCAGCTGCAGGAAGAAGACAGACTAACAACCACATTGGTGATACACCATTTTCATACACATCTTTGCTCTAGGGTATCTCTCACAATACCTGCCTTGTCTTCTGCTGGCAAACTTGGCTGGCTAACCTTTTTTGTCTCACAGGTGTTTTGGTCTTTCCAAACACTAGCAACCATAGGCCATACTGCCAAAGAAACTTGCACTCTGGACAAAACCATATAACCATAATTAAACCTGTAACCTGATGCACACTTTAGGGCACCAGTAAAGGTGGTCCTTTTGAAGTAATATATATTTTTAATATGTTAAAATAAAAAGGCATATAGCAAATTATTCAGTGTTCCAAAAAATATCAAAGGCACCCTACATACCAACATGTTGCCTCCTATCAAATATAATTATAATGATGTGTGTGGGTTAATTCCATCATTGTACTTTGTATTCAAGTATCACACAAGAAATTCAGCTGTTTCTGGAAGAAAAGCCTACCAGAAGACCATGTAATTTTGAAAAATGCAAAAGGGACTATTTGGCAGTGATCTAAAAATGAATCCAGATTCCTTGGGCCTCACTCTTCAAAACCATTTTTTCCTCACAGTTGCAGTCAAACCATTTCCTGCCAAAATTCCAGATTAGAAAAGGTTACTACAGACAGACAATTAATATGTAAATCCATAATTTTCTGAAAATAAGAATCAATAACTCAAACTACTTCACAAAGAAAATACAGGTATAATGATCTGGGCAGCTGGTGTTCATTGTACAACCATTTCATTATTGAGAGCTCTTTCCTGTAACTGCAGGAGGCTGTCACTATCATTGCAGAGCCTGTTTGCCCTGTGTATCATTTTCTGCTATAGTATTGAACCAAACCCCCAGCAGGAGATAGAAATTATTATGCTTGGCGAAGGATTTACAATGGCATATCATTAAGGTTTGATGACTGTCTCAAAGAAAGTAGTTTTCAAGTCTGAACGTGGGGGACATGAGGGGACTAAGCAAGAGATTATGGGGAGAAACTTTGATCATGTCTCAGATTGATCAAAGGGTCACCTGATACATTTTCAAAAGCCTCTCTGGGCATCCTGGGGACAAATGTAGAAGAGACCAGGGGAGGCACTCTAAAAGAAGACAGTATCATCAACTGCAAGGCAGGCCATAATAAATGAAAAATGACTTCACAAGAGATAAAGAAATAAGCTATGATTTGAAAAAAGTTTGGAGCAAAAGCAGAGTACTGGATTCCCCACAGTACACAGATTTTGACACAATGTACACTCAGGAACAAACAGCTGGGGAAAGTATGGTCATCACTGTTTTGTTTATCTTGCTTTCCTAGAAGAATCAAAAGGTAAACTTGTTGCTTTATAAAGGTATCACAAGGACTCAAGAATCCAGCCTGGGCAAAATTGCTATTCATTTTCCAAATTCAGTAACACTAATCTCCTCTGGCAACAAAAACTGCCAGACACTACAAAAACAGGCAGATACATTTCCTTGCCCCCTGCCTGGCAATCATCAGCTTCTAGATTCAGTAACAGAGCAATGAAATCCCAGTGGAATTTCAGCCTCCAGGAGCCAGCAGGAAATGCTGTGTACTTTTGAACAGATAAGCAGTGGCCAGCCAGAAATTGAGATTTGCATTATTCAGCCAAACAAAGTTTAGTGGGGTGCTGTTTCTGTATGCTTCCATCTGACTTCCTTTCTGCCTTGCATGTGGCACCAGCTCCTGTGCCCGTCTGCATCAACACAGCCAATGCAAACACTGTTGTAATGCCTGCTGCCCCAGCGCCTGCAAAACCTGCTTGAACAGCAAATACAGACCTCAACAGGACTTAGATTGCACTATCCCTCAACAGGGCTTGATGCCTAGGCTTACCTTAAACAGGTATACCCCATAGGTGCAGCAGCATTTACTTACTAGGTATAGTCTATATGCCTCTTTCTGAAAGCACTATAACAAAAAGACACATGCAGATTGTCCTATTATCTGAGCTGTGCCTAAGAATTCAGACAGAAATCCATCTGCTGAAGACATATGCTGTGGCTCTACTTCAGAGAATAAGTCTGCACAGTAAGACTGAAGCCCAACCAAGTACATTCACAGGACATTTACTAAATTTACTTGACTCTCAAGAGCACAAAAGAGAACTCGGGCTCATCAGGAAGAGATAACAATGGATGTTTGCAGCCATGACAGAAAAGATCACATTAACGCAGTGAAGTTCTTCACTAAGAAAGAAATACTCTTATCCAACACCACTAACTTAAGACATAGAAGCCCGACTTAACATTACATAATGGAATCTAAATGTATACAGAACAGATAAATTCAAATAATCAAAATGCTTTGTTTTCTCTTGCCAGCTCTATAAGTACCTAGCCAAATAACAGACAAAAATAAAAACTGGTCCCTACTCTGTATTTTAATGTCTAGCTCTGAAACCAAAAGAAAGGAAGAAATATATTCTCTTCACTTAAAAATCCCAACCTTTACTTTCAAGGCTTTTATTTTTTTTATCTGGACTACAAATTAAACATGTGAACATGTCTCAAATTTGGAAGGAGTAACAGCCAAGGACAGCAAGACAAACTGCAGACATTGAATACTCTACCAAGTATTGTTATTCTAATGAAGTTTTTCACAATTTTTACTGAAATTTAAACTGTCTTACAGTTCTTGACACTAATTTTACATTCAATAAATATAAACATAGACTTTCTGACTATTCAGGAGTTCACAGTGTATTTTGCTGGGATTAAGTTCCAGGCCAAAACTTGCTGTCCCATTTCAAAATGTTCATAGCCTCACTACAAGATATTACACTCTTCTGATGGTGTGAGCAGCAGCAGCAGCACAGTTTTGATGAGGAAATGTATCTCCCAACACCGTTCTCAAGAGAAGGAAAGACATTTTGCTAAGAACAAAAGTACATTTTCTGAGAAGCGGAAAAAGAATTTGGGTATTCTGACCACATGTCCAACAGTGACTGGGGGAGCCAGGCTCCAGGTGGGAATTCAGCTTCACACAGGAAATCCCGTGACTGCTGTCTATTCAAACTACGCCTTTGGCTGTCACATGAAGCACAGAACAAACACATGCTGTGATGACGATCAAAATTAGATAGCTTAGTAGAATTCAAGGATTTTGCACTTTCAGAAACACATGAAAGAATAAAATACATGACAAAGGTCACAAGAATACAATGAGAAAAACACACTTCCGTTTCCTGCTTCACACTTTCTCTCATGCTGACAGCACACAAACACCAATGTGCAGCACAGTGTTTACTGCCTTTTATAAGCAGCCTTTGAAAAGCTCAAATAAACCCTTTTTCTAATATATTGTTTCCACTGCCTTCTTTATTAAGAAAATAAAGGCAAGGTAATGAAATTCACAATTTAAAGACTACACTTACACAAAAATTCCCCTACTCTCTGGATAAAGTGAATGAAAGCAAGACAACTCTTTCAATATAACAACACAGCAGCAAACACATGAGTGTGCAGGGCAAGGGTCAAGGAGAGGGAGGGATATTATTATGCTGTCAAAGAAAAGGCACAGTTTATAGTTATTCTGTTGCTACTCACTGTATTGGGTACATATGGCAGTCCATAAACTTTCTCCTGGGTTTCCTTTAAAATTTCTGTGGTTGACTTTTTTAGAGGGTGTTTACCATGGTAGATTTGGTCCAAGACAGCATAAAATACCTGAAGAGAGAAAATACATTTGTCTTCAGCACATGTTTTTGGCATATGAAAGCCAAAAAAGACACTAAGAAAAGAACATGAGAGATGGAGTAGGGGAAGTGAACATTTTAAATACACATGGCTTGGAAATCTTCTATCATCAGTATAACACACTAATGCTATAGAAGGAGAGAAACAGGTTTTTGGAGTACACCAACCTCTACCATCATGACCTTTCATAAATCCATATTTATGTCGCTTAGCACACTGGGAGTACTAAATTGTCTGCATTTTTTAAATAAATTAAGATCTGTCCCTAAGGCCCTCCATCATTTCCCCTTTTCAAGAAAAGCATTTAATTAAAAACTCCTATTTTTAAGTTATTTATTTTAAAGTTATTTAAGTAGACACTGCAAAATAAGCAATTTTGAGATGTGCACATGAGAACACTTCACCCCTGCAGAGGCGAATTATGGCTTAGGCAGTGAACATAAGAATTATATTAACAATATTACAGGATCAGTGAAGTTGGACAAGACCTCCAAGATTATCAAGTCCAACCTTTGAGCTAAAAGCACCATGCCCACTAGACAGAGAGCTGCCAATGCTACTGAGTTTCTGCTAGAGCCATACAACAGTGTAGTACTAAGGCAGATTTTCCCTTTACTTTAGCTCTCACATCAGAGCAATAAAGTGCTGCAGTGTAAGCGTAGCTCAAAGTACACTGCACCAGGAAGGTATTTTGCCAGAAGTAAGAGAGCCCCATAAACATTTTTATGCATGTGAAGTACAGCAGAACACAGGTGCACGACCAAATTACTGAGGTATTGGGAGAGTGGGAAAATGGAACCATTAAAAAGACTTTCCAAGCAAAGACAGCAAAGCAGAGTCTCTGGCACTGTAACAAAAAAACATGAAATAGGCATGGACAAAAGAAATTATTGCAGCCTGTTGTTTTTTTTTTAGTATGAAGGTTTCCTATTTTGTGTGTAAGGAAGACAGAGGACACCCACTGCTGAGCAACACAAGATATTTTTGAGAAGTTTGATGGATCCAGATGTTTAAGGCAAGAAGTCAGGTCATCCCGTGGTAGGCACATTTCATAGGAAAATTGACAATAAGGAGTCTCAAAAAGCTCTTTTGCTTTTTGAGAATGAAAAAGGAATAAAAAATAATTTGGCTAGAGTTTCAGGTCCAGTCACAGTCACAGTGTGCAATACCATCCCCAATGACATAAACACACTGTTCCAGGAACTATAACCACAAAATTTTATGGAGTAAAAGTTGTTTGGATGTTTTATGTTATCCAAATAACACAACCCCCTGAACCTCTGAAAAGATTCTTTATTATGAAATTTTAGTACAAATCATTCTGAACTCTTTAATGATTTATCAGAATTCAGCATCTTTTTATTTGTTCTGGATACAACACGTAGTTTTACCAAAACTGTGACTGTTTCTAAAGGAGTATATGCCTTCTGTTTGAATAAGCTGTCTTCTAACATATAGAAGTCTGATAAAGCCTTTGACAGTCTCTCTTGACAACTAACAAATGTGCACATTGATTTTTTTTTCCAAGAAAAACTGAGGGTTATAAGCAGGGGGGTGAATAAACCATGATTTGCAGGAGCTACTCCTAGATTTCCTGCTTGCTTCCTACATGGCTAATGAGAAGAGAGGTCAGTAAGACTCCACTTGCACAATCACCCATTAATGACATTGGAAGTTTCATGTCCCAGGTAGCAACACTGAACAAGACATGTAAGCAGTCAACATTGTCCATCTACAGATGCAGAGTAGGCAGCAAGCATCTGTTCCAATTAAGAAAATAAAAAGAGATACCTATGCTACACTGCATACATTACTCTTATTTATCTAAGAAGAGAAAGAGGCTTTATAATGGCTTTGAATTCCTAGTCACTAGAATCCCACTCTTTTTTTTTTTTTTTTTACACAGTATAACAAAAGCTACAGGTTTATGGTAGCAAGGGTGACAGAGTATGACCCACAGTAAGTACCATGAATGAACCTGAAAACTACCTGATGTAATAGTCCTAAAAAGCTCACTTTCTCCTGTCACCTTAGACCTTTTTAACTCTGCAGTAGTCATTTCACAATAACTTCCCCTCTCCTCTCTACAAAACCCAAATCAAACATGAGAAACTTCAGTATCTGACAACATACTTCAGTGTCAACCTCTTTTTCCTATCTCCCATCTTCGTTTGGACCAGTCTGCAGTTGTTCTTCAGTGTTCCTCACAACATGGGGAACTGCATCTGCACTGCAGGGGAGCTTCTCTAAAGTGAAATCTGGAGTGAAGCAGTTTGTGGTCAAGGAGCAAAAGCTCAACTCACAGCTAGGAAGTGAGGAAATGTCAGCCGAAGGCCAATTCTATGTTCTGCCTAAGGAACAATGTGGTGACAGGGAAATGAGTCACTGAACTCAGCTAGAAGCTCTCCCTTGATCCTGGCACAAGTACAGTGTGGGAAGAAAGCTATGAGCCAGGCCACCTGGACAGCATGGTTAAAAAAATCATCCCTGAAAATAAACTTGGATGAACTTTATACCCATATGCATTTCCATCTACAAACCACAGTTCTGGGTGTTTACACAGGCCTTTGAAATGGGAAAGGGAAACACATCCCAGGACCACAGGATTTTAGGTGATACTGCTGAGGAGCAAGCTAATACTTAACACCAAGCAGTAGATAGAAGACGATTTCTAATTCACATTTCTCAAACAAATTAAAAATATAAAAACACCATCAAATTGTTATGTACTTTATACTGTCTATTTTGCACTTAATTGGTATTTATTAGTTTCACTTGATTCCAGTTCTTTCTAGTTCCCTGTCTACTTAATAGCATTAATATGCACACATTTAGGCATTTTGGAAGTTATTACTGAGTGAAAGAGTCTGAGATTGAATCTGCCTGTCAAAAGCCTTAGGAGAAGATATATGGGCACTCCTATCTTTCCTTCTGAGTAACTGAATACATGACCTAAAAGAAAATTCAGAGGTATTATAGCTGTGAAAAAGAAGCAATATTTCTTACTTTCATATGCCAATAGACTTATTCTCTGAACAGACCACAGAAGAACCTCCAGGTGTTTTCCACACAGCTGGAATATTTGTCAGCATTTTTTCTTCTTTTAAAGGTCAAATATAGCTAACATAGCATCTAGCCATCAATACAGAATATAGTCTTTGCAAAGTCTGAAGTAATGCTTGTAGAATCATGCACAGCTTTTTCAGGCATATAGCTAGCAGCACATATATACTTTGGCATCTGCAAATTAAAATATATTTTGCTTCAATTAATTATTATACTTTTTAATCTGTATATGTAACAACATGTACTTCTAAAATGGAATGCATTAGCTTTATATTTGCCATTTAGTCAACTTCTCTGGGACTTTTTTTCCAAATTATTCAACAGAACAGGTCTGGCGATCTGTCCCTTTGAAATGAGTGCACAGTTCTGAAGGTTTTACACCTGGCATCTCCAAAAAGTGTTGAAAGTAGAAATGAATAATATCATTCAGTATGGCATTGTGGTCATTTGGCACAGGTTGAAACTATTTGAACTTAATTCACACAAGAAAAATTTGATGGCAAGCAGCCTGCTAAATCACTGCAGCACTGCAGCACCAGTCAATCAATAAGCACCCATGGGAACTTGGGCCACCAGAAGTGGGTGTTCTTGAGCCATGGGGTGTGCACAGAAAAAACTGCAAATATTTAAGTTTCTCTTTCAGATCAACTTCAGTTAACCAACCTAACTCACGTTTGTAGGCAGGGTTGTGATCCTATGGCCACTAGTCAAAGGAAGAAGTACCAAAGATCTGTACATTTGTTTCCTTCCACATCTCAATAACTAACCTTCACTAAGGTACTAGCAGAGTTATCTCACCTAAACACCAGCTAAATTGTAGAAGGAAAAACTACATGCTTCAGGCTTAAGGCAAAACAAAGGAGAAAACAAAATCACAAAAAATCACACAGCAAAACCTTGTAGCACACTAAATGCAGCCAAATGCTCACTGTAAAAAAACTTAGCATTAGCTGGATGCTAATGCTACTGTACACATCTGAGAACTGCTGTTTCAGGACTGAAAAATGCCAAATACCATTTTAGATAGAAGTCTAATTTCCTTTACTTCCTTTGAAGAACAGCATCACTGATGGCTTACAGAAATGACTGATCAATCCTACCCACAGAAAATATGGTTTATGAATTTAGTTACTTCTCCTAACACTGTGATAGAAATGTCTTACATCCTTACAGCTCAGCCAGCAATTTTGACGTGGTGAAGTGGCTACTTTCATCTGGAACTGCAGAAGACAAGGAGATCAAATCACATTCTAGCAAATAAACATGCTGGTTTGATTTTACTATAGTAGCCTGTATCTCTCAGTCCTACTATACTTTAATGATCTAAGGAACACAATACTTCCTCTACTTCAAATTCTCCGTAAATAATTCCATTAATTCAATAATTCAACCTTAACCTACGTTTGGGAATTCTGATAATCCAATCATTTTCAAAAGTTGTAGTTTTCCTTATATTTTCCTAGAGATATAACCATTTAGGCTTAAGCAGACAACACAGAATATGTTCAGAAAAACAAACATAGTTAATATAAAATTTAATTAATTAGCATATACTTAGATAACACACCTACATTTTAAAAACTTGGTCAAATTATAAGAACTAAAATATTTTTTTAAAGTTAATAAAGTTAATAGAGAGTAGAAACTAGAATGCAAAACATACCTGCAGTTGCATATCAGCTGCAGCACACACCTTTTTGGACTCACATAGTCTTGACACCATGTTTTTTGGTAGCGGCTTGAAAAAAAAAATCAGATCACATTTAGACTTACTGGATTTTTTGTAAATCATGTTTAAATAGCTAATTACTAGAAAAGGATGAAGACACAAAAAAACCAAACAAACAAACAAAAAAAAAACCCTGGTGGTAATAAAACATATTTGAAGTGCTTTGCATTGAGGAAGGAAATATTTGCTGAGCAAAGCATTAAATGGCCAATTAAGATATCAGCATTAATCCACATAGCAATAGAGAAATTACTGTGCAAAATCTGTTTGTTTTTCTATAAACATAATAAACTGATAGTAATAAATAAACTGATTCCACATCCCCCTATATGCCTGTTAAAAATGTTATTACTATTTTTAGACATAAAGAACAGACTGGGCAGTTAAAGCCCTTCCACATCATATAACTCACAACACTGAGCTTAATAATACTGGTTTTTCATAACTTCAACTGAGACAGCATCAGGTCTTCTGCCCTAACCCACATAAAAATATTTAGTTGTACTGACAGCAAATATCTACCCTTTGACATTTTTAACAAAGTTAAATTTATTCCACATCTATGGCAATAAAATTATCCATGCCACCACAGACTGAAAAGTCAGAAACAATTTTCAAGTCATTAAATAAACTTTTTGACTTTCCATCCAGATGTCTGCAAATACATCCAAAGACTTTTTAATGCCAGATTTTTAAGAATGTCTGTCTATGAATGCTTGACCTTACACTTCTTCCACAACTTGCTGAAGCTTTTCAATAGCTGTTTTTCCTAACAAACATTTTCTTTTCTTTTTTTTCTAGCAGCTTCCTTAGCCAAACAAAAAAAATGGTTAAAATAACTGCATTCTCTCTAAAATATTAAGAAAGGTACTACAAGCTGAACAATGTTATAGAGATGCTAGGTATTAAGCTTGACTCTAAAATCATACCTATGCTTTTATCGTGTGCTGAAGCATTCAAGAAATAATCCAAGAAAGTCTACAGATATGGCAGAGCCACATGTTTAGATTCTCTGCAAATTATATGCATTCAAGACAAACAATGTTCACAGAATAAAAACCCAGCTCTAGAGAAGTTACACCTAAGTGAAGAAAATTTTAACAATTGACTCTAGAATCTCAAAGTTGAAGCAGATAAGAAAAATTCTCTGGTTGCACAGCAGCTTTATGCAGTACTTGCTAAAGCTTGCAACCTCTTCTCCAAGTCAGAAGTTAGCTAGGTCAAGCATGGTATAGAACCAGAGAATTTAATAAGACAGAAAGTAAAGTAGAAAAGAAGTTAAAATTGTTTAAAGTATTTTGGCTAGACAATTATTCTCCCTGTTCTATGAATGTCTCTGCCTCATCCTCTTAGACCAGTACAGCACACCCTTTAATGCCCTTTCAGCTTGGAACTGAAGTACATCTGGCTTTGCAATAACATGGTTTCAACAAGGAAACCAATAGAATATTGAACAGATTTTTTTAAGCACAAAAGCCATCAGCAAGTTTTAGCAGTTTTTTGGAGGCTTTTTTTCCCTAGTGAACTAGTACAACATGGATTTTAACAAAACTGATTTCTTCTAGGGGCCTCTGTATGTAGGATACAGCAAAGTATGAGAAAACTGGATGGAAATTAATAAATGGTAATTTGTCCGTGTTAACGATCTGAACAACCAAAAACTTAGCAATAGCAAACATGTATGTTTTACAAAGTTATCACTCAAGAGCTAAAAGCTCTCCTACCAGTAAGGTCAAACCAACTCTTTCAACATAATGGTATTTCAATTTTATATTTCTTCTATATTAAATGATGTCAAGAGGAAGTTCTAGAGACCAAGTAAAATTTTACCAGGAGTCTCCAAGAAAATTCTGTTAACTATTTTCATAGCCATATGAATGTCAAAAAAACAATGTCAATCTAATGTGCATTGAAAAGCAATCTCTGCTGTTTGAGCAGATAAAAATGAACAAGAAAGTACAAGTCATTCTTATGACTACACCTGTTGACAAAAAGACAAAGGAGGAAAAAATACTTATGTCTTTCTTAAACCTATCAGCGTTACTAACCCAGCTCAAAGATTGTGTTGTGATCATAATTCACAAGCCAAGCAGAATTTGGCACAAGAAAAGCACTGCCAAAATTAGATTAAATTGAAAGAATATAAATTGATAAAGAAATCACTTATTTTTCCCAAAACACCTTTGAGATCTTAATACTTCAGATTTCAGGGAAGTCAAATTTGACTCCAGAGGGTTTTTCAAAGATCACAACTCCACTCCAAGGTATGTTTCTGTGAATGTCATGCACACAGATATGCTGAAGTCTTGAACTGGAGCGTGCAGTGTTTCAGACAATGGAAACTTTTGCTCCTTGCTCCATTACAATCTCACAAAGCCACTTAATAAGCAGCTGAATGAATTTAAAAAAAGCTTCAGCATTCTTACTTCATTTCTCCTGAAAGATGAACTCTCTGATAAAACCAGATTGAGACTGTCATCTTCCTTCTAAAAGAAGGACTTCACAGAGCTTTGGCTAAAACTACGTCATTGAATAATCATTCAATTTTTAAAATTTAAATACTACACGCTTTACTTTGAGGCCCACTTTTCTATCCTTCTCCATTAAGTAACTTTAAGCTCTTGGAATGAATTTTTCAGCATCTTTTTCATGGTGGCTAAAAGAGCAGAATTCCCTGTGTCTCAAAGCATGCTTAACTCCTTACCATTATGTAGTGACTGCAACACATTACAACTGTTTACTATCTGTGGGCTTATTCTTATAATCATGCTAATACAATACTGTCTTTGTAATTCCATCTCTGTGAAAAATGAACTTAGTTCAAATTTGAACAGCTGAAACAGTGGCCTTTGTTCAAGAGAGCCACCAAAGATGCACAAGCTTAAAATTATTTAGCTCAGACCTACCACATACCTCTGCACTTTAAAAATGAAATTTAAAACTCACAGTGATACAGAATGGCACCTATGCACCAGATTGTCTGCTTAAGCACTGTAATGCCCTCATTTTGATATGGCTTGGCTTCATGAGTTTACCTGACTAATCCAATTTTAGTAACTAATTATTACAGTCCTATTCATTTTATCTCAAAGATTTTTTTTTGTTTGAGTCATCTTTCAGATGAAAGGAAAACTAGGCTTGCTATTTTGTTGAAACAAATAGATTTGTACTGGCCAGTTTTTTCAACCAAGTTCAAAAGACTTGCTCCTTTTGACAGAAGAGCTTGCAAGCTTTGTCACTTCTCAACATTCTACAGCACAACCTTTCAAAAGGGACAGAAGGCAGAGACAAGCTTTCTGTGAACTTCAAGATATTTTGGACTGGAACCTCATGATCTACATCTAAATAAACTCTCATCTTTGAAGGTCTACCCATCAATTTCTTTTCCTGCAATGCTACTGAAATGCAATTTTCAACAGTGCACATTTTAGTAATCAAAACACCTCTTTCCCCTCCTCTTCTCACAAGCATAAGCACTGATTTTAAGTGCAGATCCTCAAAGAAGAGTCCTTCCACAACTGACTTTTACAGCAATGGCTAGTAAGAGATTACACTGACAAGTGTGACAAGTTACACTGACAAGTTTCTGATGCAATTATGTTCAACAGGAATATTAAAAACCACACCACAAGTCTGCATGCAAAAAATAGATTGTAGATGCAGCAACACCAAAAGAAGGATGCTTTGGCAAATTATCTGCATTGCCTCTGACACAAACTGGGTCAGTAGCAAGTCCTCCTTCTGCCAACATCCAGCAGAGCTCTGTTGGTGTAGTTGTTGCAGAAAAGATCCTTCTAGCACAGAAAAGCTCTCATAAGAAGAAAATTAATGGAAGTTCTCGTACAGAACAATATATTGATTAAATGGTTTCACAGTTTTCACATTTTAACTTTTTCATCCACCTTTTTTACTTCCCCTTGAAAAGGGGGATTCTTCTTTTTTCAAATAAATCAAAAACTGGAGAAACAAAAAGAAAATCTCATTTCTATTGGCATAACAAAAGAATCAGAGAACAAGTACAGAAAGTAAGTCCCAAAAAGATCTTTGTGAAGTAGAAAATATAAGAAAAATGGAATTTTCAAGACAAAGCACTTCATAACATATACATAACAGAAAAGATTACTTCAATCTATTTGTATTTAAATGATGAACATAGAAATCTGATATCAGATTCTTAAAATCAGTTTAGATGAACAAACGCAAGAAAAGCAGATTTATATATGTTGGATAATAGCTTAAAAATGCATTCTAAAATTTTAAAAAAGCAATTAAAAGCAAGCGATCTAAAGCCCTCAAGAGCCATAGAGTAGTTTCAAGCTCTTCTTCTCATCTTTCAGCATAATCCATTTTTGCCCCCTTCAAGACTGGATTTCTCCATCAAACCTCTCTCAATTGCTCTCTGAAAGGGGAAGATTTCACCACCAATAAACAGAAGTAGTTTATGGAAATGCCAAATGGGACACAGTGTCTGGTTCTTAGCTTTTGCACTGAAACTAAACATGGTTTAGATTTGTCAAGTCATTTTGAGAATACAAAGCCATAAATAATGTCCTACAAATTTCTTTCAGATGTTTTAGTGAAGCTCATTCTCTGAACTCATATGCAATCAGATTAACTCCATGCTGTTTAAATACTACATGAATTTTATAGAGAACATTAGAAAGCCCTGTTTCTGTATGTGGATTCAAATAGATGAATGATCAACACTCCTGAACTGAGTTTAACTTTCTCAGTGCAATCAATTCTGCAGAAATGATTGCTCTGTTGCAAAAAAAAAAAAAAAACCCAAAAAAAGAAAAAAAAAAAAAAAACCAACCCAAAAAACCCCCCAAAAAACAACCCAAAACCAACAAAAAAAAAAAAAACCAAAAAACAACCCAAAACCAAACAAACAAAACCACAAAAAAAACCCCCAAAAAAGAGAGCAAATTTCTCAGACAATATCTATTAAAATAGAAGTTAAGCAATATATTTTCCTAACTGTTCAATGGAGGCAAACATAATTCTACTTCCGTAATACTGAAATACACTGAATGCTTAGAGTTGGATAAAAAGCTCCAGTGAAGTATTGGAGCTACACAACTTAGGAGGATTTTTTGAAATGTCTGTATAAATAGAAATAATTTTCTATTGCATGTCTTAAAGTGACCACCAAAAGTCACCTTGCTCCAAAGAGCACTGTTTTCCAAATACCCCACAGAAAGCAGATTCTTGAAACAGACTAATAAAGAATTACTTCATGTAAAGAACAGCATCAGAGTTTTAATGCAGAATGACTGATAGAATCTAACTAATCCTAATATAATCCTAAATAGAGCAATATGTTTTTCATTACAAAAATATTTCAATCACTGCCCTATATTGTGCTAAAAATGGAAATTTTGAAACACTGCAGATCATTTCCATTTATGTCCATGATTGGCTACCTGTGCTTTATTTTAAGACAGACTTTAGAGAGCTCAATGACAAATTCTATTTTTGTCATAACTTACCTGTAATTATATTAAACCATTCCAAATAACTTGATTCACATGGAAGTTGTTCAACTACTACACCTTGTTGTAAAAAAAGGCTGAAAGTTTTAAATATTTAATTGGAACCTTAGATACGAGAACCTAATATTCTTCCACAGATTACATTTATCTTTTTTGCAATGACAATATTAACTTTTTTTCTGAATAACTGAAATTGTAACACTAAAATAATTTTATCCATTTTTTATTTCTACTTTAAACATTATTAATCAATAACACACGTAACATTTCCTACATACCTTTATTAATATTTTACATATTTTTTCCCTACCTGTCCTGTTTTATAATGCCTTGCAAACTGGTTAACCACTCGATAGTCATTTGCAAAGTACTCCATCAGAATTGAGGGAACTTCAGCAAAATCAGTAGCACATCTGGTTCCTAGAGGTAGAATAATCGTACGTATTACCATTTGTTATTTCCACTAACACAAATAGTTAACTCTTCCCAAAAGGTTTTGCAACTTTCAGTTTGGACTTTTGGTGAACTTTAATGTTCTTTCATTTTTTAAGTCAATATTTTATTTCCATTATTGCACATACTGCCAGAAAAACTTCATTATGATCCTACACATTTTACTATAAATCGCAAAGTAAAACAAAATATTTGAACAGCTGGGTGAGGCACCTTATAAAGCTCTGGATCACACCCTTTTTAAACTAAACCAGACTGTAGCCAAACTGGCCCTACGTGAAACAGCAAATCTATTTAAGTGTCCTAAACCTAAATTAAACTACAATGTAAACAAAACTCTGCCTTAATCCCATTCACAGTTACAAGTCTTAGCTTCCATCTGTTTGCTGAGCTCACTTATGCTTTATATTAACCTCGCTTTATAATACCAATCATTCATTCAAGAAACACTCTTGCAGATTGAAGACATGTTCTATGTAAGTTCAATGTGTTAATATCTTAGCTGTTACTATTTTCAAAAAGCACTTTCCCAAAGGCCTTACTTATTCTAACCTTTATCAGCATCTTACCTAATGGAAGTTCTTAAAAAGTGTAACACATTGCCAAATGAAAGATGGATTTCTAATTTCTATATTAAAGTTAGCAATGTAAAAAGTTCTTGCTTTCACAGTGGACCCACTGGGTCATCACCTCTATCCCTGTCTGCCAGAGACAATGTCAACATTCAGAATTAGTCTTAAATCCCAGTATGCTTTTACTATTTTCTGAATCACTCCTTTGACCTCTACAATCCTTTCTCTAATGTTCAGTCTTAACTTATCATCTGTTTACACTCAATGATTCAGACTGCTCTTTACTGCTCTTTAATACAAATAGCATTTACCCCACTGGTTTTTACCTACTAAATTGAAACTATATTCTGTCTGAGCCATCATCATCCAAGTTAAGATAAAGTCTAAGAAACCATCCATTCTAGTTCTTCTCTGTACCTGCTGCAGTTTGAATTCACCTTCAAACTAGACACACAAAATGAGCACGCCCAAAAATTGCATGAGGTTTCACCAGTACATTTACCATTCTAATACTGCTTTTAGATACAGCTCTGATGTAATTTTAAATCACATTAGACCTTTTCACAGACACATTAGCTATATGCACTTCTGCACTGACACATAAAACAGATTCTGTTTGTCCACCACTGCTGAAAAATCTACTTGATAGCAAAAATTCTTCTTATATTCTGAAAATGCATGATCTAAACTGTGTAGCTGTGAATTAAAGAAAAGTAAAGAGGGAGTAGGAAAGATGTCAAACTACTCAGCTCATCTCAACTGAATGGCAAATTTTTTGTTCTCACAACAGCCTGTAGTCATCTTGTTTCCATACTTTATCATCCTCGTGTTCCATGAGAGCAGACAGCCCCTAACAGACATCCCTATGACAAGCCCTTTCATTGTTACACATTCCAAATCCATTAAAAAAGGATTCTCTGCAGAAACAACACCACTGACCTCCAACCTCCAATGCTGCTTTTGCAATGCTAGATCTGGAGTGAAATCCTCTGGGATACAGGATTGCCTGGAGCTAAGGCAACACAGAAACCATACACAGGGACTCTTGGAAAGCCTGAGGCTCAAAATAAGCCATTTCCTGCCCCTTCAAGAGTTTGACATGCAGACTCTCATGATTCAGCACAAGAGGAGAACTTGCATCAAAGCAGCTACTTTGGGCATGCAAGTATTCCTGTAGCTCAAGATGAGCAAGGCTACATGAGAAGGACTGGGGGAAAAATCCTTAGCTGTCCTAAAGACCATACAGAGCTTATATGGAAGGAATTATGCAGTGTTCATCCATTTTAACAATGTCCACTAGTAACCTACTTATAAAACAGTTCAATCAATTTTAATTTTAAATGGATGACTTAAAAAAAGAGTATTTGGCCACTGGGTGCAAAGGTATCCATTGATAAAACATTAATATGGACATCCCTTTGTATCACTAGCATAAAAACAATAAAACATATTAAAAACTAATTCATCAGACAAGGGAGTTACAATCTCATTTATTTGGTTGTTTATTTTGGGTTTTTTTTAATATGTAAATGTCTACTTGAGATTTCCAGCACACTATTATAGAAAAGAATATACCAAGCTGTCCACAGACAAAAAAACGTAGCACGCCAAGCAGCTTTAGCCAGCATGGGTCTTTGACCTGTTTGCCACAACAGAAGGTTACAGAAGGTTACAGAAGCCAGAGACTTGCCAACCAATACCCTCACTACTCTTTGCAAGACCTAATTCACTAATTTTCCTTCATTCGTTTTCCTAAGTAATTTCCAACCCAGGAATCATTGTGGTTCTACATTAGGTACAACCTATTTCCCAACCTCCAGCTATTCCAATAATTATAAACTCCATATAAGACTAACTTGCAAGAGTGGATGCCACCAAGAGAATAAAGATCAACAGTACATAAAGAAGAGATACAAACACCTTATTCTTATTAGAAAAAGAATAATCAAGTGTTGTTTGGTTGAGTTTTACATAATATCTAAGGATCTGATACAGTATTCTCAAATCATGAAGGGTATAGAACTATTAACATGAAAACCATTTTTGGTTCATACTCTTTTTATTCTTTTGGTTTTTTTTTTTAATCTACTCCTTTCTTCTGGAAATTAAACATTTGACTACAACAAAAAAAAAAATCACTATTATAACTTCCTTACCAGTGACATGTTGGTACCGAGTTCTTCCCAGCATAGAATGCATAGCATGCCCCATTTCATGGAAGAGATTCTCCATCATGCCAGGACTGAGTAGTGTTGGTGCACCCCTTGCTGAATTGGGAAGGCTCAGCATAAGAACAACTACAGGTAGCTGGTACTCTCCATTTTCCTTTAGCCTGCCACCTCGAACTGTAAAGTGACAGTCCTTTTCAAGGTAAAAGCAAACATGGACAGCCAATGTCATTATATCAATGCTATTAAAACAATGATTAAATTAAACTAAACTGTTAAATCAAATCTGAACATATACTTGTTACACAAGTGGAATTCAATGATCATTAACAGTGTTGTTCAATAGCAGCACTGTTTCTCCATCCTTATACTTCAAATTCATAAGGAAATTACTTTATTCCATAAAGACTGTTTTGCTTTTAGAAAATAAAATTATTTCTTTATGTTTTAGAATTATCAAACCATTCAAATTTCCTAACAGGTATCACTAGTGCCAAGAAATTTACTGATGAGTCAAATCCATAATGTACAGATCAAGTTCCCTCCTCGGCCTTCAGCAGTAACTTCTTTATAAAATATATCACACAGCACTACTAGTATATTGCAAAATACTAAAAAACAGTTATATATTAAACTAATGTAGATTTAAACTTTGCCACTCATCACCTCACTAAAGGTGGAAATTTGCAGTGAAGTATCAACTGTCCTATTGCAAATATACTGGTACTAGGTAGTGACACATCATCTACAACATCTACAGTAGAACCTTCTCCAGTTTTAAGGAGAATTTAGAATAAAAATTGATAAATAAAAAATAAAAAATAAAAAAGTTGAGTGTAAAGATTAGAAAGTGTAAATGTCAAATTGTTTCTACTTGCAAACGGTAGGCCAGAAAATAAGTGTTTAAATATCTATCATTTCTCTAAACAGAGTTCTATGACATTTCAAAATGCCTGTTACTCTGTACCACAGTCTGAGTTCAGCCTACTGGGTGATGTTTTTTTAAATGAAAGCTTGCTCTAAAAAAAATTTTATCTAAACCCACACATGAAGTTACAGACATTCCCTGTTTAAATTTATTTTAAAATGAGGCAAGTTTCACTAAATTTACATTGAATGCAAATGGCACTAATGCTACACTCCAATAAAACTCAAGCTGAAGTCAAATCACAAATGTTACCTGATGTGGTTTATCAGGTCGCTGGAAGAAGTCACAATAGATGTATCCTAGCAAACCTTCAGTTTCATGAACAACAGCCTGAAGGAAAAAAGAGAGTATCATTTCCATAGTGAAAGCACTGATAACATGTAAATTGAAGACATAATATTTAAATCCCAAGACTTATAATGAATAAATAACAAATTAACTGGGAATAATTAATATAAAATCTGTTCATAATTTTAATTGAAAAAAAAATGTGTACAAAATTCACATCTTGTATCTCAAACTACAGATGTTTCTGCATTTCACTCAAAACTAGCTAGTCACAGATTAGTATTAAAAGTACTTTCTGTATTAAAAAAGCACTGTCTGTAGGTCCCAAGTGACAAACACGAGCTGATTTACCATGGAAATAAAAATAAAAAGAGTAAGGAGTAACTATAAATTGACCGACAGTAGATAAAGAACAGAATCTCTTGCTGGAGGTTGAGGACAGAAGAGCAGTGGAGATCTGGCAGTGAATAAATGTAGGAAGACAACAGAGGAACTTGGGAACCTGATGAGTAAGTTACTGCCCAAGTTTTTATTTCCACCCTCCCCTAAAAAGAGGGCAGAAAAAATAAAAGAAAATTAAAAATCAATCTCAAACTAAAGATGATTTACAGAGTAAAAAAAAAAATGAGGCAAAGACACATGACTGCTAGGACATACACCTACAGCATTCTAGTCATCTATGATCATCTATAAATTGAAACTAAATAAACTAACAGGACTCATTCAGAAAGGTGCAACAATAATCTCCAAACACAAGCTGTTTCTGATTCAGGCATCATTGACACAGAGCTATTGTTAAGCCATAAAACACCAAACATCCAAAAGGCATTTAAAGAGATGATAATGTTTTTGAAGTCTAACTCCAACTAAAATTAGATAACTAGTTTGTGATTTTGATAGGTATCCAAGCAATTTTTTTTAAAGTTTGATTCATAGCTCACAGGAACACACTATCTTGTTTAAATTCCCTTTGGTTTCAGATGCTGGGAACACTTACCAACTTTCGAACATCTTCAGACCAAATCTCTCCTCTTTTTGTCTGTTCAGCATAGAGAGAGATCCCTAGGAGCTGACTGAATAGAGAGTTCAAACCTTCCATGCATGCCCCAAGAGAGAAAAACGGACAGTACAAGCCAGGATCAATGTTGTACCTAAGGAAATACAAGAATCCCAAACCAGTCAGTCAGCAAAGCTACATAAACTACAGTACTCGCCTTCAAGCCACAGGATGTCACAAATACACTGGCTCAGCCAAAAGGACCTCAGCAAGCATGTTTGGCTTTATTTTTCAAATAGTGAAACCAAGTTACAGACACAGTGCTTTGCAGTACCTCAATTTTACTTATATTCAAATCTGGATACCAAATTCAACAGATGTTAACTATGATGTTCAGAAATGTGGTGAACAATGTAGCCCAAACAGACCATGGCAACATGATGGGTGGCCAAGCAGTGGCTTTTGATACTCAGGAGGCCACTGGCACTCAAGTGCCTTTCCCATGCCAAGGCTGCATCGTGTGACTGATCAGAAAAACAAGCTGGCTTTGGCTGTGGTGTAAGCCAAATCCTCAGCTAGGGCAGGAAACCAACTGGTAAGCACTGCTGACTCTGCAGCCTTGCCTTTCACTGCAGCAACAGAAACACCAAGTAGACACAACCACCTCCCACACAAAAATCACACCTCAAGCTCTGGGGACTCTCTTGAACCACATAGAAAAAACTCTTACAGCTGTGAGCCACCTGAATATTGTGACATGGATTTCAAACATGGCCAACATAGCTTCCCGAGCCTAACCTCAACCAAGTATATTCAAGATGCTGTAGCACAGAAGACATTCATAAGAAGGAAGATATCATACATCTGCATGCTGTCATATAAACTGAGAATGAACAAAAAAATTCAGAAAGTAGTTCAGAGATGCACGCTGTTTACGCTGTTTTTACTAAAAAGTAAACACACTACAGGTGTATCAAACAAAGAAATGCTTTGCAAAATTACACTTTTCACAAGCTGATCTGCACCACACTTTTGAGACAGCAGGAAAATCAGAACTGGAATCTGTTTGTAGTTGTGTGTGCACCCAAAACAGCTAAAAATATTCTTGTCTCATTTCACATACAAAACCCAAGTGTTGTTTTATACCGTTTTCTAGGGTCTCAGAGTAAAGACTGTTTAAGTCTAGACAATCACAGTCACTGAAATTTAAACATGCATCAGCTAGACTACAATAGCTGGACACCAAAGATGAGAACCATGCTGTTTTAAGGCCTGTGATCAAAAGACTTAGTTACAGACCAGCTATGAAAGAACCAGCTAGTCCCTACCCACACACTAACCCTTCTTTCCTTCCCACTCCCACAGAGAAGACCTGAAAAAGAAGCCCACTGGGGATCCTTCATTTGCCAAAGTGCTGTTTACAGCTCTGATTCACTGATGGGCATCACTGAGCTGTGAGGCACAGCAGGGTGAGGTTACTCCTCTAAGCCACAATACTGTGAGGTACAAGATTTTGCTTATTTTCACAAATACAAGAAGCTAAAGCCAGTGTATTCCATTCTGTTTTAAACTATACTAGAACATAGAAAATAAAGCAGATTTTGCCTCTACCACACTGACACACTTTTTCAAGAACTTCACACTTAAATTCACACACCACACTCTTCCATATGCACGTTTTCCTTCTAATTCAAAAGTCACCACACCCAAGGAAATAAGCATTATAAAAATCACTTTAGATCAAGTTAGCTAAAAAGATTGAAAGTAAGTCTAAAATAAAGCAGAAGAGATGAGTTAATTTTCACATAAACCACAGAAATTTGGAGTACAAAGGACACTGATTGATACACAGAGCTCCCCTTCCACCTCCAAGTACAGAACTACAGGGTATGTGTTGAATAACCTCAGAATTTTTAAGTCAGTAATTCCTAAGAATTGCAATGCTTTCAACAGTGGTGCTTTTTGGAAAGCTTTAGCAGGTAAATCTCAGATGTCTCCACACTTCAACAGACTCTCCCAGAGATTGCCTTCTGCCCAGACTGTTACCACAAAAACTGAAACACACCACTAAGTGTTTCAGACCTCCTGATTCTGCTCTGAAGCTCTCCCTGCACAGAGACTACAAGATCTGTTAAAATGCCCCTTCTTTTGGCAGCAAATAATAACAACCTCCATAAAAGTTTAGAACTGGTTTTTGTCATCTCACTTTAAAATCTTCTGTCATTCTACATGCCACTATGAATAGTAGGCTGAGTTCTTCATTTGCAATTCAAAGAATTGCTTCTTCAACTAATATCTGGCTACAAAAGTACTGTCTCAATACACACCACAGACAAGCTGAAGTGCTTTCATTGCACAAGGGCTCTTTGCAGGGCTTTTTTGATGAGTGCATTTCAATCAGTCCTGCCAAAGCTACACTTATGTGCAAAGCCTGCACACTCACCTCCCCCCAGACATCCATAATCATCCCGTGCCATTTCCTCCCTGCCCAGTCAGAGAAGAGAGACAAGGTACAAGGTATTTCAAGAATGCACCCATACGATACAGTACTACAAACACACACTTCAGTAAATCAAAATTTAACACTGCCAACAGCTCACATTCATAACAAAACATCCAATTTTCACAGCTGCAGGAAATTAAAATGTGTAGCTCCCAACAGTGAGTTCAGCTGCAGGATAAGAGAACACAAAAATAATAAGAAGTCAACAGCACCCTTGAAAACATTTCATGAAATTAGATAACTTTTACACAAAAGTAAGGAAAATCAAAAGATGTGTAGAGACTGCTCAAAATTTTCTAAAGAGCAGAATTTTTTTTGATGGACCAGCTAACCCTGGAAGCCGTGTCCAAGTACATGAAAGACAAGAATGTTACCAGGAGGAGTCAGCATAGATTCAAAGCAACCACAGGCAAGTCATGCTTAAATAATGTGATATCCTTATGTGATGAAATAACTGGTTGGCAGAAAAGGGGAGAGCAGTGCACATCACCTCCTTGGACTTCAGTGGCCCTTTGACACTGTCTCCTATAAGATCTTTGCAGAGCCCAGAGGGAGGGGATCAGTGCTACAATGG
Source organism: Oenanthe melanoleuca (assembly GCF_029582105.1). NCBI lineage: Eukaryota > Metazoa > Chordata > Aves > Passeriformes > Muscicapidae > Oenanthe > Oenanthe melanoleuca. Next base: position 44,430,699 of record NC_079333.1, read on the forward strand.
CTGATTGGAGGCCAAGAACCAGCAGTGTGCTCCAGGGGTCAATACTGGGTTCAGTCCTGTCCAGCTGTTGGCAGGTAACACCAAACTGTCATCCAAACTGGGAGGAGTGGCTCCTATGTCAGAGGGTCTTGCTTCCATCCACTGGGACCTTTACAGGCTTACAGGACAAATGAGTGGACAGAAACTTCAAAAAGTCCTCCCCTGAACCTGAGGAGAACAATCCCAGGCATCAGTATGTGCTGGGAGACACCCAGGCCCAGAGGAAAGGCGTTTTCAGACAGGGGCCTGGGGGTCCTGGTGAGCCAGGGAGGGATCCTTGCCACAAAGAAGGTGAATGGCATCCTGGGTGCATTAGGAAGAGCACAGCCAGCTGGCCGAGGGAGGTGATCCTTCTGCTCTGCTCAGCACTGTCTGTGTCCAGTGCTGAAGTGCAGTGCTCGGCTCATCAGAAAGAGAGTACATGACCACACTGTTCAGCCTGGGAAAGAGAAGGCTCACAGGGATCCTACTAAGGAGTACAAACTCCTGAAGGGAGGGTGCAAAGAGGACAAAGCCAGGCTCTTCTCGGTGCTGCCCAGTGACAGGACCAGAGGGAAGGGGCACAGAATGGAACATGAGATATTGCATCTCAACATCAGGAAACAGTTTTTTCCCAGTGAGGATTAGCAAGCAGTGGCACAGGTTACCCTTAGCAGCTACAAAGTCTTGCAGCTTGGAGATACTGAAAAGCTGTCTGGACATGATTCCAGACACCCAGATCTAGGGGACCCTGCCTTAGCAGGTGGCTGGATCAGATGGCCTCCAGTGAAAATTTCCAACCTCAACTATTTTGTGAAGATGTCATATGGAGCCTAGGACCAAGAGCACACAGCTACAGCATGAGATAGATTCCAGCTTTATCAGAGGAAGACAATGTTTCATACTAATTGCAAAGGATTACCACATTCAGTTGAAATACTGGATTAATATGTTTGCTGGAGGGATGGAAATAAAAAGCTCTGAAACTAAGTTCATTTTAATTTCAGTCAAAAACACAGATAGGTACCAGCAGGAGAAAGCAATGGTATTTCTTCATGGATAGAACAGCTAAAATTAATATATTGCAGGGAGGAGATCAGTACCTATTTCTCATTCTCAGCACTCCTTGAATATGCAAAATGTCCCCATGACCCTACCCTAAGATGAAAAGGATGGGAAGGCTTTCTGGTAAATACTTTGTAGTATACTGTCACTGTCTAAAGTGGGAGAGGGGGTGGGGGGTGGCAGGAAGTCAGGCTGCAATAGTTATGTCCTTTGGAAAAAGCATGATACTTATCCAGCCCCCCAGAAAAATAGCAGTAACAGACTAATGCCTTAAGGCAGACTTCCCAGAGGAACTAGCCCTCCTACTCTGGCTAATGTTTGAAGATGTCACAATCTTGACATTTTGAGTACAATGAGGTCCTGACTAAACAACCACTTTAATAGAAACTACACAAAGTTAAGGTCAGTCCCTTCTGGTAGAACATTGCCACGATCAAACCTCTCCCACATTTAATGAAAGATGTGTGTTAATGTTCTTCTTGCCAATGAAATTTGAAAAAAGTTTTGAAAAACAACATTATTTATACAGAATGCCAAAACAAAAAATGTTTCTACTTCTGATCTCAATTATCCATTTCTGCCTTGCCTATTACACCAGTCTACAAAAAAGACTGAAGATACTGAAAAATCCTCAACTACCACCTAGTATCTTATGCCACAGACCCAATACTTAACTTACTTTTGAACACACCTGGCAGCAGTCAGCAGAGATTATTATACCTTGAATTATCTAGCATCCATTTTTTGCTAGCCAGTGCAATGTCCTAGGAGTTATGCAGAAAAGGGTTAAACCCCATAGTATAGTGCAATTATCACAATCAGATTATAATAACCAATAATACTCCAAAATGAGTACTGGGTACTGAAAAAAAAAGCTACTCCTCCAAAAAGTGTGTAATACATCTTCAAAAATCTTTGTCTAAATACCAGTCTATACCCACTAAGCAGTAATCATTCCAGACACCGAAACACAGATGCAATTCCGAAGTTTTGAATTTGGTCCTACCTCATACACGAACTCTATTTTTACAAATAAAGTACAACCAACTATAAGTGAAGAAAACCTAACCCCAAACTTGTACTGATTCCAGGAAAAATATCTCTTTGGGCTTACTTAGGAACAGCAATTAGCCAAAACCTCAGCTATCTGAAACTGATGTTCTATAACCAAAACCTCAATTCCTGGAATTATTACTGATAGATGATCTTGCCTTTCAGTGGCAAGAGCAAGCATATGACTGTCTTCTGAGCCCCCACCTTCAAGATTTAATGCTACTCACTGAAAAATAAAAGATGTAACACTAGGTAAGATTAGAGGACAATGGGGAAAAGAGAAGAAACAAAAAAATTTAAATCTTCCTCAAAAATAAAAATACTACGTGAACAGAACAAGAAATGCTGCAATCTCTACTGGATCTCTAAAACTTAAATCTGGCATATGGGTGTGGGTAGAAAAGTATTTGGAAGAGTTTACAAAGTAGATGTTCCCTTGTTGAAGATTCTTGCTTGATTTCAGACACTCAAATGGTAGCAGTCATTAGCAACTTCATTGTTTCCAGATGACAAGAAAAAGGCATCTGCTAGCTAGCAAATGATTACCCAATCTCAGTTACTGACAGCTTCATCACATTAGTGGAACTGCAAGAACACATTTCCCAGGCACAGTATTTTGGCATTCAAATTCATACCAATCTAAAAACATGGCAGCTCAACTTTCTGGCAGCAATGGGGACTGTGATTGTGACAGCAATCCAAACTTCTCTCAGTCCTTTCAACAAAAATTCTCATGCTGTTAAAGGGTCTCAGGTTGTATCCTCAAATACACACTCTGACCCAAGTCAGATTTTCTAAAAGACCACATAAAAACTTTAAGAAGACTTCTCTCAATGCACTCCTTTAGCATTTTAAATTGCCCAGTAACAAAGACAGAACTTGTCTGCGTAGGATGCAGAGACTTTTTGAGGGCTGATCCAAGACTGTAAAATTAATTTCTCCTGAAGCTAAAGAGAAAACTCAAAGTTCCCCATCCTCTATCCCAGGTGTATGGTGCTTCTTTGATGCTTGTTTCAAACATGAAACCCAGTGTATTTGTAAAAGCAAACTAAAGCCTTCCAACAAAACCCTATGAAAACCAAGGCATTCCTGCCTTGGCAGGGGAATGGACAAGATTATCTCCAGAGGTGTCTGTCAACCCTAACAATTCTGTGATTCTGGGATTCCACTGTACATTACTATTCAATCAACAGAATGAAAGGACAACTACTTCAGTCAATGAATTAGCTGATACTGACTGACTCTACATAAAAAGAAGCAGAATTCCCAAAGTGCTTTAGCTTAGCCTGCCCTTGAAATGCTCACTAGTCAGAGCAAAGCTATCTTCATAATCTAACGTTAATAAATGTTGATGACCCTACTGTGCATATAATTATTTTTATTATACTACGTGTTAAAGCTGCAACCATTCTAAGAATCACTTTCTACAAAATTTTCAAGCTGCTATCAATTGTCTGCTTGAACAGTTGTACAGCTTTGTGCCTTCTATTTAAAACAAAGAGAAAAAAATTGAAATAAAACTGCAAGAAGCAGCTGCTTTATTATGAGCACACTCTTTGGCAAGCTGCCTCCACATTTATTCAGACAAGTTATGATTTTATCTATAACAGGAAGTGCACTCAAGTATTTTTGGGAAAAGAAATCAGAAAGGAAATTATCATGACCCACACTGAACAACAGTAACAGGCACTCTGCTATCAGTAAAATTTCTGCTAAGGGTTACTGCTACTAGGAAAAAAAGTTAATGTTCTGGAGACAGACAGTATTTAGTGACAATAACTACTGCAAAGAAGAGCTGGAAGACAGGTTTTCTTGTACGCTGTAATTTGCAGCACCAGAAGAGGAGACAGACTCTTCAGCAGGGAGGATGATGCACATGGCAGAGTAACATCACCAGCAAAACATTGTACTGCTGTCTCCAAAGCCAGAAAACACATGGAAACATAGTTATGGCATTTCCTAAGGAAGAAAAAGGATTCAGGGCAGCTAAGTAAGCCAGGGCAAGAATCAAACACCCCGCCTGGATACCCTTTTGCTTAAAATGTGAGTTCTGGACCTTAGGACGCCTATGTCATCAGAGAAGAACAGACACAAATATTACACTTTCAAACTTAGCAAGGTATCAATTAGAGGTAACTAGCACAAGTCTAGAGCTCAGGTATGAGCTCTTGCTTCTTTCCAGAATTTAGGCTTCCCTGACTGGAATGTTGTATAGTTGAATCCCAGAAGGATGAAGATCACAGCATTTTCTATCGGAATATGCCTTTGAAAATGCAGGCAAAAGAGATGGATCTCAAATGGTGTTAACTTTGCAGAGAACTATATGCTCCAGTCAAAACCTTACCATGTAACATTTCTCCTAGTGTATCTCAAGTAACAAAAAAAAACCCAACAAAACAGGTATGGGTTGATTTTTGATTTTTGCAGTTTGCACTGCTACAAAAAGATTTACCCAACTACCCTTGAACTTGAGCACAAAAATTTTCTTAAGCTATTCTGTGAAATTTAAAGGATCTGAGTATAATTCTGGAAGAACAGGAAAAGGAAATATCAAAACTTCTATCCGTTATAGACATACACACACCCCTCAGAAAACACAATGATTAATCTAAAAGAAGACTTCCTGAAATCAAGGGTTTTGTACATGCCTAGATATTATTTTTTTTTAAAAGTTGCTTTTAGTTTTGATGTAGGAAATATAACATTTATGTGAAAAAAAGGGGACATCAACACACACTCAGTCTGCACAAATCAGTAGCAGATCAGCAAATATATACATGAACTCCTCTGCAGTGGAAAAGAATATTTTCCTCTGTGCCAAACTTTCAGTTAAGCTGCTTTGACTTAAGAAAGATAAAAATCAAGACTCAAAGAGGTCCCTTTTATTATAATAATGAATCTTAAATTATTTGTTTCTCCTGTAGAATTGCATAACTCTCATGCTTACACGTTGAAAACCGTAAAAGACTGAGACACATAAACTTGAACATAATAGGTTTGCTCTGTATTAATTTTGCATATTCCAGTAACTTAATTCACTCTGAGCATCTGATTTCAAATGCCTAAGCATTTGTATTTATTATAAAGTCCTGGAAAGAATGAAAATTTTCTCATATACTCTTATGTCAGATTTTGAGCTCAGTAACTTTATGAAGAGAAATCTCAGTACCCTCCTTACAAAAGCAGAAATATCAAAGAAAGCTGCAGTTTCTTTAATGTAAATTCCTGCTTTTTATTAAAGGATAAACTACATTTAAGAAATCCAGCCACTTTACTTTCACAGTTTGCAGCACAGCAGTATTTTTAAGAGAAGCAAAGTAGCCAAACCAATTAAAAAAACTATTATAAAAAAAGTTAACCGACACAATGAGGTTTGGTTATTCTTCAAGAACAGCAGGCTTCAAACAAAAAGGCTTTGCCCCTGTGAGAAACAGAGATGTAGTATGTGATTACAAATAATTATTTCTAAGCTTGTATGACTTCACTGAGTCTAAATAAAATGCAGATTCAAAATCACTTTAATTTAAGCTGTATCTATGGAACAAGACTAAGACTGTTTTGTGCAACATGACTTTCATCTATTCTATTAAGAATGCTTTTTATAAAATTGAACATTAGAGATATTTGAATCAGGATCACTGTTCTTCAGAGCACAAGCATTCAGACTCTTAACAATTGCAAACTAGCTGCCAGGCAAAAATACTTATCAGTGGCTATTAAATGTAGTCCCTGATATATCCTGACTTCTTTGGGGGTTTTTGTGAGAAAAATTATTACCCTGTTGACATCCACAAAAATATAGAAGACAAAATTAACTAATTATCTCTAATAAAACAGATCCTGTCAAAACTTTCAAAGAAACTTGAAAAGATCGTGTTAGTAAAGATAAAAGTGAGATGAACCCCTCAGGTCAATTTGAAGAGATCAAGACAAGGAAAACCCCTTCCAATTTTCATTACATGCCAGACTATGAAACTTAATTCTTTACCTAAAGGGAGACTCTTAACCATGATTTATAGAATACTATGGATTTCTTAAAAATAATAGCAATAATAATGATAATAATAAAAAGCCTTTGTACTCTCATCAACCATAAAGTAGCACCTGTATTTCACATATCTTTTTTCTTTCTGCTAATTGTACTTCCTAGAATATTTTGGAGGAGGTTAAGGGGTAATTTGGAATATTGGTATCAACACTGCACACAACTTTTAGATTTGACTTTGTTTTCAAAGCAACAATTTATTTGTTCTTCCATAATGTCTTGAATAAAGATATAATTTTGAAAGCTGAATTCTGCTTCACAGCAATGTTTTTCAATAACTTTCAGGTTTCCCACCAAAAAGCTTAATTCACCAGCTTTAGTGACTGATGAGTTGAAGTGAACTTTCTATAACTACATTAGTTGATTTAACAGAAGGCATGCCTTCCCTTTCTTATAAATAATTTGTTACAGGAAGTTCTCCTTCTCTCTGAGCACTTTGGTTGAACGATTTCCTAGTTACATTTGCATTACTTTTACACTTCAGCTTTCAAATTGAACAGAATGACAGTTTTCTCACATGTTCTGCAAAGGGTCTGGGCTATTCTTCTACATGGCATTCCCTAGAGAGAACAGTCTTTCATAAAACTAAAAATAATTTTACAAAAAGCAGCCATGAACAAGTTTTTTACTAGTAACTTGCAAACCTCACTTTGCTTTTAGGAACTTGTGAAACATTCAGTCACGTTTTCATATCTTGGTACTGAACCTACCCCTCTGAAAAAACCCAGAAGTGGTGTCCACCCTCCCCTGAAGCCAGCAACCTATGTACAGTCCCAACAAGAGAGGAGGTGATTTATTCCTAATTTTTGCTAAACTGGCACCCCAAGATTCAAAATGCCTGCAGCTGTCATGGTAGCTTCATTTTCCTACTCATCAGGAAACTAACTTATTTTTGCATTGATCTGTCATCCTCAAGGCTGGTCTTACTTCCTTCTGCAGCCCCAAAGAAAGGGACTAGCACAGAGTCAGTGCTCTGCAAGCACATCACAGCTTCAAGTTGAATAAAATCTGAGACATTTTGGCAAAACTCCTAACAGTGAATTATAGCCAGTAAAGTCAACCCAGCCTGGCAAGAATCATAGGTTAAGGAAGCAAGAGTCAATACCAAATACACAAAGCTCACTGCTGATGGTTCTCAAGAACAGTTCTGCACCTCTGTCAGAAGTGAGTAAGCACTGCCAATCCTACCTTCAAGGTAAATGGCTCACCTCAAAAAGTTTCTCACAGCCCTTTGGGGTGATTTTCTGTTGTGCTTTTTTCTCTGACCCAGAAGAAGTCAGCAGGACTACCACATCTTTGCAAGATCAGGGCCTTGAGAATTACAGATGCATTTACTGAGAAGTAAAGCAATTTAATTAATACTTGGGTACTTGTCTGCACTAAAATGCAACATTATTATTTTTATAATATACATATTAGACATATTCTTACTTGTTAGATGCTGAAGCATGTTCTAGCATTCACTGCTTTATTACCCTCAGCCTGCCAAAATTCTTGAGGTTCTCCTAATTACTCTATCTTCTTTTAAGATACTACTACCATGAATTTCAGACTTTTGTCTCCGGTTTCTCTTAAAAGTACATTTATACCGACATGTATTTTCCCTGCCTCTTAAACTATAGCTACAAAAACATTACACAGTCTTAAGTGTAGGTTTAAAGCCAGAGAGGCTACTTAATGTAGTCTGGGAAAAAAAAAAAAAAAAAAAAAAAGTGAAATATCCTGTTCCCATCAATGGGAGGCTTACACTTTTGAAGTAGGATCAAGTTTCCAGGGAAAGGACTTGGTGAAAGCTGACAGAAACAAAATTGTCGTGGCCGGGTTCAGACAGCACCACCGCAACTCTGTGGCTCGAGTCTGGAGCGCCTCCTGCTGCTCAGGTGACAGAACAGCAGCAACGGTCGGTAACGCCGAGGAAAGCAGCGACAAAACCCGAACCCAGCCACAGCACACAGCATCAGAACTGCACTGTCCAAACGCATGAGGGCATCCTGCATCCTTCAGAAGTAAATATCTACCTCTTAAAACTAGCTACTAGAAATCTAGTGAAGGATTTGTTTCCTTAATCCTATTACAGTAAAGACTGAACGTATATTTAGAAGATAAAATATATAAATACTTTTAAAACACACAGCATGCTACAAACACAAAATAGACACCTTAAAAATATGTCATGAGTTTCAGTGTCTTTTGAGATATAGCTGGTCAAAATCTGGAGGACTGGTTGAATAGGCCAAACTAAGAGACAGTAAACATTTTCCAGCAGATACACTGTTCCATCTAGTATTTCTTGCACCCCCTAGTGCTGAGTAACTTAATCAAGAACTAAATCCCTGTAGTTTCTTTCTTTATACCTACATTTGTAAAGATAATCTACATCTTATGTACCTGACAGTACCTGGGAAACTCTGGGTGTGTACTTCAGCTGGAGCAACAGTGACAACAGTAGTCCAAAAGGAATACCCAAAAGCACACGTTTGCTTCCCTTTCAACAAAAATGTTTTACTAAGAGGAAGAAAAGAGAAAATCCTAATACAAAAATCCACCATGAAAACTACTACTGAGTCCCAAAACATGAGAGACAAATATATAAGCCATACTCTGTGCACAGCACTACAACAAATACAACCATAGGATTTCTGTTAAATACCTAAAGCTAAAAGTAAATTTCTTCCAAAAGAAAGAAATTCTTGGAGAACAAAAAAATACTATAAACTAAACAAAGAACAGGAGAAATGCATGACAGTCAAGTGCACCTTCTTTGAAAACATATTTTGTGATTCCAAGATGAAAAAATGCAAAATAAAATAGAAGTAATAAAATAACTTATTGAGCTTATAAATATAAAAAAAGAAAAATAATAATTAAAATAACAATTTTCAATCATTTTCCCATGGAGAAAGCCAACCAAAAACAACATCACTTTTCCTTAGATGAATAATTTAATACTTCAAGATAATTGTCTCAGTTAGGAAGAAAACAACAACAAATAGCCAAAAGTCAAACTCCAGCCAAGCATGCAGGTTTGTGTGGCAGATGCAGTTCTCATCTTCCAGTTACAAAAGTGCTGGCCTGAACATACCATAGCACCCACAGGGCTTTCAAGAAGGGATGTGGTCAAACACATCTATTTCATTCTATTTCAAATACAACACAAAGGATAGGAAAATCCCATTTGAATAACAGGGCATTTAGGGCACAGATATAACAAGGTATATTCCCATCCTCTGGTTGTTGTATGAATACTCTGATCCTGCCTAGTTGCACTTATAAAGCACAGTCCTTGACACTGTGCAGGGGAGAAGTGAGTTTTAGTTTTCAGAGCTGACTACCCAGTATCCAGTACCCTGCTAAACACCCCCAATATGAGCAGAACAAATGTAAAGACTTGTTCAGTCAGCCAGATCAAACACTTTTTCCAAAGACAGGCAACAGAAAACAGGACTGTGAAAGATCGACACTCTTGTGTTAAAGCGGAGCAGCTCTGCACAAAATGGAAAAGAAAATTACTTTTTTTCCCCAGTCTTGTAGATGCTTGTATACCTGCCAGCAACAAATAGTCCTGCCCAAGCTGGAGGGAGAAAAACATTGGGCCCAAATCCTTCACTGTAACCAGGGAGGCTCTACTTAGACTCAGAAGACTCTGATACAGGTTCCAGACTTGGTGCCAGAATACAAAAAAATAGCAAAGATACACTGCCAATGTCTAGGTCTGTCTTACCTGGAGCTCTTCCTTCACAAAGCCACCATACAATTCTTAAAGTAATTAATTTGGTCTCTTACAAAGCCCCCCAAGGAGAGGAAATATTTTTCTTTCAAATGCCAAAAAGCGCAGAATAATCTACTTGTGATCATTAGCAACTCAATTATGAGATGGTTATCTTCATGAGGAGATCTAAGAAGGACAGTAAGACTAAGGACAATCAGCACCAGAAGACACTCCTCCAGAAGTAACAACCACAGTGCCTTCTACACCTAATGTTCTAAATTGGTGCTTATAACACATACCAATTCTGAAAACAACCAGGCCAGCTGCTGGCAATCTTTACATGCCATGTCTATACTACCAGAGCTTTCTGATACAGAGTAAACTACTATTTTAATCAGATACATCCAGTCTATTTGTTTAAAAACAAAAAAAAAACTGTAAATCTGCAGTGAAGAAAGATTTTTTTCCTAAACCCCTTGTGAGAGCAGCACAACTTTCAATTATCTTTTCCAACAGAAACCTAAAAGGTTTCACTGCTGCTGAGCTAATAAAGGCAACATGCAGGGCTTACATCTTTCAGAGCTGACATCTCATTATGTGCAAAGGCCACGTGCACTATTAAGTCTGTGTAGAGGATTTATTTCACAGCCTTTGCAAGAGAGATAAGAATGAATTTTATCCATAAGCAGTAAAGATTCACCAAAGAAGTTTCTATTTCAAGTCTGCAGAAGAGGATGAAGTTGCACAATGAAGTTAAAATATGAAGAGGAGTTGAATTGTATTCAGTGTTCAAAATTTATTTTTAAACATTACTACAGCCCAGCTAAGAACTAAAAGCAAAACAAGAAATCTTCTATCTGTTCTGAAACTGCTTCATCCTCTTTCATCATCAAAGAGGACCAATACTTCTCTGCAAAACAACACAGGAGCCAAAAACTTCTACAGGCATTCCAGCAGTAACTAAAAAATGTTACAAACAAAGCTCCCACCAGATAATATTTATTTTTTCATATTGAGGTACATCTTCAAAGAAAAAAATCCTGTTTATATTGAGGACTTTGTCTTTATTGCTAGGACACTCATTGACATTACAATCAGCAACATAAGGAGCTTACCTCTCAGCACGAAGGACTCCACTGTAGTAAGGGTGATCCCATGGCATCAGCATCTGAAAAAGAATTCCAGCTTATAATTACAATAATGGACAACAAGTGAATCCAAAGTAAAAGTCTGGTTTCATTTGAGTATTTCTTCAGTTTCAGCAAGTCACAGAATTTTAAAACATAATGGAAAACAGTTAGGGCTCAAACCAAAAACATCGTCATATATCATAACCTGAAAACTTTAACATTTCTTGAAGATTAGTCTTCTTATTCAACTATATGACAGAACTTCATACCAGATTTCAAGAAATACATTCAGTTCAAATAAAAAGATAAACCTAGATATGTACAGCATTAAGATACATTCAATGTACTACATAAACTGGACTTGAATTCAACCTAAAGTACAGCCTTTATTTTTCAAATGAGTCAATTCAAAGCAAAGTGATACTCCCTTTCACTGCTTTATGTTTTGGTTATCTCAGTATCACTCTGTATAAACCAACAGCTCTCTCATATTCAATATTTGGTTTTAAAACAGCAGCTTAGTAGTCAGAAAGCATTTGAAGCCAGAAGAATGTTTCTAATTCTACAACATCTTGTACACTAAAGTAGAAGTAACTGTAGAACATGATTACCTTGTACCATATTTTTAAAAAAAACAAAACAGACAATCACATATGGAAATGTAACTTACTGAGTTGTGGGGGTTGAGCTTCGTTTTCATCTTTGTCATCATTTCAAAGTCTTTTTGAGTTCTGAAAATTATTTTTATGATGAAAATGTTAATGAACCGTTTTTCAGCAGTGAAATACAGCACATGATAATATTCCATCCTAATAAGATATCCATAATCAGAGATTTATAGTTCTATATAAAATGACTATATAAAATGGCAGGCCCATGTACAACAGTAGAAAAACCTTTTCACTCTGCTTCTGCCATTCAGGTACTTTCAAATTCAGTCCCTCTTCCCATGGTTGTACAGCTCCAAAGCATTTTCATTCTTACAATACACCCCGTTTATACTCATTATTATTATTATACCCATTTATATAGTGATGAAACTGCTTTGTGCTGTGTGGAGCTCAGGGTGGCAAGAGGGACAAACATGGAAATCTGTTTATAGATGTAAATTATATAGAGTTGTGCATATGGCAGGAAGACCAGAAGAGGTATTCTACTCTTCAACTTGGTCTTCTAGTTTGCTGTTAATTGCATTTCTTGTATTCAGTCCTGGGTGTTCTCTGATGACAGAGAGAGATTTTATTCTAAGCTGTCTCTCAAAATTTTGAGGCAGCCTTGCTTTTTTTTTCATCAGAGCACATAATAAGCAGCACTGCCTAACTTATTAGTGCACAAATCCCTCTATTCTTGAAATAAAGAGCATGGTTAAAAAAAAAAACTTAGTGAAAAAGACATACCTTTTAGCCAACTGCTCAGAAAGCTTCTCCAGAAATTGCCTTACTGTTTCTAGAAGGAAGAGAAAATTATTAGAATTATTTTTCCCTTAAGGATGTTAAATTTACATGAGAATATTCCAAACCAAACTTCCTTTAGATCTTTTAACAAACAACTCCATTGACATTATTTCAAGAGAATTTAGTACTACATTTACTTCGTTAAGCACTGAGATAATGTCACCTTCATAATCTAAGGTGTGAGCATCAATTCTGAACCAAAACAACACATCCTCCTCAATGAGTACTGTTATTTACAGTGAGCACTGAGTATGGCATACAGAAAAATGTAACTGCAACAAACCACCTCACTGGAAGAAGGATGTGTAAACTCAGCTAAAGAAATGAACAACCTTTGACCTCACCCGTTACACATTTGATTTCCTAGCATGTCCTTCCATGCATGTTTTATACCTGGATTTTTGGCCATTGTTCCCTGAAGAGCCCTGTGGGCAAAGGTGTCGTAGCCAACCAACTGTGCCAGGCTGTTTCGGCTCACAAGCAATTCCTCCAATCGAGCCAACTGCTGAGAGTTTGAGTGGAGAAAAATCTTGTAAGCAGCTTCTCGCACCTAATACAAGATAAAAAAAGAAAAAAGTCACATTGCAACAGAGTAATTTTTAACAGAAACAAGTGATGCAACTGAAGATCTGGCTTAACAGCCCTACTTCACTGATATTACTGGGAAAAGGCCTAAAGCCTTTTAACAGTAGTAATTACAACTGCCTGACAATTACAGCTCTCTTACCCATTAAAAGTGGAATGAGGAAATGCAATGAGGCAACCTAACAGATCAAGACTGCCAAAAAGGGTCCTGCTCTCTACTCCTGTCAACAGTCCCTCATAACCTCCCTCTTTCTGCCAGCATCTGTGCTTTTCAGACAACTCTGTGGGCTGTCTTAACTCATTAAAACTTCTGAAAATAAACCCAAATTGTTTCCTGCATACCAGCTAAATTTGCTTAGGAAGGATCTGACAAGAAAAAGAAATAGGATCTGGGGAGAGAAAACAGAGGAAGAGTAAAGCCTTATTTTTTTTGTACTAGAAAATTATTAGTCTGCCCATCTGCTCACAAACTTTCTCCTTTTCTCATATTAACTCTGACTAAAAATTACCTGGAGACTCATAAAATTTTATAAAATGCTTTTATGTTTTACAAACCAGTTACAAATTTTATTTTCTACATATGGAATAAGCTCAAGAAATCCAGCAACAACTTATACTTGCCTTCATCTGAACTAAGCTTCTCTCTACACAGTAAAAGTGAAGAATGAACCTCATTTTAGTATGTTCCTGATCCTAGAATTGTACCTAAAAGTCTAGGGAGCCACTGCCACATTTCAATGAGTCTAAACTAAATTTATAACTTTAAATTAATTCTTTTAGAAAAACAGCATCAACAATAACTAAGATTTTTTTTCAGGATAAAAGTCAGATTGGATGGGACTTCATGAGGTCTCTAATCCAACCTTCTGCACAAAGCAGATACAGCTATAAGCTAAGACCAAGTCACACAAAGCTTCTTCTGGTCCTGAAGCCCTGCACATCTGGGAGAGACAGTATGACCTCACTATTTCACTGTGCAGGAAAATCCCCAACTGCCATTTCTCATCTCAGTCTGTGCCTTTTGACACTTGCTCTCCTGTCATGCACCACAGTGAAGAGCCTGGCTCTATTTTCTCCATGTCATCCTTGTAGGTCCTGGCAGGGTGCTATCAGGGTCCCCCCAGACCACCTCTGCTACAGGGTGAACAAGCCCCAATCCCTCTGCCCCTCCTCATAGTGCAAGCACTCCAGTTACTGCCCATCTTGGGTTGAAGACACTCCTGAAGAGTAGGGTGATAATCCAGTCCAGTCCAGATGCTGTTGGCCCCTTTGTTGCCAAGGTCACTGCAGGCTCATGCTCAGCTTGCTGCCCATCAACACTGTGGGCCTTTGCCACAGACCAGACCCAGCCAAGCAGTCCCAGCCTGTCCTATAACCAGGAATTCTCCATTTCCAGGCGTATGACTTTGCTCTTGTCCTTTCTGAATTATGTAAGACTGCCACTGAACCATTATCACAGCTTTTAGGGCACTCTGAATGTCAGCCTTGACCTTCATGTGTATTGATTGTTCCTCCCTATTTGCTCTCTCCTGCAAATCTGGTAGGCAAACCCTCTGTCACCTCCTTTACATAACTGATAAAGGTGCTAAACAGGGGACCCAGGACAGCCCTTGCAAGAGTTCTTCCATTACCAGTCTTCCTGTAGGGTGCATTTCAACCAGTACTCTGAGTCTGATCATGACATTAGTTTTTTTACCTATCTGGTTGTCCACCAATCCAGACTATAATCTCCTACCGTGGACTAAAGTCACTGATGAACCTTGAGGTAAAAGAAATTGATGAGAATCTCAGCCTTATCGTCTGCTGCCACTGTCACCCACCTCAGCCAGCACTGAGGCCATGTTTTCCTTACTCAGGCTTTTCTCTTGCTGCTTTTGATGTCCCTTCCAAATCACAATTGCAGTTGAGCTTTGACCCTCCCAACATCATCCTTATACACACAGGCAATGTTTCTACATTCCTCCCTGGATCTTGTACCTGCTTCCACTCCATGTATGCTATCTTTTGGAAAGGAAGCTTTGTTAAGAACTGTCTGCTTGTCAAGCCAGGTTCCTGTTACATCTGGTTGTCTTTCTAAGGATCAGGATGCACTAATACTGAGTATCTCAATACTCTCACACGCTTGAAGGATGCTGCCTTTAGAGAACTACCTGCTTTCGTGAGTTCCTTTACCCTTCAGAATTGCATTTCATGGGATCCCACCTCTGAATAAACTGAAGTGTGCTTGCCTAAAATCCAGTCTGCCCCTCTTCTTCCTCCAGCCATTCAGGATTTGCACAGCCATTATTTCAGCAACTATCAAGTATGCCATTGATTATCACATTCTACAAAAGCTTTTCCTTGTTAGTAATAACAGCATAATCACAAATCACATGCATTTGCCTCACTAATAAGTCAAATAACTGATATGCACTGCTGGTATAAAGGATGCCAAAGTAAAGTCAGGGAATACAAACCAGATCATCAGGACAATCAGCATGTAGACCAGCAACTCGTAAGTAATTGCCTTCAGCAGTAAAATTATACCGAATATGCTCTGGCAAAACATGTTTGTCAATCTTGTTGGGAATGTGAGTTCCTATCAGAAATTCGTTACATAAATCCAATATTCTGACGTTGAGGTCGACTGCCTTTCTACGCTGTAAGAAAAATAAAGCACAAAATAATATCTTCAGACACAGCACAAGCAGAAATCAAAGTTTTTAAACCTTAGAGAACTCTTTCAAAAATGAAGCAGAAAGTACAACACTTAAGATTATACCTATGGAATCAACAAATTCATAATGCAGGGCAAGTCAATGAGATGAGATGCTTATAAAGCATTGAAATTTCAGAGAAAATGTTTCTGCAGTAAGAAAACATACAGTGGAGTTCAAGTATGATTTACATAAGCTTTGCTAGGTGTAACTGACTGCTATGTAAAACACTGAATAAAAAAAGAAGAGAGATATCCTAAAATACATATAGAATTCAAGTTCTCTTTTTCCTGTTTGTATTGTCCTGTTTTCTGGAGACCGTAAACTATTCACAGTACTTCAATCCTCCTCTTAGGAGTTTGTAATTTAGAGTTTTATCATCATCACAGTATTTCATACACTTAATCATGCAATATGTGAACTTCAGTGAACTTGCTTATATTAGTACAGTATTGTCTCAATTGTCTGTGGGTTCATAGCTCAAAAAAACAAAGGCTGAGGGTACAGATACAACATAACTTGTAAAATCCAAAGAATGACATAATGTGATCTCTGTCCTCCCATTCCCACCCTTTCTCTTGAAAATATATCTTTCAGTTTTATTTCAAAAAGCAGAAATTCTTTGTAGCAGAAGTAAACTTCAACTTAAAACAGGGAAGGGTTTCTAAAGTCTTAAATGAGAATTGAAAAGAAATACTGAGCAGCAAGCAAGAAAAGTGGGATAGGCAGGGGAGGAAGATAAAAACATGCAAAAATAAATAAAATATGAAATTATAACTGAAAGGAGATGAAGCATCATGGAATCAATAGTCAAATCAGACATAAACCCCAGAGCTGAAGTTTTGGGGTTTTTCTTTGGACAAAGTAACTGTAAAAATTGTATTCTAGAACCATTTTTTAGGCCACAAAACACCATCAAACAGGATAACTCTATGGCATCTATCTGGTAGAAGAGCTTTTGTACAAATCTTTTTGGACGGGATGACTCAAATAAACATGGAATTCACTTTATATATGACATGAACTATGAATAGATAGATCATCCATACCACAAAGCATGGTGTAAGCTGTATCACTAACTACTGCAAAAGTATGTAAAAGCTCAAAGACAGGTAATCAGACCATGCTCAGGTATTCAATTTTGAAAAATATTTGCAACTTCCAGTTATGTGAGCACCCCAGGAGTATCTGGACACACACCTGATCCCTTCTAACACACCCCACTTGATTAACCTGTCATCAAGGTGCATGGAGTGCTGCTTTTCCCTCTCTGTAAATATGTTGTTCTGACAGCTGAGTAACTATTTTAAATATCTAATGCAGACACCAAAGAAAGAAAATAGCATCTCAGGACTTGCTTATAACTCCTCAGAACAGAAATGAATGATGAGGACCAAACTAGGGAGAACAACCATCTAAAAACTGTCTTTAGAAGTGATTTAAAACATATAAAATTCATCACTTCTAAAGCGACAAATTTCTACACAGGACAAACTGACCCAGAATCACGTGATTTCATGTCCCACATGTTTCATTATCTGGTCTTTTGTAGACAAATTTCTGTTCATACATTGTAGCCAGAAATTACCTTTTCTTCATCCAAATGAATGCCACTGATCTCAAAATCAAACATAAAAAGTTCTGCCACTCGCCTAAAAATACAGTAAATCCCTGTTAAAACAGCCTCATTTGATAGTAAGCATAATTTCTTAACAGATTTTGCCTTTAGTAGTTATTTATGTTTTATGTCTTTCACAGAGAATAATGCCACAGTTATATGAATGTTTTTATTAGGGAAAAGATTTCCTATGTTTTAAATCCTTAACAATTTACTCATGAGAAACAATTTGTCCTTTGTTTTTAGTTCAGTCATCTGCTTTGAAAATATCCTTCAAAGTAATTCCAGTACTTTAATCTAGATGTTCAACCAATTTGTGCAAATTACCATTCTAATTTTCTTTCACACTTCATTTATCCTAACATCAGAAAAATACCTTTCCAAATCTAACATCCTTGATTGTGGTGAAAGAAGGAAGAAGGAAATAACTTATACATTAAGCTTGTTTAACCATGTCAGTGAATAAATAATTCAAAACTATAACTGCATAAACAGATAATAAAGCCTATTACAGCAATCATAGAATAAGCTTTTATTAAATATACTGCTAAACCAATTTTTAAAAATATAAATAAACTTCTATAAAGTGAAATAAAGTTATATAGTCTGTTCCCTAATTTTATTCCTAAAAACACTGATATGTACACCACAGTACAGTATATAATTTTAATCAAAAGAATATTATTGAAGAAAATCTTAAGCTTCCATTTTTTTGTTCTTGCAAGATCTCAGTTATTCAGCATAAATATATCTTGTGCTCTACAGTCACAGACATTCTCCAAGATTATAAAATTGCAAACTTCCTAACTCCTGTGCAGGTAATTTGGTAGTGACTAATAAATGAATTATGGAGATGTGGATTGTTTTTCCAAAAGTTGCATTTATTAATGTGAGAAAACACAAAATATAGGTACAATAAAGAACAATATATACCATCTAAGAATCTAAATCTACAAGGTTCTGATTATAATCTATAAAGATCTATAAGCATTAATAAGTACCTGGTTTCTGGATCTAAGGAACTCATTACAGTTTCATCAGCTAGCAGACGTCTCAGACTCTGACACAGTTCAACATCTGTATTTAATCTGAAAAGATACAAAGTAAAAGAACCATGCATTAGCAACAGACTAACATTTCAGTTCCTTGGTATTACTCATTCGAAGGCAGTTTTTAGTGAAACAACATTAAAAGCCAAGCACTCTATTTTCAAAATGCTGTCTGGTTCACAACCACAGTCAAAAAGCAGAAAATTTCTATAGAGCATGTGTGGACAAACCAGTATGGAAACAGGTCTTGTGCATCTGACAGAAAAATACTTTGGGACGGTATTTTGTGGCAATATGACCAAGTCTAACACTGACTGCTTATTTTTTAATGAACTAAGATAATCATGGTGAGAGCATAAAGGTGGGAGAATGGTTTTTTAATCCTTACTTTGAAAGGACTCCATTAAAGGAAAACCTGTGTTCAAATTTGCCATCAGATAAATGTGCTGTGACTGCCACTGGGATAGACTAAGAGCTTACTACCCCCAGAACATTTCCACACACCAATCACTGTCCCCATGCAGATAACAGTGTGTCCATTGGATTTGCTGGCATGTTATCCCAGGTGGGATACAGTGAGCAATGAAACACATGCAAACAATATTTTATCTCAAGGTAATATGTGAAGAATTTCTTCTTTCCACAAATTTATTATCTGAAGTGGTATTCAGATATTAAAGTCATATTGTTATACATGGTGTGCGTAATCAAAGTATGCTTAATCAAAGTATTGAGAAATCCACTTTCAATCATTTCACACATAAACTTTACAACCTCTAGAGAATTGTCACAAGTCCTAGAAAAATGTCACTTCAGCCTTTGATGGGCTTCAGCGACAGGGAGTTATAAACTGCAACTAAAATAGAAAAACCTTTCATGAAATACTGTAGCAAAACTAAACCCTTAAATATCTGAAACAGAAGACTGACACTTCGTACCATGTGCAAATACTTTTTTTATTGCTGCTTTCATAGATGATCATACAGTAATTTTTAAAGCTGCATATGGAAATAGGAAAAAAAAAAAGAACAAACCACATACTTCTCTACCACGGTACCGATGTTCCTGCAAGCTTCTTCAGCAGCCTCTCTGAATGCAAAGTCAGGGTGGGCAACTTTTACAAAATCAGCCTGATGTGGTAGAAGAAGAAAACAGTGAGGCAAAAAGACAAAAAAAAAAAAATCCTAGCTCATAAATAAATTGCATTTTAGCAGTTTCTTTTATATTAACATTTATTTCTACAGTTCTATGCAATCATTTTGTAGAATTTGTCTTTTTTTGTCTAAAACAAAGCTGATTGGAAAAATTTGCCAACAATTATTAAACCACACAGTCATTTTCTGTGTCTTTCCAATGAACATCATTAATTCACACACTTCTTAAAACATTTTAAGTAGTGTGTATCTCAGAGTCCTTACAACACAGAGCTACTCCAACACACAAAAGATTTTTAAAACTAAATTTTCTAGTTAAGAGGAAAGCACACCATCAAATGTGCATATTTCCTAATAGGAAGAAACACTGATTTTTTTATAAATCTCCAAATATTTCAGGGGGTTTGTAAGTCTAGAAGGATGCCAAAAGGGGCTGGGGAGCTAGAGGCTTCCAGGACTGCTGACATGAATTCAGGGTGGCTTTAGCATTGAAATTATAGACTTAAAAGATTAGGAATATATTTAAAGTATAGTAATATATTGAAGACATTAAGCACAATTTTACAGAAAGTACATGCAACAAGCCAACAGTAAAAAGCTGATAGTATATATTGCAGTTTGATGGAAAAGGCAGCCTTAGACATGTTACACACTTAAAATTTTTACTTCTTAGAATTCCTTTTTAAAATCCTGTATAATACTGACAGAAAAGGTGCTGAATGCAGATATCAAAATTCCTAACAATAGATAACAATCACCAAATAACTTCCAGACAGATCTGTAAGCTGTGCATCTGTGAACATAAAAAGCCTGAATATAGTACAAAGGACATAATTTTATCTCAGCAAACTGATACAAAACTATCCATTGAATTTTGTTATTAATGTTTTACTTAGGTATTGATTGATTAGGCAGAATTAGGCATAGTCTAAACAAAATATAAGAACTAGTGATTTGATAGAGCTTGTAAATAATTTCAGAAGGAAAAAGTGCCTGGCACAAAAGATGTCTTAAATCTACAAAAGAATAAGAAACAAGACTGGAAAACTGAAAACACACAGAGACATTTAAATGTGAAAACCCAAGTGACGTCAAAAAACTCAGTGACCTATTCACTAAGAACTGATTTCAATATGAAGGTTGGTTCTGCTCTTTTCAACCAAAGAATGATGCTTTGGTGAAAGATATACTTTGGGCAAACTTCCAGGGAGCAACATGAAATGCTCTATTAAATGTAAAATTTTTTGATGCAGAATATCAGACCAAGTACTCTAAATCTGTGGACCACAAAAACTACAATCTAAGAAATTGCTGCCTTTTTCTTCTGTTAATAAAAATGATACTGTTGAGTTTCACCTGCTGCCTTTACTCTGAAAATTCTTTGTGGACCTTTACCTATAAGTGATCATAACTTAAAACAAGTGCATTGCCACCCCAACTTTAACTCTGAAATCAAAAGCCTCTTCTCCATAATGTAAGTGATGCTGGAGAGCTTATGTATTAACATTGCAGCAGAAACACAAGTATGATTTTGATTTTGTTTTTCTTGTTGTGGCTTCTATACTATTTTTGCACCTGTCTTAAAAATAGCTGCACAGTTTGATAGGATTTGTACTTAGCTAACATTTGGTAAAAGCCTTTGTAATTCACTTTCAATCAATTTAATTTTCTGCCTTAACAAAAAACTTCATGGAGCTGATCTGCTATTTACTGCAGTGCAGAAAATCATAAAATGGAACGTGGTGTAAGCTCAGCCAGTTTAAAAGTATTTATGTAAAAATACAAAAAGCAACATACCAAGTCTGCTACTCTGCACAGGCTATCTGAAAGCTGATCAAAGATCATTACAGTCTCTGGCCCAGGTGGTGTTGAACATGCCTTCTGGACAAGTTCTTCCGATTCTTGCAGTGCTTTGTTCTGTGCTTCTTGAAATCCTTCTGGACAGCTCAGTTCTGGAACACCAAACAGACCCTACAGTGCAGAACACAATGAAAACACATCACTATTGCCCTCTTTGATTTCTGCACCTTTGTTTCAAGACCGAATTATCACTACAGAATTTTACCAAAAGGACCCTAGCCAGCATATTGTAACATTTCACTGGCCAGCACCCCCAGATACCAAGAGACTGCAGGTAACAGGAAAGTTCTCTCAGGCTCACTAAGTTAGCCCCCAATACTGGAAGCAGATCTTAAAGGAATAATCAACAACAACTGAAAATGTTTGTGGAATGAACAGTTTTATTCCTGAAACTCCTATCAAGCCTGGCCCTGTCCCACATGGCAAGGTAAGCACACTTTTTTGTGCAGAGTAAATGCAGATGGCACTTGTGCTCTGCATTTGTGGAAGAGACTTAGGGAGATTCTACCACTGATCAAACAAAATTACTAATGTGAGTAGATAGAGAAGTTCAACAGTGCAGACCTACCAAAGGAAAAAGATTTCAAAGAATCAAAGAATCCCCTAAGTGGAAAGTGATGCCTAAAGATTTTTGGTTTTTAAGTATTCTTCATGTATTTGTAGATTTTGTAGACTGTTAATACATAGTCATAATTTCTAGTACTTTTCCAGCTCCCTTTCTCACAGTTAACAAACTCCTATTGATGCATTCTTGAAATTCTGTTTAGTCTTGCCCGTTAGTTTAGCAAGGACACTTTATCTTGCACCATGTATCATAGACATAATAAAATTTAGAGCTAGAAGATGGGGAGGGTGGAGGGGCTCCAATGGGGCTGAACCCAGGGGGGAAATTATCTAATCCAACTGCTTTTCTAACTGGTAATATTGATAGGTATACTAATCACTAACCTTGTAAAAATTGTAGGATTACTGTATCGCATATACGTATCACCATGTTGTGCACCTTGAAGGCTTTCAATTAAAGATTTGCTTTTATATTATAATTTTAACACTGTTTGGAAAAGTTTTGTGTTTTATTCCATGTGACAGAAGGAACCCACAAGGATCAGAGAAGTCCAGTTCCTGGCCCTACACTGGACCATCCCCAAGAGTAACACCATATGCCTGAGTGCATTGTCCAAACGCTTCTTGAGCTCTGTCAGGCTTGGTGCTGTGATCACTTCCCTGGGGAGCCTGTTCCAGTGCCCAAACACCCTCTGGGTGAAAAATCTTATCCTAATAGTTCCTTAACTTCACTTAAGTTAAAGCAACATCTCTTCACTCCCTTTGCAAATGCCCAACTACAACATGAGCATCTCCTCACCTCCTGCCTACAGCATCAAACATCACATCTATCCCTTCCCAAATTCAACCTCAATATCTAAAAATCACAATCTGGATTTTCAAATCTGCAGTCCAGTCAGTTTACAATCCACTTTCTGCAAACTCTTTCTATTACAGCAGTCAGCTGCAGGTTTGCATATAGCATGCTAGAATTTATCCAAATAAAACAAAAATCTACAAATTGACAGCTCATCTGTACAAGTAGATATTCCAAAGCAAAAGAATCCTTCAAGTATGCATCTGGAACATTTTGCACTGCTTTTTCCTATTTTCTTTCTGTCACTGTTGCTAAAAGCACCTTCTTTTTCTACTAAAGAAAGAAAACCTCACACTTAGCATGTTTTAATTTATTATTTGGGAACAGGAACTGGACTGAAGTGAATACTGAAAAAGAAAATTTTATATCTATACAGGTATGTACACAAACATAAATATACTTGTATCACAGCACTCTTGAATAATGTTTGCTGTGTAAGACACTTGAGACTGTCCCTTCACTCAGATCCTCAGCCAGAGGATGCAGTGTTCTGCAATATCCCTGACAGGTTCCAGGTCTTTTTGCTGCCCTGCATCATCACCCACCCTCCCAAGTGAGCTCTTCCTCCACATGAAGTGCTCTGTGACCAGGATGTATCTCCTCTCACAGATAAATTAGCCATGGAACTCCTCTTACATATTATATCAAGTTTAACATAAAAATTTTAAAATTACCAAAAAAAAAAAAAAATGAAGCCCAGTGCAGTTCTCTCTGTTCTTTAATGGCATTGGCTGCTTGGCTGAAACACTTCTGTCTTTGCTTGGTCTCAGCATTTACATCCTACCTGGAACAGCCTCTTTGTGAGCCTGAAATACACACCTCTATTCCAAAAGAACTGTGGGCCAAGTGAATAATGTGGAACACATTCCCTAAATCAGCCAAATGGACAATATTTACATGGATCATTTCCTGAAGCAAGACTTAAACCAGTGCATGCAGAGGAATGAGGACCTGAAGAAAGGTTTCCCAAGCAAGTGCCAGATTATAAACAGAGGTCAGATTTGTCCTCTCTAAAACCCAAAGTTCAACAGCTCCAGTAGGCTGGGCACACCATGGCAGGAACAGCTGAGTCAGCAGGCAAACACCTGGATTTTACAGCTGCACCTATTCTGTGTGCGCTGTGCCAATCTTACCCTCTCCGGGAGCCTGTTGATTCCCTCGACACACATTAACAAACGTCCCTGACTCACCCTAAAAAGAAACGCACCAGAATACCTAAGTGTCACCACATCAGCCAAGAAATCCTTTTGCTTTTTCCCCAGAGGCGGAACACCAAGAGTAACGCCCAGGCATGAGGATGTGAGCAGCGTGGCTGCCCCTGAAGCACTGTCCGAGGGCAGTGGCACGGCACCAACACCTGAAGGGCACAGCCAGGGGAGGGCTGGCAGGGAAAGGGCAGTGGAAGGGGTAACATCGCTTTATGGACACATGGGCACCAGTGAGCCTCAAAGAGCTCCCACGCACAAGGCCATCACTGTCAAACGCTTCTGCTTCTGAAATCCACAATGCTTGGGTTTGCTAGAACCAATATAAACTCTTATTTTAAAAAATACAAGAGAAAAACTGCCCCAAAACTCCTCCCTTAAAACGGTTCAGGCAAAGCGCGCAAAGCACGAGGCTGGCCTCCCGCCGCAGCAGGCCCGGCCCTCCCGCCCCGCCGCTCACCGTGTCCCTGCCCGCCGCGCCGCCGCGCAGCGGCTGCTGCTGCTGCTGCTTCGCATCGAAGGCGGTGCCCACGGGGCACCAGCTGGTGCTGACGGCCCGGCCGCCCTGCCCCGCCGCCCGGCCCCGCAGCGCCCGGCCCAGCGCCGCGGGCAGCGCCCGCCGGCAGCCGCCCAGCATGGCACGGCACGGCGCGGCACGGCACAGCGCGGGGGAGCGGAGCGGAGCGGGCCCGGCACAGCCGCGGCCTCCGCACGCCCCGCGCGGCCGCGACCTCCGCGCGTCCGCGCCGAGGGGAGGAGCGGCTGCAAGAGGCGGAGCGAGGCGGAGTTCCGGCACCCGGGCTCCCGCCGCCGCTCAGCCAGCGGGCAGCTCCGTGCCCGGGCTCTCAGCACTGCACGGCCTGCTCCGCTTCCCGCCGGGCACCTCTATCCCGGCTCTCAGCGCTGCACGGCCTGCTCCGCTTCCCGCCGGGCACCTCTATCCCGGCTCTCAGCGCTGCACGGCCTGCTCCGCTTCCCGCCGGGCACCTCTATCCCGGCTCTCAGCGCTGCACGGCCTGCTCCGCTTCCCGCCGGGCACCTCTATCCCGGCTCTCAGCGCTGCTCGGCTTCCCGGCCCACAGCGCCCGACCCGGCCGCACCGGAGCCTCTGCCTTGCTGATACCGCGCCGGGGCCTCCCGGCTGATACCTGTCCTACACAATCTCTAGTTAAACCTAAGGCCCTTCTAAAACAGTTTTTCGGTCTGGTTGTTTCGGTGATACAAACTTGCGGCATGTGGCTTGCTGAAGGATTGGCAGAGCCCTTTCCGCCGCCTGAGTGCCCTTCTGTCTCCCTCGCTGTCATTTGAGAAGTGCAGCTGTTCCTCCTGAATTAAGCCACCGTGCCCTTTCCGAACTGCGGGAACATGCCCACAATCCCCTGAGGTGTGACGGGAAGCCAGGCCTTATGCTCCCAACACTGCATTTCCACTGAATTTCATGGTGCTGACCCATCTCCATTAGCATCTCTACTTTATTCTCTTCTAAGAGAAGCGAATGAGACTTCCCAATTTTTTTTAATGTTTTTGAGTTTTAGAAGAAAAGGGGAGGGAGGGGAAGAAAAAGAAAATTTGGGGGGAAAATGTCAGATTTAATGTTTAATAGCACAGGAAATATCTCTTGATCAGTTAGTTCTCTGACATGGCTGGTTCAGTGTTGATTAAATATTATCTTTAATCTGGGAGAATTTGTTTTGCACCAGCTAATTCTGAAGTACAGCAGTTTCAGGCTGTATTTTTGGACTGGAAGATACAAACTGGCTTGGAAGTAACTGTTGCTTCTCGTTTATACAAAATGTCCCACACTACACAATTCTGAAACTTTTGTCTTTTATTTCATGTCATTTTGCTTTAAAATTTGTTCTTCAGAACTGGGGTACACGCCCCTGTGAATGCCTACAGTAAGTCACCAAGCCACTAATGCATTAAGCCCAATGCTGTAGATTCTGAAGACTTGTCCTCTGTGCAGAAGCTGTTCCTGACACCAACCATTTCCTGCTGAATCCAGTAGAAATTGTCCAGCAGGTAGCAGCTTTCCTCGGGGGGGCGGAAGGGCACAGGCATGCAGCATTCAGGGATAACATGGAGTTACAGGGCGGGCAGCAGCGGTGGCTCCAGCGGATCAGCGGTGCCGAACAGCAGGAACCCAGAGAAGGTGGTGTCATCATCACCATCTGCATACAGCCCGTTGAAAGCCTCTCCTTGGTGGGCCTGCAGCCACACCTCGTCTCCTCCCTGCAGCTCCAGGATGGCGGCTCCCGAGGCCTGGTCCTCTCCGCTCTGGTACCTGTCCACCGTGTGCAGCATCTTGATGCCGTTCTTAACGAGAGCGACTCGCACGTTCCTTGAGTAGACAGTGATGTGGTAGGTGAAGTAGTAAACACCGGGGTGTCTGCAGGTGAACCTGCCAGTGGCTGAGTTGAAGTCATTCAGGCTGTTATACAGCACCTTGTCGAACTTGATCGGGCGATTCGGAGGGGGAAACTTGGTGTTGGCTGTAAGGCCAACGCTGAAAGCACTCCTTGGCAGGACTCCTGGCGCACCTACATTGCCCTTGTCTCCTCTGTCTCCTTTCAAGCCTCTTTCCCCCTGAACTCCTGGATTACCCTGTGGCCCTATACTTCCAGTATTACCTTTAGGACCTGGATTGCCAATCGGGCCAATCGGCCCTGGGAAACCGACTCTTCCAGGATGGCCAATCTCACCCTTTGTCCCTTTTGGACCTATGGGTCCAATGTCTCCTTTTAGCCCCTTTGGTCCTTGCAGTCCCAGCTCTCCCTTCTGACCTTTGTAACCCACTGATCCTGTAAATCCTTTTGGTCCCAGTTTCCCAGGTGGTCCTCTTTCTCCTTTATCTCCTTTGTTCCCCTTCTCTTCAACAGTCCCATTGGTCCCTAGAGGGAAAAAAAAAAAAAAAAAAAACCAAAAAAAACCCCAATAAAACCAAATAATAATAAAAACCAAACAAAACAACTGCATAACCTTCTTGTGATCCTCCAGTGGAAGGTACAAATTGAGTTTCATCATGAGGAGACCTATGTGCAGGTGTGTGTCTCCTCTGTGCATACTGTGCTCAGTGTACACAGAGTTTCTCATACATTTAAGTGCAGGATAAGCATAATGTCTGAAGAGCCTGTTATTTTGTTAGAAAACAGGTGCTCCAACTGGCAGCTGCAAGCATCAGCTCAAAGAAAGGAAGGTTGTCTATGGGCTGATGATAACACTGACAGCTCACATCATCTCATAAAAAAGCAGTATCTGTCCACACTTTTTTACAGTCCTTGGTGTACAAAATGGGTGAGAGGGTTCACAATTTAATCAGAGGAAGGGGGTTTTTTTACAACACCCTGAACTTGCTTACCACGTTTCTATAATTTCTACATAATGTTTCTATAATTTCTATGTATAATTTCTACCTTTCTTGGTTACATAGACTGCTACTGTGGCACAACTAAAGGGGTTTTGTCCTGGTTACATGCCACCCTACGCTTTATTTATCTTTCATCCACCATTGATCTGAAGATCAAAGCCTTCAAAACTGCTCTGGTTGCTGCACAAGGTTTTGAAGGTGAAGATCTCATGATGTGAAAGGCGCTTTAACAGTTGACAGACAAAGGGCTCCATAGAGAACATATGCTCAATGCATCAGGAAAAGAAGCTGATCAATTCTGTTCAGTGGCCTTTGGCTTCTCATGTTAGGAACAATGCTTTTTGTACAGTTTGTTGTTCTCAATTTAGAAATGAGAGAATTTAAAATAGATAAGACTGTGTGATGAATTCACAAACACAAGGGCAGCAGTTCATAGACAAATTTTAAATTGAAACACTTCTCTAACCTCGTTCACCTTTCTCTCCATCAACTCCATCTTTTCCCCGACTGCCAGGAACTCCTGGTTCACCTAGTACAGAAATAAAACCACAGATTTTCATTAAACGAATTACCAGAAAATTTGAAAGATACCTTCTTTAATCCTTCCTTTTCAAGCCTGTCCAAACAGTAATGTAAAGCATATCCTTATTCCTGACTTTTAGTGTCTGCCACTGCTGGTGATTTTATCTTATGGAGAGATTGACAAAGAGCAGAGAAACTCTGCTTGAGGATGGTGCTTTCTGGGTGTAGAAGGAATCCTTGGCATAAAGAGGTGAGTTATTGAGTCATGTAGAGTTGTTATAACCTGGTGAGGATCACCAGTGTGAAAGCTTGTCTTGTGGCCTCCATCCATGGAAGTTCAGCAAGAAGCATTGTTGGGGCAGGAAGCCTCGCAGTGAAACAAGGATGTGGTTTAGTGGTGGGCCTGGTGGTGCTGGGTTAGTGATCATCTTAGAGGCCTTTTCCAGCTGTAATGGTTCTGTGAGTCTATGAATGGCGAACTCCCACCTCAAGAAGAGACATGTGCAGGAGTTTGATGGATGATAATGGATCATTACAGAGAAATAATATTGCCTATAAAGCTGAGGAAGGCATTAACACTCCTGATCCCTGAACCTAGCATGGACTTACCACTGCTCTACAGAGAGCAACTATAGAAGTTATTTTTGTCGTACAGAGGTAGTACAGAAGACCAAGGAGTCCATGATCAAATAACTGGATACATCCTGAGTGCAGCAACAGAAGAAAAATAGAGTAGGCAGTTTGGTTGTAATCATACTCCAAGAGCAGCTCTTCAGCCATATGGACCAGAGAACAGTTCTTTAGCAATTTCCTGCACAATGGGTGCATCCTAGCATGTGCTGAAATTTCATTGACTTGGTAAAGAACAAAATTAATTCTCATGTATTAAACCACAAAGATGTATCTACATAGAGTATAAAGAACATTCACCCCGCTTTGTTCAAAGAATAGTCAGTATAGTCATCATAACAGATGAAGTTAGGAAAAAAGTTAGAATTCAATGGTATAATGATAACTCACTGGAGTGCAGGAAAGGCCTTTAGAAAATAAATGAAAATAAGAAAGCTTTAGGTTTTCTGTTTTGAAGAGCTTTCTGGAATTCTGCATACAGAAAAAGCGGGAAATTAAACGTATGTGCTTATTAAGATGCTAATGGAAATCTTTGTTTCTTTCTATATTTTAAAAGGTGATGAAGTGTTATATGTCCATATGCCTGCACATTTATCACTTTGTGCAACCCTGGCCTTGATATTCCACCACAGATACAAGGGCCATCATTAAACTAAGGTGTTATGGGGTGATTAGCTTGAGGATGCTGAGATTATCTCTGACTTTGACATCGCACAAAAATCTCTATTATAGCCTGCTGGAGTAGACATAAATCCTACATTGCTGTTCAGAAGTCTCAAATTCTGAACTTATTCTAGTGACTCTTGAGTTACAGCAAGTAGGCATACACAGAATCAAGTCCTACAAACGTTTAAGTTAGATAAAAAAGAGAAATCTTCTTACCACTGCATACTTCCTACTGCACCAAACAAGGTATCAGTTGTTGCTTTTTTTGTTTAGTGGGCTTGAAGCGCTTTGTAGAAATGTAATTTCTATCTTAGAGAAATAGGAGTAGGTTTGCAGGCTTTAAAATTTTCAAATATACTTGAAAATATTCCCATAATAAAAAGTAAAGCCTTTCTTTTGTTTTTATCCCATGAACCTGACATCTCCATAGCATTTGCTGTTTTGCTTTTTTTATTAATCCTTTCTTTATATTTCCTTCTTAAAACAGGTAAATGACAAATGTCTGAAATGTTTTCCGAAGGCTAGGCAGAATAATCCCATTCATGCAGAGTAACTATAAACAAATTTGGGAATTAATATCCTTGCATTTGATATATTAAATCATTCAGTCTGAACGTAGTACCTGTATCTCCCTTGTCTCCTTTTGACCCGTCACGTCCATCACGACCAGGTATGCCATTGTGCCCAGGATTGCCAGGGATGCCAGGATACCCTTGGGTGCAGATGTCCTGGTTTTGTGTTTCTGCTGTGCTGACTACAATTGCCAGCAGTACAATCCAGCTTTTCATTCTTTAGGTAGGTTATATGGCTTTGGCTGAAATGTTTAAAGAAAAAAATACATCTGCTTATGTCTTATCTTACAAAGGAATGCAGAGTGCTGGAGAGAGAAAAATAAGGAAATGGGTTTTCACCATGTCTATTCTTTTGTTTTATTTATAAATCTCTGTATTGCATTAATTACAGTCCTGGAGACTACCAAGTGCTAATTTAAATAATTGTTTAATGGATATATCAGTTATAGCATCATTCTACATTTAAAATATTAACTTTACACAATTCTCCATCCACATTTCTCCCTGCACCTACTCGTGACTTTTTATCTCCCAGGAGATGGCGGCATGGGAGGTGAGCTAAGGCCATAAATCCCCCTAATTCAGCGCAAAGCAATCACTTTTAAATTTAATTTTACTTTTTATTGTTTATCACTCAAATTAGTCCCTTACTGGGTTAATAAGTTGAATGACCTCAGAGGAGGGTTAGAGCTGGAGCAGAGTAAGATGAGGGCAAAGGTGTAAGGGATCAAGTAAGAGAGTTTCTTGGCAAAAACAAGTCTTTAGCTGGGTGCTCCAAATTCATGTAACTTTGCTACTAGAAGTTTAGCTTATATTTGTCTTTTCACTAGATAAATGTCTACATAATGTCTTTTAATATAGGCCCATTGAAATATATTAAGACTTAATCCTGGACACAGCTGGTTTAATTGAGTGTGAGAGCAGTCATTGAGAAGAGATTAGACTGAGGAATAAAAAACAAATAGCAACAAAATTAATACATGTTTTATTTGGAATTAATATCCATAAATGTCTAATGCACAGAAGCTTCATCTATATAGGTTAAGTACTTAAACAGGTAAAAGTGATTATTAGTATGAGTAAATTTTACAATTGGCTTTGGAATTGGTTCTTTTATTAATGAGGAGTATTTTTTTTGCAATATTAACTAGCATTAACTAAAAATTGATGTCTTCTCTTTAATCTCTTCACCACAATTTCTCACACTCATGAAACAATGCACACAAGTACCATGTAGAGAGACAGCAGTATGTCCTCAATAAGAATAATTACACCCTTAACCTAATTTATAGAGAGAGACTTTAGCTTTGGGACACGTTCCTTAATATTTTTATTCTGTGTTCAGAAAAGTTCCCCATTTTGGATCCATTAATAGAAATTATTTATGGTGTCTTTGCCAGCGGATTTACTCAGAGATGTTTGATCACCACCCAGAAAAATCCCACTTTGTCTGCTGCTGCTGGTTGGCACTAAAGAAAGGTAAAAATAGATAAAACATTTGCTCCTCCTGATGTATATAAGTATTTGCTGCCTTAATCAAAGGACTCCAGAAGAGTGCAAAAAGAAGAAGTGCTCTGTATGATGCTGTTAGGGTATGATGCATCCCATGGAGAAGTCTGACAGTCCTTGTCCACTTACAGAGAACCCCATTCCCAGTTGCCTAGGGAAGCCTTTCTTGCCTAAAGAATACACAGTGCTGTCCCCATACACAGACTCCTAACCTCAACCTGACATCAATATCATCATCACATATATAGGACCTTTCTTCTTACCTTGTTCACTTAGTTCTTGCAGTGTTCTTGGGCATCTTTAAACAGAGTGTGAAAGCTCCATGCAAAGGAATGCACGCTCTGATATGTGGCTTCAGGACAAGCACTTGTTTGGTCACTAAATTCTCAAAGGTCAGTGATTTAATTTTGAGAGCTGTTCAATAATTAAAACAGAGGTTTAAAGTAGAATCTTTCTATTTATTCCAGTATTAAGCTGAAGTGCTCTGTACTTTGCCTTTTGTCACTGTTAGATGAAAGAGAAATGTTAAAATGGATCAATAAGGCTTTGATTCCCCTGTTCCTTTGTACAAATACATCACACAAATGTTAGCCTCCGACAGCTTGGTTGGTTTGTGCGATGGAAAGCATGTCATAATATTATTGTGCTGCTAAAATATGTAATGAAGTTCATTTCTGAATCAGGTAATTTACCATGGATTTAGGGACAAACACTATGGAAATTGAAACTAAAAATGCTGAGAATGTAGCATTACAATTACTAGGAGATTATGGAAAGGAGGTAACAAGGTTGAATTAAAATAAATACATAGAATTACAAGGTTTTTAATGTGAAATTACCAGGCTCCCTATCTTGCTGTTCAAGCAACAGTCAAAGCTATTGGGCTACTAAATTATATATTACTGGGAAATAATTTGAGCAAAACATAATTTAATTCTTAACCCTGTCTTCTTGAAACAACTGAAACTGCTGCTAAGGACTATTGGAAGTCAACTGAGCTTATCATCAACTCCTAAATGCTGATCATCAGCAGCAAAGGATAATACCAAAAGTAACATGAGTTAATGTGTTAGAGGAAGTGGCCTTAATTCACCCTCGTTGGTTCGAGTGACTGCAAACAACGTCTGAGGGTGTCACCACACTGCAAAGATGTGACACGTGTGTTCTGCACATATCAGACAAAGTTTTCTGTAAGATCTTCACCACCACCCTGTGGCGACACAAAAATATTGCAAGAGTTGAGTTGCCCTGGCTTGAACCTGGGACACCGTGTCCACCGCGCTCTGAGGAAAAGGAAGGACCACATGCAGCAATTCACTGCTCTACTTGATTGAACTTCTGTAGCCAAATTAACCTCACTGCTATGCTGAGAAGAAACGAGAGCCACAATGAACAAGCCTTTTCTCTTTACCCATTAAGCACTGTCTGAAATTTTCTAAGCCTTCTGAGCCTCAGCCTCCTTTCTCAATTAAAAGTTTGAGTCATTAAAAACCTGCCCATCCTGCCAGTTAGAATTAATGTCATTCATTAGTTACCTATACTTTGATGGACTCTGCAGTTAGTCTGGTTTGATGCATTTTTAACAGGCAACCAAGAAAACTGCTGTAGAAATAGTCTTAAAGACAAATGTTTCCTTCAGCTGTTTTTTACTGCCTTGTCTTATCACAGAATAATGATTTGAAAATAATTACATGGGAGCAAGAGTTCATCATTTGCTCTTAAAAAACATTGCATCTGAAAGGCAGGAGATGGAGGGGTTTTCAGATTGATTGCTGTGCTAATTACCTTTGATAGGAGATGACTATGACAGCAATTACTATTATGATTAATTAGACATACCTCACCTTATTAGCGGAGAAGTTTCTAGTCACTTTTTCACTAAGTCAGTATCTCTAAAGTCTGGATGTGCTTATAGAAAGGGGCCATGGTGCACCTGGGGCTCCTCCTTTCCTCTTAAGCAGTTTCAGCTTTCCTGAAAAAAAATCCCTGGGAGAAACAGTTGATAAATCCTTTATCACCTTGTGTTTGGAGAGAAAATCAGCCCTTGAAGAGCAGTGGCACTCCTTCCTCTGCTGACCTCTGCCCTCTCAGATCTGCCCTTCTGAACTTCACTGACATGACTCCAGTGATGTGGATGGACATCTTCCAACCTCTGCTTGTCCACAGAGTGGTTTGGCTGCCACTGCAGGTCTCCCACTCTGAATGCTTAAAACATTAAAATGACTCAGATAAATGTTGTCCAGGCGTCCATCACCCACCCACCCACCCACCCTCCCCAAGATGCACAACAGAAATGTAGGATGTAATGATGTAGTGTAAACAGAGGGAAGGTGTGATGGATGTGGTGCAGCCTGCTGTAGGTGCCCACAGAGACATTTGGGGGTGCCACATGGAGTGTATAAAGGAGGTGTAGGTGTAAACACATGTATATACACACACATGTGTTTGTTTTTTAAAACCAGACTTAAATACCTTATAGTGGCAGTAGGTGAGTTCTGAGACTCAAGCACCAGACAAGTTTTGACTGCAGTGAATTAAACAGACTTAAGACTAACAAAAAAAGTGTTGTGCAGACAGTTTATACTGTTTTGTCATATTCTCACAATTACATATCCTCTAGAAAGTTAGAGTTACAAACTAGATTTTGTAAAGCATTGAGAAACACATTTATTTGTGTAAGGAGCATTTGTATGCTTTCCTTACAAGCTACATGGTGTGCTGATTTTCACTGTTGAGTTTCTAATTTCTCCTTTGATTTTGGAATATGAAAATGCCCAAGTTGTTGTCTCTGTTACCAAGCAGAGGTTATGCAGCCTTTGGAATAAACCTAAACAAACAACAACAACAACAACAACAAAAAAAAAATCTAAGACAAGCAGTGCTATTTCTGTGCAAACTAAAAGTTCCATCTGATAGATCAGCTCTCAAGGAACTTAAAAGCTGATACTACAGAACAGCCTACAGGATTTAGCCTGACTGCCCAAGCATGAAATAAAATGCACAAATGAGCTCACCCTGGCCAGATGAAGCAGAGGGTCTTTAGAAAGCCTATTGATTGCTACATCCTACTCCAGTGTCTGCTTAGGGTATGTTTTTATGTCATCCAATCTATCTCACTAAGTGCTCAAACTGTGCCTTTCACTTTAATGTTGGAGCACTCAGCACACATCCCACTGCAGCAACAGCTGCCTTGGGAGGCAGAAACTCATCTTTGAGATGAACCAAGAAATGTAAGAGCCTGGATGTAGGAAAGAGGGGTAAAGAATGAGCAAACCAACTACTGTGCCAGCATGTGAACTCACCCAAACATTTCTGATGAAAAAGATTTCAGCAAAGTATGTTATTTTGTTAAAGCTGGTGTGTCTCAGCAAAACACCATTTTTGACACGGCCTGGAGCAGGAAGGACACAGGCACACCTTTCAGATGTGGGCCTCTGCCCTGTCAGAATAATGAGATATAAAAAACTTCCCCAAATCAGAGAAGTCGAATCCCCAGCTGTGTTGCCCATTGCTCTATCAAGCAGACATACACATATGAGCAAACATGCTTTTTGGGTGAATCCCCTTAAATGGTTTTGCTTTCCTTCCAAAGAAAACAAAATTTAGTCCTCCTTACCTGCACTGCAGTACTTAAGTCACCTTCCTGTGTTAGCAGGAGCTTCATTAGCACAGAAGCTGCACCTGCATGCAAGGGGTACTGTATGAACCCTCTGCCAGGACAAGGTAAAGCACAGTAATCACAGGTTGAGACAGCAATAAGCATGGGCTTTGCCTGAAAAATGAAGATTTCAATACCAGGATCAGGCTTGGGCATTGTTAAAATGATCTTGTGCTGGGAAGTACTGAAGCTGTTACTGGGAAACCAAGAGAGGATGGTGTGACTTTTTTCTTTAAAATACTACAAGAAATACGACAGCTGATACATTTTTGCATCACGACGCAAGTTCTGTAGACAATTTTAAAAAACCACAACAATTTAAAAACTGCGCAATAAAGTTTTATAAGACACAGATGAGCA
Source organism: Oenanthe melanoleuca (assembly GCF_029582105.1). Lineage (NCBI taxonomy): Eukaryota > Metazoa > Chordata > Aves > Passeriformes > Muscicapidae > Oenanthe > Oenanthe melanoleuca. Next base: position 44,466,044 of record NC_079333.1, read on the forward strand.
ACTTCAGCTTTGTATATTATTTAATTCAAACATGTACAATAAGAGAAAAATAATAGGAATGTAAGTTTGTACTTATTTCCAGAAAATAGATTCATTTGACAATGTTCAAAGAGTAAATAAACCTTGCAATGCAGTTACTCCAGAACAAATGCACATCAAGCTACTGCAGTCCTGTACACTGTACTTCAGCTGTCAACAGCCAATTCCTCTGCTCTGCAGCCAGGACACTTCATTTACAACATGTGTAACAGCACACACACCGGGTGAGATGCACAAAGCAATGTATGGAGGGTACAATGTTACAAAACACTTACCAAAATAAAATATATATGCGAGTTATCCCTAGTATTTACAACAAAGACTTTTAAATTAGAGATCGTTCAGAAGGCATCTCCTACATACAAACGCCACGCATATAGAAAAAAAAAGCAGAAAGGCAGTCAGAGTACTATGTTAGTTATGGCTAAAGACCTTTGGCTCCAAAATTGTGATATAATTATTTCCAAAAGACAACTAAAACGAGGAACATTTAAAAGGTCTGTCTTTGAACTCAGTTCTTACACTGACCACTGAAATTTAATGTGAAATTTAGCATGGCAAGAGCCACTTGTAAAACAATCTTATTATTTTATACATCAAATGCTCTGAGTTGGATGCAATTATGGTTTGGCATTTTCCTAACTCAGTGGGAACACATTTGAGGACAATTATATTTTACTGCATTTCATGCAGAAAGTCTGAGGTTATCTGCTCAGCAGGCCATCAGGCAGGCTCTGGCTGGGCTTTATCTAAATGAGGCACAAATGTTCTTACTAGTTGCCCTAGAATTTTTTATAGTAACTTAAAGCATGCAAGTGGAAAAGAACAGATGTTGCTGTTGCCATCACAGCTTTCTGATTATATATATATATATGTAAGTTTTGTCACCAGAAGAAGAATCGGGGCAAGAGTTGCTAAAATTCAAACTTCCACATTTTAGCTGCAACTTCTTCCCACAGACTCTGAAGTGAGGCTAACTCCCAAGTAATTATTTGTCTTAATTGTTAAATAATATAATGGTGTGTTTTCATTTCACTATAATTTGTTTAAAAGACTATGACATAGTATAAATTTGGCCTGTCTTATATTCGATCTTAAACCTGTTGCAAGGTCATGTTGCAAAGAAATACATTATAAAACAACCATGTCTATATGAAGGGTACTATATGTAAAACTATCCTGAGTAATCTGCACCATGACATATTTTCTTTTTAGCTCTTTGAAATTCACGTCTTGAGAAAAAACCTGCTGCATTCAAAACCATATGCAAAGATTTCTGTTCATTTTTAGGTTTAAGGCACCAGCACTAATACATGGGAAGAGCCTTCATGGGCACTGACACATCAAAAGAAAGATCCCCAAACCGTTTTTTTTCCAGCACTCCACAGAACCAAGCGCTAGAAGGAAGCAGGTTTCAGCAAAGAAACATATGTAAGTGTGGATCTCATAATATCTTCAGGTCCAGCTGGCAAAGTTTCTGGGTGAGCACTGCAATCCAACTTCAGCCTTTTTTTGTACTTAGAACAAGTATTTCAAAATTTGATTATGAAAAACATCATCTTCACTCTCACTGTACATGCATCTCATTGGTTTATGGGCCTGAACACGACAAGCACCGACAAAAATGGGTCTGTAAGAAACACAAAAGGCTTACTTATTTGAGGGGAAGGGCGTGCATCCATGCCTGGAAGTCTGCTCCTTGTATTTAAATTGAGCATTTAGAATTATCTACTTTTAAAAATCTGAGCAGCAACGGCTGGCTTAAACATCAAGAGAAATATACAAGCAGCTTTTTTCACTGAGTTCCCCATGCATTTTCTTTCAGCTGGATCATTACAAATATCAGTGTGCATTTCCAGCTCTTAACTAGTTTAGGTCATCTTCCATTGCTATGGGAAAGCACAAGCAATGAAGTTCACTATGCAGGGCACAATTTGGCTGAGCATACCAGACTTTGCCTTACTGCTGAGCTATATACACAAGGCATTTGAAATGTCAAAAGATGTAATTTAAAATGAAAACCACAAACCTGGGCTTTGCAGAAGTGGCGACAAAGTTATGAAATCACAAAACCTAGTTACCAGTGGGCTTCACAACACTGATGATAAATAAAAATACAGAGGTAACAATAGTAGTAGGAACAAATACATCCTTAAAATAAGGCTTTTTTACATTGTTGTTAAAATGCCTGGCGTTTAGCCCCTTGTTTATTTTTCATATATTACAGATCCATGACAAAGCTGATTGTGCCCATTGTCAAAGAATATCCTTGGATCTATCCTAATCATCAGGTAATGCCCCTAATCAGCAGCACAGGATAAAGTATTGTAAAGACATTCATAGTGAATCAGTTCTGAAACATACTGAGTCTTTATTTCCTTCCATATTCCCAGTAGTCTTGTCATCCTTGATAAGAGCAAGAAAGCAGAAATTATCAGTGCTACAAATACCAGGATCTTCTTTCTTCCAGGTGGCCTTTTAAAAGTTATTCTCCCAGATCAGCTTCATGCCATAGACAAATTGAAGCAATGCAAATCATGGTTTGCATATGCTGGCCAGAGCTGACCTTAATCAAGTCAGGTTCTTCCCCTTCCAGTAGGGACTGATGACACCAAGACAAAAATCCATCTCTGGTCCACACGATTTCTTTGTCCCTTCCAGTAAGTATTTCTCTTTCTTCATGAAGAAGTTATTGGTCAAAACCCATTGGCAACTGACTGTGTACAAGAAGCATGGATCCAGACCACTTCAATATATGTACATTACTATTTATTCATTTTCTAAGTCCAGCTATATGAATAAAACATGAGACCTATGTAACACAGCCAGCAGTCACCATGTACCGTCTCAACTCTGATTTTGTACATTCACATTATCTCCGTGAGAAAATAAAAATGTATTTTTTACACAGAGAAATAAGCGTATTGGAAATACAAAGAAGAGTCTCCCAGGCAAAGAAATGCGTGAAAAAGCGATACAAAAGCTCTGCATTGAAGAGCATACATGCATGCAATATATTGCTCTGACTGAAATTCATCAATCTGAGATGCCCTGGGCTCTTCTTTCCACTTGTGTGCAATAAATGCACATATCTTGACAGTCCATTTCATACTCTGTTCATGTTTCTATAGGACAGAATAAAATTTCCCTGTTCCAATCTGGAATATGGTAAGGCCTTGCGGGATGTTCTCCTGCCATTTGGCAATGTAATAGAAAAAAGACAGGAAGGATTAGGTCCACTAAACTCTGCACTAGCTGGTTAATCACATGGGATATCTGCACCTGATTTTAATGGGTGGTCTGTGCTCAATGCTCCAGAAGGAAGGAGAAAATTCTCCTAAGACTCCTTGCTGATACATCCCTAAGGAAAAATTCCTCCCTATCTAAAATTTGGCCATCAATGTAAGGTTAAGAAAAATGAAATGTTACAATGACCTGCTTGATTCCATCACTACTTCAACATAACTAACAAACAGAAGTCAAATACTGCTGTTCCTGACTAACAGCAAGTTGTCTTTGTCAGAAGAGAGACTGCTCTTCATCAGCAATGCTGACACTTGGCAACATGGACTTCAGAGCAGCCTTGACAAACTTCTTTCTCATCCAAGACAAAGGCTGCATTCCTGGCTCAAGGGAACCCAAGGTTCTGCCTCCGAAACGGGAGATTTGCTGAGCTCAAGGAAGCTTGACTGGGTCTCCAAGGTCCTCCTCTGGAGTGAGTCTCCCTCTGTGCTGATGTCCTTCCAGGTCCTTGGCCCCTCACTTTTTAAAGGGAGTGAGTTTGTTGAAGGTATGCCAGAAGAGGGATGGCTTCCTCTTGGGCTCTGCCAGGGCAAAGACCTGCTGCTGCGGGACGCTGGTAGGCACGGTGATGTGTCGCTGGTGAAGGGGATGCAGGGTTTGGTGGGGAGGAGGCATGGGACACCCATTGTAGCTCACACCTGCAGAAGATCAGTTGGAGAAAGCACCTGAGTCAGGCAGGGATATTTAAGCACACAGCCAGGGGACATGATGAATTTTGTCGTGATCTTGAATGGCAGAACTAATATGGGTCACTTTTTCTGATGTTTGACTTTTTAATTGCTGCATTAATTTGGCTTAAGAAGACAGCAGTATCAGTAAAAATAATATTACAGAATTAACAAAAACAAGCAGCAGTTTCACACAGCTGGACTATATTTTTTGCACAAGTAAATATTGGTATTTCAAAGGAATGGCTCCAAACAGCAGATACTAGTACTTCAGTCCACTCTCAGAGTAAGACTGGGTAAAATACTGCTATCAACAAAAATGTTGCTTCTTCCATTTGAAATATATTTTTCTGGGTTAATGTTCTTAAGACTTTGAGCTTTGCACATTCAGAACAGAATGTCATAATCACAAACTTAAGCCACTTCCCTGAAAATCCACACAGGTTGTAGGAGTATCTATTGATTTATAAAAAGAAAATGCTTTAAGAATATTAATCTCAGGGAACACAAGACAACCTAACATCATCTCCTTCACTCCTAAACTCAGACTTAAATCTTGTTCCCCTTTTCTCTCAGCACACTAAATATTTACCTGAGTTTGACTTTAAGATGGACAAAATCTGTTGTGATCTGTCTCTGTTGTGATTATTTTCTGAGAGAGGAAATTAATAAAAAGCTGTTTCCAGATAAAGAAGTTTCTGGTCCATCCTTCCTTCTGGAGGGATGTCAGATTTTGACTGTTATTGTAAATAATATAACAATGTGGCTAGCAAAAAGAACTTTAGGACATTTTAAAGAAGAATTGGTAAAGAAGAACAAGCTCTTTGAGTAAAAGCAAAGGAAGGAATTGTAACACTCATCTCTAATTTAACCTGTGCAACCAATTCCTCACAACCTTAAAAATAAGCAGCTTGCCTTACTTTTTGAGTTTTTTCTCTAATATACAGAATATTGACTTGTCTGTTTGAAGAAGCTCAAGGAGCTGATTTTGTAGACACTATTGGAATTTAATATTAAAATCCAGGTTAATGGCAATTATTTGGCTCCATGTAAACCACAAAATATGTTTTTAAAAGACTGAAGAACTCAGCCACAGCCAGACTGTGCTCTCTCCTAATGAAAAGATCAATGGAACACAGTGAGAAGGTAATGTAATTCTGAACACCCACCTTTAATTTTTCCTTGCCTTGATTTGCGGGCATTCTGCATGGCTTGTTTCTTCTGGTTTTCTGAGATTTCCATACCTATGTCAAAGTGTAAATTAAGACACTAGTACAAAATTACTGTATCTAATACTTCATTACATTAAATGAAAACAAATAAATCAGCTGTATCTTAAACAATTTTTAGTAAATCTTAGTAGCAATACACCTGAAGCTTTTAGAAGTACGTTTTATGTTGTCATATGAACTTAAAGATGGTTTTCCACTGGGCTAACGATAGATAAGTCCAGATAACAAGAGATGCAAAAAAAAGAAATAAAAGTTTAAATTAACATTTCTGAAATCTACAAGTCACCAAGATCACAAATGCAGAATCCTTTTATTTTTCACTCACTCTGAGGTAACCTGGGTAACAAACTGGAGTCACTGCTATTTCAGTAGTACAAATTTTGCTATCTTTCCCTTCACTCAGAGGAGAGTATCTCAAAATCTGGCAGGTGCTGAAGAAGGCTCTGATGGGGTTTTGGCTTCATCACTCTCTCACTCGGGTTTCTCATGCACCTGCTGACATACTTGTGTAACTTACATGAAGCACATGGGTACTCCTGTGCTATTTACTATGGTATGACAGGTGTATGGCTGAGCTGTGGTGAGTACAGAGATGACAGACATCTGCTGGATGGTGGCACCAGAGACTGGTGCTGTCTGGAGCCCAGGTAGAGGCACTCCAGTTTCCTCTCCCTGTGCACAACACAGTTGAGATACATGGAAATGTCACATTTGCACAAGGTGACAACAGGGTGCACATGCTGTTTCATTTCATGCTGTGCATAAGGCTGCACTCATTTCACATATAAGCACAGAAGTTGTGGTTCAAAGCCAGAGTGAAGTGTCTGCTTCAGCTTCATTTTGCATCTTCCCTCATTTCTCAATACTTTTAAAACTCCCTTTGTTTTTTTATCCTGAACTTAAGAAGAAGTTACTACAAATCAGCCTATAAACTTAAAACATCCATTACATTTGGGTAGCAGTTTATTTTATTCTGCAGGGTTTGTTTTATTTTTTGTTGGTGATGGGTTTTTTTTTCTTTATAGAAACAAGGAAACAGATTTTAAAAAACGAAAGCAATTTCATCAAGACAGATCAGACCACTTTCTTAGGGTTACTATTAGTGGTTTGGAGAAGGATTTTCTGGCTATGGCCTTTTCTCTCATATATTCAAAAGCTAAGAAAAGCTAGACATGGTTTGGGAGACAATGACTCACACCGAAGTGTCTTTGAAAATAGAAGTAAAATGCCATTTGCAGTTCTGAATTGAAAGACTATTATTTGTTCTCTGAGTGGTCAGATTAGAGGCTTTGTGTATAGTCCAGCAAGATAGCTTACAAAATCAACAAGTTAAATTTAAACCTGAGGTTGAGAATAGTGGTGTTTTTCCATTGGTTTTGGCTAAAGGAAATGTTCAATTATACCAAAAAAAGGGAAGAAATTTTAGAAAAGAAACAGTCTTCTGGTTAATGGATAAAACATCCACACCATGTAACTCACAAGACCAGATGGGCATTAGCTATTACAACCCAACTGTCTTTCCTCTGGTTCATCATACCTGTCCCAAAACAGGAACATCAGAATAGTGAGTTCCAACACTTGAAAAGCAATTTTAAAGAAGGTTGGATGTTACATGGGCAGAAAAGACTGCATGTGCCTATAGGCCATTATCAAACGTACAGTTTCTCTTTTAACGGGTTTGGGTTATTTTCCACCCATATTGCATTGTGCCCGAAAAGCATCAAGCACTATGGACCCTCCTTGTGAAATTCTTGCACTCAGCAACCATGAGAATTTGTGACCCAGCCCCAAAATAAGGGTTAGTCCTATTATGACAAATCTCACTGCCAGTGTTGAATGGTTTGTCTTCTGAATATCATATCATTTCATGAGGTCCCAGCAGAAGAAATATTAGGGCTGTAGCTGCTACACCTTTGCAGTTTCCTCATGCTTGGGGATTTCTGCAGCAGTGTCACTTAGGAGGAATGGTAACACCAAGACAGATCCATGGCTGCTCAGGGCAGAGCCTCAGGAGCTTCCTGGCAGACAGCATTTAACTTGCTCGACATACTCTCACAGTGCTCCATAACCAGCCAGGAGGTGGTGCAGAGCTCAAGAATGCTTCTTCTTAGAAGGATGGAAATGGAAGCACTCACTTGCTCACTTTTTATCTTCTTTATCTCAGTCCTGCTCACAAAAGTGCAGGAGCTGTGTTTTACTCAGTAGAATCCTTCTTCCATGTCACTGTATTATGGTTCTCATTGTATACTGGAGTGAGTCATTCTGTAACTTTGTTGTAAGAGGGACTGTGTGGACAATTATGATCCAATCCTCAGCATTGCTCTAGTACCCTCTGATCACCTCCACCCTTTTGAATATCCACTATTTTAGAGCTCAGTTTAGGTGAATTAGGGAAGGCAGCTACCTCCCATCCCCATGACCACAAAGTGACAGAGCAAGCTTCACACAGAGCAGGGCATGAAAGCCATCAGCACTGTGCCCACCACCACTGACTGTAATGTCACACTGTGACATTCAGCACTGGAGAAGAGTCACATTTGCAAAGTCTGAGGGAAGTTTAGCTGCGTTTACTCTAGGCTCTAGATGACTGGCATTAATTGCAACAGTTGGTGCAATGTGGAAAGCTTAAAACTGATTTTAAATTGAGAATGAATTGGCAAACTTTGAAGTATTCTCTTCTGTTTACAGACTATCTAAAATACATATGGAAGAAGCCTTATTTTCCTCATTTGTACAACAGTATCAAATGAGAGAAAGCCACTAAGACCGAAAGGGTTACATTTGTAATGTAAGGGTTATTCCTGTCTTCCTATCATTCTGATGAAGTGTTTTACATGAACATGGAATATGTTCATGTAAACATGAGACTTGGATCTTGTTTAAATTTTAATAATTTCTGAATTGTATCATCCACTTCACTGCACTTCCAGTGTTAACCAGATGTCGATCCAAAGCCTTAGCCTCAAGAGTGTTGAAAAGGAGAAGTTCTCATGCAGCCAGCATACACAGATGTACTAACATGACTTCTTAGAAATACTAAAAATAGTTTTCTTTTTTCAATTAGTGTTGCTGCTTTCTTTGTATACGTTTTGCGAATGGAATTTTCCTGGAACTTTTGTCACTGATCTTAAAGGAAGCATGGAACTATGCAAAACCAAAAAAGCAATCCTAACTATACATTGACACAGAAGACACACTGACCTTAGAGTGTCCCACAGGCTGCAGGTCTAAAACTGGTCCTAGGATTTACTACCTTTTTTCCTGCTCACTCAAGGTTTGACTTCATTTCTCTGTGCCAGTCCAGAGCACTCACTGCCCCAGTGGTGCTGTTGCTGGGTCTGTAGTTAATGACACCATACAACTGCACAGGCCTCCTGGACACAGCAGGTGCCACTATATGACACAGACAGTACAAATCTACAATTACTGCTGCTTGGCTTTGTAAAAAAAGTGTCCTTTATGAACAGATATTTTTGATCAATGGTTCATACAAAAGTACTAGGATTTTAGATGGATTTTTATTATTAACTGGTCTTTATGAATTGCATCTTGTCATATCTCATCTCTCATTCTGCTCCATAATGCACCAGAATCATATGGGTGACGCTACCTGCCCTGGACCTTTGGCCCACAGTGACAGGGGAAACACACCTGAATAGGCTTCACTTACACAGCTTAACATCATGTCAGGTAAGAAGGGGACACAAGCTCAAGAAGACAAAGTGCACATCTGTACAAAACAAATTACTGCAAAAGCAAGTTTGTTTTAACCACTGTTCAAAATTGTTCCACTCACCCATTTCCTTGTCTTCTCGAACCCTTCTCCTTTCACTTTCACATGCCTCCATCCATCTCTTTTTATCCTCCTGTTTTTTTGCACAGAACAAATGTGTCTCTTCTGTTGTTCTGTTTATTATCTTAAAAGCATTCTTGACATTGATGTTAAAATCTTTGTCCCTGCCATCTTCGGTGTCCACAATTTCCATCTCGTCCATGTCAATACGATCCTTGTAATACAAGATGTCCCTTCTCAGCAAGTCCTTCTTACAGAAGACAAGCTGATGGTCAAAAAGGAAGAAAGTCCTCTGCTGGCTTTTGCCTTGTTTTGATATCTTGGTCAGTTCTCCTGAGTGGATCAGTTCTGAGCTTCTGGCTAGCACATCTGGTCCCTAGGAAGATAGATATATAGAGATATAGAGATATGTAGTAAGTAAATAATATTTTAAGATCTCACTGTGTGTCTAACCAGTTTCACTATGTAATCAAGTCATAAGTTCACTCACTTTTCTTGTATTTTTATTGTTAGATTTGAAATGTCACACAATGTAAATAATATCATAGAGGTAAATTCAATCAATGGGGTTCTGCCCTACTTTATTTCTGCATAAACAGAGGGAAACATTTAAGTCAGTGAAACAGGTTCCTGTTCTGACAGAACTACTAAAATTCCAAATGAGATTCAACAGGCCTAGCATTTTTAAAAGCTCCATTTTTTCATCTCATCTCCAAGGCAAGTGCCCATGTTAATACATGCTGCTCTTCCTGAACTATAAAGAAGGTTAATCAGTAACAGAAAACATTGCAAATGAAGCAACCGGACTTTTAACTGAGCAATGACCACTTGAAAAGTAGACACCATAAACAACCACCTACGCAGAAAGACATACCCTGCAGGGGACATCAAGTATTGTACACAGTACCTTTGGCCAGGAAAGGCACAGGCAGACACTCACCTCCCAGTCCACGATAGAGACTTGCCAGCGTGCAATCTTGTCTATGCTTTCTAGTCTCCGTTTTCGCTCGTTGATCAAGCACGCCACGTTCTTCATGGCCTCATATGCAGCTTTTATGTTGCTATAATCACTGGGAAATATAAGCACATTTCAAGGATCACTTATACAATGGACATAATGCAATCACAAACCATGGAAATGATGCAGCCACAGTTTTGGCCCACATTATCCACTTATCCCTCTACTTAAGGTACTTAAATAAGAGAAACCTGATTCCCGCTATTCCAAACCCCACACAGTAGCCTGTACAATTCAGTGCTGCTGTACTGCTGGGCTTGTCCAGGAGCAAATTATTAGAGCAAACTATTAGACTCGTAGAAGGATGCAGAAGAGATAGATTAATGAACTGCAACACTGTCTCTACTGAAAATAATGGTAGAATGCCCACTGACCTCAGTGATAGCTGTATTTCACCAAAGGACTTCAAGCAAGATTTTAGTGGGATTTTTTTGGGGAAGGGCATTCTTTTAATCAACTGTATTTTCTCCTTCCTGTTCGCAATGACTGGGTCAATGAACACAAATGGGGAATGCTAGGTGGACAGGAAAAAAAACCAAAAGCAACCCCACACAGAGTGAGAGAGGAACACAAAAACAGGAGCATCAGAGAGAGAAATTAAAGGAGACAATATGAAGAAAGCATCCCATTTCCATGGGACAAATGTGTGAGAGCCATGATGGCCACCTTCCTCTTCTTGCTTTGGGACTAATGCAATTAATTCAGGCCAACCCTCCTGTCCTTCTTCCAATGCTCTGCTCCCCTCCTTCTTTCCTGAGCTCCCAACATGCCTATGAATCTCCCCAAGCTTGCAGACAGGCTTTTTTTTCTCCTCTGAATAGCATCCATCACTACTTCACCTTCATCAAATGGAGTCTCTCAGAAGAGAGAAGGGAAGAGACATATTTCTTGCCTAGGGAGTCCCAGCAGAGCAGCTGTTTTTCCTCTCATATCAGAAGGCCTTTTGCAGAAAAGGGAGCCAGAGGCAGAAAACAGCACACACCAGCACTGCTGTCCTTTTTATCTGCTTCTGTCTCAGTTCCAATTTTCATTGGCTGCTGCTGATGGATGCACTTTCCTTCTTAATGTGTGCATTCTCTCCTTTTATTTATATCTGTGGAAACTCTGTTCTGTCACACTGAATACAGAAAGTGAGACTAACAATAACAGGATCCTACTATGGCCAGAGAGATGTCCCACAGGGTGACCACATGATATCCATTACTGCTACACTTGCCCTTCCTTATCTCAGTTCCACTTTTCTCTGTTGGTATTTAATCCACACTTGCTACACAACTTGTGGCCTTCACAGCAGGCTGTGCATATTGGAACTTCGATTTTTTTACAGAAACAAAATGCTACCAAAACCCCCAGCTGGCTGGAGCTCTCCCAAGGCTCCATGTGTAGGTCTGCCTGTCTGTATCTCTGCACAGTGGGTGCCTCTCTGTGCTTGAAGGCATTTCTGGATCCTGTGCCACACAAGAGGAAAACAAGTACTATGGGTGGAAAGTGGCAAGACCTGGCTGTCACTTTATCTGCAGGTTTAATAGCTCACAGAACAATCTTTCTAAAATTAGCAGCAGTGAAACTCTTCTAGTAATTGTTATTACAGCACTTCCCAAGGTAGTCACAGAACTGAATAGAGGCATTTCACATCTAAAAGTCAGTACTTCACACACCTCATATTTTGCCCCTGGCAAAAATCCACTGGACTCCAAGGGGAGTTTTCTCAAGGTTAAAGTACTGACTTTGGCCAAAGAAAGTATTGCTTCAGGCTTCATTTGGACTTTGAGCACAGGGCTCACAATGGAATATTTTCTTGCAATTATACAAGATAAAAAGACAGACAAACTTATAGATAAAATCTTAATTTAGTCAAAGACTTAATCAGTGCAGGGGTATACCAGAAATATTAATAATCTGCAGCTTCATTTTTTATTTATGCCAGCTGAAAATCTAATATCTGGACTTTACTGCAAACTAAGGTCATGTTAATTACTAAGTTTCTAAAACAAATTACCTCAGGTTGTGCTTTTTTTCTAAGGCACTCTACTTTTTCTTACATCCACAACTTTTATGAGCCTTCCCCTCTTCTTCTTTGGATTTCCCTCTCCTTGATTTCTTTGTTACATTGACCTTTTTTTCACTCTGAATTACACATTCCTCCTTGCATCCTATTTAAATACCATCTTCTTTTCCTTCTCCCTCTTTGACTTACTCCTCACTGTGTCTTGCATGCCCTCAGCCCCCTATGCTGCATTTTCAGATACTGTTTTTGTGACTGACTGTGATAGTTCCTGTTTATCGTGGTCCATGGCAGTTTTGTTCCTGATCTCAAAACCTTCAGTGTTGTGTCACCCAGAAAACTTAATTAGTTAGGTGTTACTACTGTTATAGAATTTGTTATTTTAGTCCTCTCACCTGTGCTCCTGAGTGGTGTATTTGAGCAATTCTGCAAGCTGCAGAGGATATTTGCAGATTTTCTGAACAGGTGTGAGAAGAAAACCATCAATAGCAATGTCAATCATCTGCTGCAGCAAGCGACAGGCCTCAAAGAAGTGGCGGTATTTGCCCTGCTTCATCAGTTTGGAGAGCTCAATGCAGGCACTGGGATGATTGTTACAATACTCTGAATAAATAGCAAAGCCTTCTTGCTATTAAAAAAAAAAAAAAAAAAGTTACAACTTTACTAAAGTATTTGTCTATAAAGGAGAAAAGCTATTTTTCTGACATCTATTATATGTAATTAGATTAAGTAATCCTTTTTCCATATTGCTTCCAGGCTGATCAGCCTTGAAACTATGCAGAAATCTACTTTGTAGCTGTCATCAAAACTATGTACCCTTCTTTGACAGAATACAAAAATAAAGATCACTTCTTGAGTTAGGATAATCAAATCCACTTTAAGAAGTATTTTTCTTTGAGGAAGACAGCTATAGGGTCAGCAAGTCTCTATCAAAAACTCACAACCTGTTTCCCAACTACCTACCTTCCTTAATGTCTTTATGAAGTTTTTGCATGTGGAGATCACTGCAAGCAATGCAGCTCATCTGTGATCATTACAGTTTTGACAAGGCAACTTAAAACTGTTTACAAAATGACATAATAGCTAAAAATGAGGAGAAATCTAAAACAAATATTTGATTAATTGCAAGTTACTTTACATTCTAAAATGCTGTCAGTTTTGTATGTAAGAAGCACTTGTTAGTAAAATCCCTTCCTAATATGGTAACTTGGCTTTTTATTATGATATTTTGTTAATTTCATAAATCAAATCAACTTTATCAACCTACATGTTGAAGAAAACATGACCCTATTTCACTTAGATGAGGTTCCTCTTTGTTGTACTGTTTCTCAAGATCCTTCAGAAACTTCCTTTGGAACTTGTAAATATCTTCAATATTTCCAAAAATGGTGCTTAACTGAGCGGCGGTGAACATTCCTGTATGTTTGCGACACTGCCGAATGTAACCCTGCAATGAAATAAAAAACACTCCTTAGGCTCAGGATGTGAGGCAGTCCTACCCTGAACAAAATCATTTGAGCTGGCAGGACCCCTGAGGTCTCCAGGCAAGGGAGTGGTTTCCCAGCCACACACACACAGAAGCACAAGTTCAGATCTGCATCTGAGATGTTCACATGCGGATTCTTGGGGTCCAGCCCCTCTCTCGGGGTACCCCAAATGAACCAGGGAACCTCCAGAGTGCAAAGCACACTTGCATCTCCCTGAACCTCCAGGAACAGCTGCTGTGCTCACAGTGCCACAGCAGCTGCGGCACCAGGGCTCAGGGAGTGCAAAGGTTAACTGATGTGATAGGGGCTATCTGCCAGGCTCCTCGATTTGGCTGCTGCCAGGCAGCTTTGGGAGCTCCTGCAAACAGCTTTGGGAGCAGACAGCTGAAACAGCCTTGCAGCTGCTCTGGTGAGGTTTACCAGGAAGCAACAGTGACTGTTGCTGGCACTGTTAGGAATATTCCTGTCTCCTCCACAGCCATCTGCTCTGAGAGCTGTGCAGAGGCTACGCTGCAAGCCAGCTACCACATTTCCTACTGCACAACAAGGAAAGCTAATTCCTGTGCAGCTCCTGTAATGCAGGCTGCAGACACTTCTTGAATGTAAAACATGTTTTATGGCTATACTCTAGCTTCATGATCCTGGCTACAACCAGCCTGACTGACTCATTCTTGGGCTGAGCCTGCAAATTTGGGTTACTATCTGTGTAGCTTTTCTGGCTTAGTCTTACTTGAGTATATTTTCAGCCTTGTCTTACTTGCACCACCCTACAGACTCACTCTGAGAACAGCAGACTATCTCTACCCCACATGCCCATTACTTCTCTTCTTGGAAAATGTGTGCTTGCTCTCCTGTACTAAACTCAGAGACTTGCCAGATATTAAAAACCAGTCATAGAATATATGTATTAGAGAAAATTAATTGATTAATATATGCCTAATTCTTAACAGGTCAGTAAAATATGAGAGTTATGTCCTAGAACTCAGCTAACCATGGCAGCAGCATAGCAGAGTGTACAAATTTTTCCCTGATCTTTCATGCACACAATCAATCTTACTAGCTTAAGTAGATAATGAATATAAATGACAAAATTTACATTTAATGTTTTAAAATTAGCCAGTTAGTAACCAATTTTTGTCTTTTCTCTCCGTTTTTTCTCTCTTCAAGATGTATAAAAAAGGCCTGATCTAAAAATAAAAAATATAAAAAAATCAAAACCTACTGCTGCCTTGTCTACTTTGTTGTGAATGAAATAATGTAAAGGCAAGAGGTGGACTAAAGGATGACAGCATGACAAATACAAGGACAGACCTAGCAAACTAAGGCTAACAAAGAATATTTTTTGTACGTTGCTTAGCACCATTCCAGATGCAAACCACAAAGACAAGTCAAATACAGGTCAAATGCATCACAACTCATGTCAGAAGAGGCAAACTTCAATGAAAAGCAGCAAGAAGCTTCTTGCCCAAGTGTGAGCCTTCAACAAATATTGAGAAAAAAAGCAGAAAACCATTCCCATTTTATTCAAATAAGCAAGGTAGATCTAAAACACACTTAGATTTCTTCGTAACTCCTAAGCATCCAATAAAAATCTTCACACTTGAGAAAATAGGGAAAAACACTTAGCAAATACTTTTTCCAAGTTACTTCTAAGAAGTTTTATCACTGAACTGTAAACTATTTTACTACAGTCACTCAAAGTTTTCTATGCAATGGCAAAAAGCTCTAAATAAACTGGACTTCCTTCTCTCATTTATTATGGAAATAGCAGTCAAAGAGGTGCTTTTTTGCTGTCAAAAATGGAAGTCTTTTAAAGGAAAGGAAGCAATAGCTCATGGCAGTCATCAGAGAGGAAAACCATAAGAGGAAACAAAGAATCTGACTGACAGCATCAGAAGAGCAATTGGGAGTATTTTGATATGAGAAACCACCATGGCTCTCAACTTGGAATGATTCCACTCTATGGAATGATTTTCTTATATTAGGTCAGCAGAACATTCTCAGGTTAAAGCATGTACCTCACAGATGTCCTTGAGATGCTTGATATAGACTCTTTCTGTTTTCATAATTTCCTGTATAACGTTGGTTCTCATCTGATCCCTGTTTTCAGCTATTTTCTGGCGATGCTTGCTAATATCTGAATCTTGTTCTTCGTCCTGGATATTACTACCATTTTCTGGCACTTCTTCCTGATTAACTCGCAGCTGCAGCCAGAACAAACAAAGCAATTAGAGTGAAGCAGAAAGTTTTACAAAATATGGTAAAACTGTTACAGACTTCTTATACCTAAGAGAAGAGTGGGTACAGAAATATTTTCATTCTTATCTTACAGAGGGGGCTTCACAACAGGATTTATCTCATTGTACTCACTGCATATTCAAATAAATGTTGAGATTTCTGTCTGGTTAAATACATGAATTTCTACTCACAGTATTTGAGAGAGACCATGTTGTACTGTCCATGTACTTTTCAGAGTTAAGCTTATTTCTGACTCTTACTAGTAGTTAAGGTGTTTGGCCAAGTTAGCATAGGGGTAAAAACTACAAAAGAAGGCACTCAATCACTTTTAAATAGTTTCCCTGTGACCCATGTATATGACATAGATAGCAGTACTTTCTTTTTTGACTTCTGTCAGATTGCCCATGTTGTCTAGAGATCTAAGAAGGGAACCACCTTCTGCACTTTGGCATGTAGTACCCCATGCAGCGTGGCCCAAGCTTCATTACAGGTTCTCAAAAGGTAGTTAAAATTATTTTCTAAAACATAGTTCAATTTTTTACCATCTGAGAGTTATACTGTCATTAATCTGGCTGAGTTCTGACTGCAGAATTCAGACTGTGAACCAGATTTCTACACAATGTCATTGATGATAAATTAAGCCCCATTTTACCAAGAAATCCCTGCAGCATAGCTCTCCCCAGCCTTTACAAGAACTCTTGTGTCCTCTCTGTTCACACTGATGACTTTCTGGTTGAGCTTTCTGCTCTTGTAATCTCTGTTTGAGAAATTCCTTAGGTTACAAAGAGACCAAACAAAGAAGACAGATTAAGAGTTGTCAGAGGAGCTAAAGGATCTTAGAGTGTGATTCTTTTTCCCTTGTGAACTCCTCAGGGGTTGCACCACTGATGCTCAGCTATAAACATGCTGAGGATCAGGTATGAAATGTAACGCCATGACAACTGTTGCACTCTGCTAGGAATCCTGCAATGGTGCAAAAGCAAGAAGAGTTACTCACTCTGACAAAGCTAGCTGGAAACCAGGCTTCCTTGTCCTCATTTCTTCCCCACCACCAGTCTTTGTTGGAAGCTTCTAGAACTCTAATGACATCTCCAGCTTTGAAGCCCAGCTCTTGATCATCCATAGTGACATGGTCCCAGAGAGCCTCTGCATAGACGACGGTGCCATCACTTATCAGCTATGATAGGAAGAAAATGAGATTGTGAAGGACAGAAGACAAACTATGAAGTACTTATAAACTACAAAGAGATCAACAATCACTAGATTGCCTACTATCACTCCTGTTACAGGATAAAACTAAAATTTCGGATTTTCAGAAATCTATGCATATACTCTTAAGTAAAAAAAACTAGAATCCTGCTCCAGAGCAATTACATAGGCTAACAGTTACAGTCTGTGATGACTTAAAACCCAGAGGGAAAATTAAAAAGTAAAAGAGTGTACAAAAGAAAGTTTTATGCACAAAAAGGTATTTACCACTGAGCAAATAAACATGCCTCCCAAAGAAACTAGCTACTGCTATTGATTTTTTTATAACAATGAAATCTCAGACTGTGGAAAAACATCCCTCTGCATCCCCTATCCCTGTCCTGCCCTCCCTGTCCCATCATTGCAGCAAGGCAAAGCCCAGGACATTACCTCATTAATTGCTAGCTGTTCCCCTCCGGGCTGCAGGTACCTGGGAGCAGCTTGGCAGAGCTCCTCGTAGCTGTAATCTTCCTCACTGCCATTGTCATCCACTAAGGCTGAAGATTCAGTCCCACCATCTGCAGCAACTAAAAAAAAAGTGCAACAGCTGTTTGCTTCATCATTTTTATGATTCAAAGAAAGACAACAATGCAAGAGGAATTGCTGAGAAATTGCCTTTGTTGTCATGAATAAAACAATAAGAGCAGAAGTGGAGGACAGCAGAGCTCTCAGGAAAACCACCTTTCCGTCATTAAATACGTTTTACTCTTCTTTAGAATTTTCTCATTTAGCAGCTGATAAAACTGAGAAACTGTTGTATGCAAAAAAAAAAACCCAGAACTACAACAATTACTTATTTTTTACCAGAGGAAATGGCAAACGACCTGTATCAGAAGGAAGCCCCTGATGCCACTTCCCAGGTGGCAGATGAAAGAGCAGCCCCCAGCAGTCAGTGGAGACACTGTCACCCCCAGGCTGGGTGTCCTCACACTGCCACATCCCCTGCAGGGACACAAGGACCCAATGGTTCCCTGAGAGCAGTGGGCAGCCCACATGCAGCCCCAGCTCTGTGCTGGCTGCTGCCACCTCTCCCATGCACTGGGGACTAGGCACGGTGGAATGGCCCTACAAAAAAAGCCTGTTTGAATTGTCCCAAAATCACAACAATTTCTTGGTTTGATAATTGCATATTTTCTGACCAAAGAGGCAGCTTTGTATAGAAAGAGAGGTCAGGACTAAAATGGGCTTCATCTTATTACACAGCCACATAAGCCAGGAGAAACCCTGTTACTGTATAAAACTGTAAAACCCATTTGGGGTACACCACTGGGTGACAGATCCTTTTGGTGATCACCTCCGCTCTGGCAGAGGAAGAGGACTGGGGCTGACCTCAGAACAAGTCTGACTGACTGACTGCCACCCCCACTGCTCAGTGCTGGACCTTGTCCAAGTGGGGGTTTGCCTTTGAAAGCCACCTCTAATGTTCAAACCACCCAGGATCAAGAAGCATTCATGACCAATGGCCCCATGCTTGAGAGCACTCTCTGGTTGTTAATTTATTCCTACGGATTTATTCTTATGCCAAGTTCAGGCTGTGACCTAAAGAGTCTGAAGATCATACAACGTCCAAAAAACCAATTAAAAAGTCAAATTCAGAACAGGTTGCTAGCACTGAACTTCTTTGCTAAAGGTTGGTGTGTCCCAGGTAAGTTGCCACATAATCAACAGAGCAGCTCTTACTCCTGCATGCCTGAGAAGGGACATTTAAGCAGAATTATTGAACCTGCCAATTCCAACAAGCAGCAAGGCTGAGCAGCAAGATCCTGACACTGCTTCTTCTCTACTTTGCTTCAGACCTGGTACTGCCTGTCTGCTGAGCTTTGGGCTCTGGATGGGTGAGAGTCGCAAAGAGACGACTTGGCTTTACTCCATGCACCTACTATCACCAGGCACTCTGCTGCCATCTGCTATTTACCTTATAGGGAGAAATACTGCAACCCCCTCCTCAGGGCACACATACCATCACCAGCATCTTTGCACATCTGAGCATTAATTTGCCAGAGAGATCAAAGCAGATCATCACATAGATTCACTAAAAAACTTGGAAGATTTTCCTTTCCATTAAAAATGGAAAAAGATGACACAGTCTTCATACAACAGAATATGGCTGCTTAACCATTCTGTTCTACTCCCTAGCATTTTAAATGTATATTCTCATTAACAGTATAATCTGCCTAAGCAGGAAGCAGGATGCAGAACACCCTATTTTAAAAAAAATCAAGATTTTTTTTTCCTACAAACTCATTAATCTGAGCACTGTTAAACTTTTAAAATACATCTTGAGAAACTTATTGAAAATACTTCACTTAAAAAATCTGCGAATAAATATTTCATTAGATCAATTTTTATCTTATAAAGCAACATCCAAAAGATTAATCTGAGTGATCCTTTATACATTTCCACTGTACTATCCGTACTGCCTGTAGGGTTGTTCCAGACAAAAAATAACTACAATTTTGGGACAGAAAGCTGTTTGTTACTCTGTACCAAATCAACAAGCTTACATTGACTTTGTAGGGTGGAATCAAGTGAAATTTTGAATTCTGCATCTTTTCCTCTATTGTGTACAGACACAAATACCAGAGGGAGGGGTGTGCTTTCCCAGTTGCATTGATGGGATGCAAAAAACTTAAAAGACAGTCTGGGACTGATGCAGATCTCCTAGCAGCTTTTCACAGTACTGCAGGATCCCATGGATGACAGAGAGTAAGTGTCATCAGTCAGGCCCCCTGGCTGCCACAACCCAAAAACACCGCGAAAAAAGCAGAGCGAGCATGTTGTACTCACACGTACCCATCTGAAGGCTCTCCAGACTCCAAAAATGTGCCATTGCCCCCCTGGCTACCATGCTGCCGCCAGACCTCTAACAGGTGACGATGCTCAGTCCTCCAGGGCTGCTGCAGGATGGCAGGAGGCTCTGAGCTGCCCAGGGCTGGGAGGAACAGGCTGTCAGCTGCCTTCAGCTGCCGGTGCCTCCGAGGCCGAGCCCGGCTGGGAAGTGCCAGCGGCGCACTCAGGCGCTCAGCCCAGCTCCCGGCTCTCTGACATCATGGGGTGCCCTTAGGGAGGAAGTTCCAGAAAAGAAACAAAAACCTGGCTGCCTGCAGCCGCCCAGACCGCTCCCGCAGAGCCTGAACATCGAAACACAGCCAGCCAGAGAGTGCATTTGTTTTTCATTAGAGCAGCTAAATGCGATTTCAATCTACATTCAAATGACTGCAATCCAGAGGGAGAGACGATTTGGATGGGAGCTGGGAGTTCCTTGTATTACAACACTGTTCAGAGTATCGGTCTATCTTTGTCTTACTATACCAGTTAAAATTCCAGTAGAAGTAAACAATTAAGGTATTTTTTGCACAGTTTCTCCTGCTTCACAGGCAAACGTTGTATCATTTTTTAGGGCACAAGCAGCACAAGTGTTAAGGCTGCAGCAAACTGCTCCC
This sequence comes from Oenanthe melanoleuca, assembly GCF_029582105.1. Classification (NCBI taxonomy): domain Eukaryota; kingdom Metazoa; phylum Chordata; class Aves; order Passeriformes; family Muscicapidae; genus Oenanthe; species Oenanthe melanoleuca. The sequence goes on from NC_079333.1 coordinate 44,486,518, forward strand.
AGGAAAACAGGGGAGGAGGGAGACATTTTCTCACTAAAATGACAAACTTAATTCAGCTGCTCTATGAAATAGGGAATGAAGCAGGGAAGCACTGAAACCATCCATCCTTCTCTGGGTCTGGCCCAGCCAGAGCACAACATCATTCATTCACCATGGGCCAGCATTCACCATTGCATCTGTGTCCTCCCACAGTGAAACTGGATCAGTCCGTGCACTGGAGGCAAAGGCAGCAGCTACTCCCATCAGGAGAGTGCAAAGCCTTCTGCAACCTATGTCTGTATACAGCACCACACCCACAGTTCAGAAAGCCCCAAAACTTATTGGCTTCTCCTTTACCTGGAAACTGTTGCTCAGCTGAGCCTGTCCTGTAACTGGGGACTGCCTCCTCCAGGGATGTGTTCACAAAACCCTGGAGGCGTTTCTGTCCACAGCAACTTCTCAACACCCACTAACATCACATGGCTTTCCCCAGCACTGCCTCATACAGAGAATGAAAGGCCAAACATCGCCCTGCAATATTAATGCTATCTTCCAGCAAAAATCCTATTTGTGCTGCGCTGCACAGGAGATTGACAGAAATTAACTTCTGAATCTCTCAGACTTCCCTATTATTTCTTGCTGCAAGGACTCTAGTTGGATGACACAGTAAAAACAAGCTACTACATAAGATCTTCAAACACAGCATTTTTCTTGGCATAAACCATTAAAAAAAAACCAAGCTGGCAAACAGAAGTGGCACTGATGACACGGAAGTGCTGATGATCCTGAGACTTGCAAGTGAAAATTTTACGCTTTTAATAGCCAGAGCACAAGCTCTTTGCCATGTCAAACCCCTGCCTATTGGGGAAAAACAGTTCAACTGCCAAAGGAAAACCAGATAAAATCCCATACAGCTCTTTTACAAGACACTTTATAAACAACCTCTGAAAAACCCGAAACTCTTTTGGTCTGATTTTTGCAGAAAAGAACAGACTATGTGCTTTTGCCCAATGACTAACTTAATGCCACTGTGGGATGCTGCTCAGATGGAGAAGGGTCTGCTCTCCCTCTCCAGACAGGCACATCTGGCAAACTGAACTACCACAAAAGCACTCATTTGAGGTGAGGTGGTGGTGGCTTCATTTCCTTGTAGATCAGCCAAGGACAGAGGAGGCACTGGCTGTCCTTTGTAGTGGCAGTCCACAGTGACCTTGTCTAAATGCATGCTGAGCTGGCTTAGCCACTGTGCAGGGCACTCTGAAAAGGCTGTGGTTAGTACTTACCAAAATACTAAAAGCTAGTTTATCCACCTCAAGAGAATTCAGTTCTAGAAACATTCTGGTATCATAAAACCTTCCATCCTGGGGCAGACCACAGGTCACCCCAAACCACTTCTCTGACAGCAGCCACTAGCAAATGCCCAGGGAGGAACATAAAAATAGATGAGGCATGTGATGGCATTTTTCTGATGTACTTTTCTAAATTCCAGTTATCTGCAGATCAGTCAGATCCCCCCTGGGGCAGAAATTATATCTTTGTGTTTAATGAACTGGATTTTTCAAACCATTTTCTGAATTTTTTTAAACTGTTGGGATACGAAATATAATGCATAGCAATTACTTTTATAGTTTAATTTTGCAGACTGTGAAAACTCTCTTTTATTTTGAGCTTGCTCTCTGGTGCTTTCATTTAATGCCCTTTCATTCTTAAATTATTGGAAACAATAATGATTATCTGTTCATTTTTCCTATGTCAAACAAACTTTTATTCTCCTATTGTCCTTTTCTCCATGTTGCAGAGCCCAAGCCACATTAATCATTCCTCCCTCCTTCTGCTTTTCTCTGTAAAAATGCCTTTTGGGATGGAAAGGAACAGGGAGATGGCCCCCACACACACCAGTGGCACAATTAGGCCTTCTGTTCTGTTCTCTATTCAATTCCTACAAACTCCTGCCCTTTTATTTACTGTTTTGACTGTTACTATGCACTGCACTGACTCTGTAAATGTCTGTTAAGATTGCAGTATCTCTTCCTGAATGGCAATATCCAGTTCAAAGTCTATCCTCTTCTGTAAGCACATCAGGCTCTTTTCCTCCTCCACATGCATTACCTTGGCTTTATCAACACCTGATGCCAGTGCAGTGCCTCATGTCTCACTTTTACTACCGTGAATAATTCAGCACACCAGCAAGAATTACCATTTCACTTTATACCTCCCTTCCCACATCATCTGTGCAAGACACTGAACATCTGATTCCACTCATGAGCTCTCTCTTTAAGAAAACCAACCACTCTACTGAGTCATTCCCAAGCTGTGCTCCACACAGGCCAAATTCTAATCCCACAGAAAACATGCAAAAAAAGATCGTTTTTAAGATGCTTAGAAAAATTTCTCTGCAGGCACAAATAGGCAACCTGCTTAATGTAATTGAAAACTTGTAACCCTTCAAGTGCAAGAGTAGCAACATAAGTCTTAATGGCAGTTTCCCTTGTGTTGTCTGTTTCCTACAGATGATGATTCGCTGTCTTGTAACATCTGTTTTTCTAAAAATTTACATCTTCACTTTTATCTGCCATTGTTATAAGAAGAAAGCATGTAATGTATCAGACTTTAGCAAGTAACTAAAATAAAACACCATTGCTTTTCAGTGCTTGGGTTTAGAATTACTTTCTATAATAAAGGGCTTTTGTGCTATCAAATTTCACTGTGCATGAGCAAACAAAAAACTCTCACATGTTCAAAGACAAGGAAGTGCCTTGTGAT